>NC_069503.1:596514897-596886147 GCF_027579735.1 Bombina bombina | reverse complement strand
AACATATATGCGATTAGGATATGCAATAAAACAACCCCTTAATACAGTGAACTGTTAAGGCAAGCAGAAAGGTCTACATGCTAGTCCCCATAAACAAGTACCGCTTGAGGGGCTCAAGTAACGACTTGCTTCCAAAACTCTATCCAACTCCAGTTCTATGAGAGATAGCATCTCTTACTTTACTAGGGGAGAACAGGGCTTCTATCTCAAGTCGCATTTGGTTGCTGTGAGGATCAGGCCAGAGAACTCGGAATGGTGGTGTCTCCCTCTGAATATTACTACCAGAAAGCTTACTCTCCTATCTTATCTTTAAATGGTCCCTCTTCTTATGAGCTTCCATGCGCACACCTGTCCCTCGCAGCTGGTGCGATTTTCTCTTTGTAGTGGGTGGGAGAACATTGGTGCTGGTATCCTCTGTCTCAATTGCGTTGCTCTCCTCCAGAGCGACCGACCCATGCTCCTGCATGAGAGGGAGAGCCATTCTCCCATTTGACTGCATTGCATGTACAGAGGTCAGTAAGAGATTGTCTCTCGTCCCTAGGTATTACTGTATTTCTGAGACGCCCCTTGCATGGGATTTCAGTCCCGTTTTGTAACATGTGGTTAAAAGTTGGTTACCTTTTGTTATTTTCTTATGTTTAATTAATCTATGAATCTTGAATAAACCAACAAGCAAGTCTAATGTAAATGTCTCTTTAAATAAGTTTGGAGTATGTTTCATATTGAGCTATAGGCAGTTGCAAATATCTTAAGCAATACCTATAACCTCTCATGAATTTGATGTTTAAAGTCAATATGGAAGCTTGAACTATGTAGTTATTATAATTAACAGGAAGTTCAAAACAAAATAAAGACTTTTTACAAAAGTAAGAGTATAACTGCAGTAGATTTAGGTAGGAGACAATATATATATATATATATATATATATATATATATATATATATATATATATATATAAAAATACAAGCTGAACTAGTCTAGGCAGCTTACCGGTGTAAGATTAAGCAGTACTAATCTTTGAAGAGAGAGTCCTGGGGTCTCTAGGTTCGAAGGTGAGGAGGAGTTCAAACAGGCAAGTGAACGCTGGAAAGCAGGCTGTGATCTGGAGCGGAACACACACACAGAGGAAGCAGCTCGTTGGAGTGACGTCACTCTGCAGCGTGGAAGGAATCCTGTATGACGGGAGAGAACAGCTGATTGCAGCAAAGGTCAGAGATCAGCTGTAACGGCTTCTGAGTTGGAAGTAGCTGGAGACAAAGTAATTTATGCCAGCAAGATAAGAAGGTGATTCAAATGAATATAAATAATTCAAAAAGGTTAAGGCAATGGAGACAGAATACGGTTCAATTCTGTTTAGGACACAAGGAGCAAAGGTAGTTATGGCTGGATACTTCAATACCAAGCAATAATATGAAGTATCCAACGTAATTTATAGGCCTGGTGAAAGAAGGAACCTCCCCTTAAAGGGGTATTATGTTACAGGACTCCCCCCTCAATGAACCACTCCGGGGGTTCAAGGTCTGGGTCGATCCGGATACCTCCTATGAAAAAGGGATACCAATCTATGAGCAGAGAGATTAGCAGATGGCTCCCAGGAGTCTTCCTCAGAGGGGTAACCCTTCCAGTGCACCAAATACTGTAGATTACCAGAGACTTTCCTGGAATAAAGAATAGCCTCGACCTCATATTCCACATCTGGGGCAATAGGCATCATTTGAACAGAAGGATCAATAGGATTTTGAAGTGCTTTATAGGGTTTCAGTAGGGAGATGTGGAATGTGGGATGAATCTTAAAATGAGTAGGCAATTCAAGGGTCACAACGTTCTCATTTACTAATTTGGTAATAGGAAATGGTCCAATAAATAATTTATTGAATTTCTTGCTGGGTACAGTAAGACGCAATTTCTTTGTTGAGAGCCAGACAAGGTCCCCAATAGCATAAGAAGGTGAAGGTCTATGTCTGAGATCATAATATTTCTTTTGCCTTTGCTGAGCAATTTTGATGTTTTCAGAGAGTAGAGAAAATGTTTCCAACATAGTATTGGTGAGGTCAATTATGACAGGACAATCACTACGAACCTCTGGATGGAGATGAAAAGTAGGATGGTATCCATAATTAGCGAAGAAAGGGTGGTTTTAATGGCTGAATGATAAGTATTATTATGCGCAAACTCAGCAAGAGGAAGTAGAGTAGTCCAGTTGTCGTGATGTTGGGTGGTATAACATCTTAGGTATTCTTCCAACCAATGGTTGGTGCGCTCAGTTTGTCCATTAGACTGAGGATGGAACACAGTAGAGAGTCTTTGATCAATCTTGAGTGATAAACATAATTGCTTCCATACCCTAGAGGTAAATTGAGAGCCTCTGTCAGATGTTATAGTGGTTGGAAGTCCATGGAGTCATATGACATGTTGTATCAGTAATGAAACAGTTTTTAGAGCTGTTGGCAATTTGTGAAAAGGGATCCACTATTACTATTATAGTGTTGTTTTTCTCAGATAAAGGTAGATCCACGATATAATCTATGGCAATATCTTGCCAAGGTCTTTGAGAAATCAGGAGGGAAAGAAGATATCCTGTTGGTTTCTTTCTTTCAGTTTTACAGGTAGTACAAACAGAACATGAATCCACATATTGTTTAATTTCTTGATTAATTTGTGGCCACCAGTAAGATCCTTTAATTAAGTCAGAGGTTTTATTTATTCCAGGATGACCTGATAGTGGAGAATCATGGCAGGCAGATAATACTTGTTCTCTAAGAGAAGGGGGAACATAGAGTTTTGTTTCATGATAGTATAACCCATTCTCATCTTGTTGCAGATTATACTGTTCTTTGGTATCATCTGAAACTTGTTGTTCTTTTAATTTATAGGTTGATATGGCTAAGGTACCAGCAATATTATCTAAACGAATAAGTGGTTTATATGTCTGGTTAATGTTTGATGGATTCGGAAGTCTTGATAGGATATCTGCTTTTGTATTATTTTAAGCTTATCTATATGTGATGATATAATGGAACCGAGAAAAAAATAAGCTGCATCTTACTTGTCTGGAGGTTAAGGTGTGAGAAGTTTTTAAAAACTCAAGGTTTTGGTGGTCAGTGAATATGATTATAGGTTCTAGAGTACCCTCAAGTAAGTGTCTCCAGTTCTCGAGTGAGCTTTTTACTGCTAGAAGCTCCTTTTCCCCTATATGGGAATTTATTTCTGAGGAGGTGAGAACCCTGGAGAAATAAGCTATAGGATGGATTATTTCAGTAATTGGGTTCTTTTGAGATAAAACAGCGCCTATAGCATAAAATGAGGCATCTACCTCTAGAATGTACTGGAGGTGTGGATCAGGGTACGCTAGTATGGATGCAGTAGTGAATGCTGTTTTTAAGATATTAAAAGAATCATTAGCCTCGTTATTCCACTTAAATGGAGTGTCTGTTTTAGTTAAATTAGTTAGGGGTTTCGCTAGTGTAGAAAAGTTTTTTTATAAATTTCCTGTAGAAGTTGGAAAATCCTAGGAATTTTTTAACTTGTTTTCTGGTTTTGGGTATGGGCCAGTCAAGAATTGTTTGTATTTTAGTATTTTCCATAAATATACCTTTGGATGATATGTGATATCCAAGGAATGTCATTTCAGGTGAATGGAAGGTACACTTTTCGGGTTTAACATATAAATGGTGAGCCAATAATCTTGAAAGAACTATCCTAACATGTTTAACATGTTCAGCTTCGTTTGCTGAGAATATTAGGATATCATCCAAGTAGATAACTAGGAATGTGTCGAGAAGATCTCAAAATACATCATTGATGAACCTTTGGAAGGTGGCGGGGGCATTACACAATCCAAAGGGCATCACTGTGTATTCATATAGGCCATATCTGGTGCGGAAAGCAGTTAGCCACTCATCACCAGAACGTACACGTATTAAATTATAAGCTCCCTTGTATCGTGGGAAAGAGCTTTCTGCTTCCACGCTTCACAAAAGGAATGGACCGTGGCCACGTTTCTCACGAAGCAGGCTATTCACTGTATCACCTTATTAGAGCTGCACCTCAAAATCTGCACCCAGTGGCATCTCACTCCCTTACGGCTTTTCAAAATATCTCCTCTAAATTCCCCACTATGCTGGAGGGATTGCGGGGAAGTGGGCTCACCCTCACATGTGTGGTGGGGATGCCCCAAACTGCAGCCTCTCTGGACGATGCTCTCCCATAAGTGTCCTGTTCTCGATTCCACTATATGGACCAAGCCACAAACCATACTTTTCCACTTGTTAATTGAGACTCCCCTCAACTCTAGGAAGTTATTTACTATTTATCTACTAATGGCCATTAAGCTCTCGATTGCTCATCTTTGGAAACAGGCTAGACCTCCCTCCTGGAATGATATAGCTAAAATCATGGATTACTTGGAGGTCATGGAGAGCCCTATCTTTACCATTAATAACAAGACAACCTTGCATGTTCAGACTTGGGAAATTTGGAGACACATTAAATAGAGCCAGGACTCAGTGTCTGCAGCGGTCCCGTTGAATATATATAGGTCCTAATATCCCTTACTGTCCCTTTCCCCCTTCTTCCCCTCTTCCTTCTCCCCCCCCCCCCCCCCCCCCTCCGTTTTTTTTTTTTTTTTTTTTTTTTTTCTCTCTCTCTTTCTTTCTCCCTACCCCTCGGCACTCCGCTGCATACCCATGTTTTTCTTGTAGTCTTCTTTTTCCACATGGTTTAATTACCAGACACCTAGGCTTAAAGAATGCTTCCACTCTTCCATACCCACAATACATACAGTGTGATCCCACAACTACTAATACCGTTTCCTACTTTTTATGTACGTCTAGACTACTCTTATTTCAGGTTGGTAATCTGTTTGTATTGTTATTGATTACTCCTAGTTGAAGTTATAAACACACATTCTATTATAAAACTGAGGTTTTTTTTTTCTTTAACGAGATCCATAAGTGATCTCCTATATTCTTGTGAGGCCTTTTTTTTTTCTGTATTATTATCAGAATTTATGTTGAGGGTCGGCAGTGACCCCTCATACAGCTTGTAAGGCTTAAAAATTGTAAGGCATATAATATATATTGTATCTTGTCATTCAATACTGTATTGTATATATTGTATCTTGTCATTCAATACTGTATTGTAAAATTGTATTACTCTTTTTTTTTTCTTTATGCCCTGTGTTTTTTGAAATTTGTATGCCTTTTCCTTTAAACCTCAATAAAAATAATTTAAAAAAAAAAAAAAAAAAAAAATTATAAGCTCCCCTTAGTTCTGGGATGAGTGGAAGTGGGTATCTATCCTTTTTAGTGATTTTGTTAAGCTCACAGTAATCAACAATTGGGCGAATGGTTTTGTCTTTATTTGTGACAAAAAATATTCCAGCCCCAGCAGGAGAGGTGGAGGGTCTAATGAATCCTTTTCTAAGGTTCTCATTAATATATTCTTTCAGGGTATCAAGCTCAGGTTTGAGAGCGGGAATATATGACCAAATGGAACCTTTGAGCCAGGAATCAGATCAATGGGGCAATCATAATCTCGGTGTGGAGGTAGTGTTTCTGCTTCTTGTTTATCAAATACTTGTAGAAAATCTGAGTAAACAGAAGGAACAGATTGTTCTGAGATAGATAATAGGGGTTGAATTAGGAAACATGTTGATTTACAGTAATGAGAGTTAAATTCCAATTTTTTTTCTACCCAATGTACAAGGGGCTGGTGTTTGTTTAACCAATTTAAACCTAATACCACAGGAAAAATAGGAGAGTGTATAATATCAAAAGAGATAAATTCTTGATGTGAATTATGTACAGTAGTTAATAAAGGAATTATATGGTGAGTGATAGGCCCAGACTCTAACTGTTTACCATCTATTAAGCATACAGAAACAGGTTTTTTCTTTGCAACAATGGATATTTTATTTTCCTTAACAACATTTATATCTATATAACTGGCATAAGCTCCAGAATCCAAAACGGCATCAAGGCAGTGACGGTTTTGTCCCCACTGTAAAGAAATATTAATGAGGAAATAGGTAGGATTTTGAGTTGTTAATGATATAACATAATTTGAAGATAATGTCTTACCCATTTTCTGTCTTTTTAGTGAGGGACATTCAGATACGTTGTGTTCTTTGGCTGCACAGTAGAGGCATAGTCCCATTTCTTTTCTGCGTAGCTTTTCTTCAGGGGATAGTGGGCCTTTAATAAAGCCTATCTCCATAGCTTCTTCTTGACTTTTAATGGGTTGAGAATAAGATTTTAGGGATGTAGTTTTTGTATGAGAGTCAGGGGTAAATCTTTCTTGCTTTCTTTCCCTAAGTCTTTTGTCTATTTTAATTGTAAGAGAAATCAGTGCTTCTAGTGTTTCTGGGATGCCAGCTCATCTTTGATATTTTCAGATAGCCCTATTCTAAATTGATTTTTTAGTGATATCTGATTCCATTGGGAATCTCTTTGCCAAATTTTAAACTCAGAAATGTATAACTCAACAGGCCTCTTATGTTGCATTAAATTACGCAGCTTAGTGTCTGCAGTAACCTGCCTGTTAGGATCTTCATATAAATCTGACATGGCTTTAAAAAAATCATCTATTGAGTTCAGAATAGGGTCATCGTTTTCTAAGAAAATATCTGCCCAAAGTCGAGGTTCACCTGTCAAAAAAGATATAACGGTGAGTACCTTTATACAGTCATTTGGGAATGTTTTTGGTTTGAGTGTCAGGAATAGTTTACAGGCATTATGAAACTGCCTAAAGGTTTTCCTATCCCCGGAAAATTTATCAGGTGGTGGAATTGGAGGACCAGCAGTGCTATTATCAGAAGGCTTAACTGCACTTAACCCTTCTTTGATAATATTTTTAAGTGTAAGATTTTCTACTTGGAGTTCTCTCAAACCCTGACATAACTGATCCACTTTATTAGATAGGTCCATAAAATGAGCGTTTAAATCCCCTGGATTCATCATGTTGATTAAATCAGCTGAATATTTCTGGCTTGGTATTCTGTAACATGTGGTTAAAAGTTGGTTACCTTTTGTTATTTTCTTATGTTTAATTAATCTATGAATCTTGAATAAACCAACAAGCAAGTCTAATGTAAATGTCTCTTTAAATAAGTTTGGAGTATGTTTCATATTGAGCTATAGGCAGTTGCAAATATCTTAAGCAATACCTATAACCTCTCATGAATTTGATGTTTAAAGTCAATATGGAAGCTTGAACTATGTAGTTATTATAATTAACAGGAAGTTCAAAACAAAATAAAGACTTTTTACAAAAGTAAGAGTATAACTGCAGTAGATTTAGGTAGGAGACAATATATATATATATATATATATATATATATATAAAAATACAAGCTGAACTAGTCTAGGCAGCTTACCGGTGTAAGATTAAGCAGTACTAATCTTTGAAGAGAGAGTCCTGGGGTCTCTAGGTTCGAAGGTGAGGAGGAGTTCAAACAGGCAAGTGAACGCTGGAAAGCAGGCTGTGATCTGGAGCGGAACACACACACAGAGGAAGCAGCTCGTTGGAGTGACGTCACTCTGCAGCGTGGAAGGAATCCTGTATGACGGGAGAGAACAGCTGATTGCAGCAAAGATCAGCTGTAACGGCTTCTGAGTTGGAAGTAGCTGGAGACAAAGTAATTTATGCCAGCAAGATAAGAAGGTGATTCAAATGAATATAAATAATTCAAAAAGGTTAAGGCAATGGAGACAGAATACGGTTCAATTCTGTTTAGGACACAAGGAGCAAAGGTAGTTATGGCTGGATACTTCAATACCAAGCAATAATATGAAGTATCCAACGTAATTTATAGGCCTGGTGAAAGAAGGAACCTCCCCTTAAAGGGGTACTATGTTACACGTTTGTAGAGGGAGAATCTTGTCTGGGATGCATAATGTGTTTCTCTGTAGCTCAGGGGTATCTTCTCCTTTCCATGCCGACAGCATCCATGCTTCCAGATGCAAACATTGGCTGGCTGTGTAGTAGACAATCCAGTGTCTCCAATAACGTGACAAATGAAGGCTCCATCTAGTATCAGTGTAAAATGATAGCCCTAGCAAGTGACATTCTTTAGCACAAATGGTTGGGAATACTGATTTATCAGAGATATGGAGGGTAGAGGTAGGTTTATGCCGCTCCTTGGCCTTTGTTGTGTACCATCTCTATAGGGCTGCTTGGTGTCGTTTGTATATAGAAGAGTCATATAACATCGCTCCACAAGGTAGAGTGGTCACATTTCTCATAAGAAAATGAAGATCTTCATGTTTTAGGAGATAGAAATAGTAGTTTCAGCAGCTCGACAAGTGCAGATGCAGCTAACAAGCAGCCATCTTGGTCGATGGCCATACACGCCCATTTTTTAATTTTATTAGAATAGTTATGTTAGGTTAATTTATAGTTTAATGTTAGATTTATTTTTATTTCACAGGTAAGTTTTTATTTAAATATAGTTATATTGTCATTTTAATTTAAAGTTAGGGAGGTGTTAGGCTTAGGGATTAATAGTTTAATTTAGTGTTTTGCAATGTGGGGGGCCAGCGGTTTAGGGGTTTATAGGTTTATTTAGTAAGGGCAATGAGGGGGGGGCGAAGGTTTAGGGTTTAATAGGTTTATTTAGTGGCGGCAATGTAGGAGGCCGGAGGTTTAGGGGTTAATAGGTATATTTAGTGGCGCCAATGTGGGAGGCCTGAGATTTAGGAGTTAATAACTTTATTATAGTGTTGGCGATGTTGGGGAGCGGCGGATAAGGGGTTAATATGTTTATTTAATAGTCGCGATGCGGATGGGGGACAGATTAGGGGTTAATAAGTTTTAAATAGTGTTTGCGATGCCAGAGGCTGGCAGTTTAGGGGTTAATAGGTAGTTTATGGGTGTTAGTGCACTTTGTAACACTTTCGTTATGAGTTTTGTGAAACATTTTTGATTTGCAAAATCCATAACTACTGCTCTCAGATCGTGTTGGTATTTAGCCTGAATGCACAAGCTGTAATACCAGTGTTATGAAAATCCCACACAAAAAAGTCATTTTTTTGAGTGAGGAACGGGCATTGCATTACAGGCTAAAATGCTTGCATTATAGCCTTTAATCGTGTCATTTTGTTTGAACATTGTGCATTGTCTTGGAATTCTGGGACATATGCGTTTGAAAAGCCACTTGAATACTGTTTATCTTGCTTCCTTCCTGCCTGATATGGCCAACTAGGCAGAAATATAAATGTTCTCTTGACAAATTATTCAAGAGGGGTATTTCCGGAACACGGTCAGAAACTCCAATTAGTGCAGTGTCCACAAAAAGCAGTAACTGCTACCTAAACTTACCCGGAGAGCCTTAGTGAACGGCGGATAAGGCCGAAAAACAACTGGATAAGAACAAAGATTGCAGACTCTACTCAGTTAGTGTAAAGTAAAAAAATATAAATATATTGCTTCCAATATAAAAACGTAGTGTTCCCAGGCAAAGGGCATACACAATAAGGACTGTCTTACGCGTTTCACGCCCCCTAGTGGCGCTTAATCATAGTCTATGATTAAACGCCACTAGGGGGCGTGAAACGCGTAAGTCAGTCCTTACTGTGTATGCCCTTTGCCTGGGAACACTATTAATATTTTTTACTTTACACTAACTGAGTAGAGCCTGCAATCTTTGTACTTATCTTGACAAATTATTGTCCACCACATAGGAGTTTCAGGGTTCTGCATTTGATTGAATGCAATTCAGTATTTCTTTTGAGAGAGGAAACACTATCATATTCAGAGTTAAATTACAGGAAAAACAAGCAAACTCTTTATCTCTGTATGTATGCCTTCTTTAGAGAGAAAGAGAGAGCGTGAAGGAGCGAGCGATAGATAAAAAATGTTTCTAGACAGTTAAAAATATATGGTGCAACTTCTTAATTGCATTGTACCTTTAGAAAAAACTGAGCAAACTTGAAATAATTACATAGTATTTATAGCTAGCTGATCCAATAAAGATATTAATTTAACATTTTTTTTAATTTAATTTAAAAAAATTTAACATTATTTCTTCCTGTTACATCAACTATACCTTTTGATTGACAAAGGAAAAACAAACAGCTATTGCACTGAGAAAAGGAGCAATTCATTACCATGTAGTTGAATTTAATAGTAATTAAATGCTGTATAATTAAGCGTAATAGACAGTTGTTACATCAAATACTTAATTTGGATTTGTTTGTTATTGTATAAAAAGAACATTTAAATAATTGTTCTTAATTGCATATTTGTAATCACCTAACTGCTTATTAAAATACCTGGTTTAAAAATTATACTTAACACAGCAACATTATCTGCCATATATTTATACTTGTATGTAATTTATTCAGGTCCTAGACATATCTATGAATTTTTACTTGCTAATTTAACTATTCATTTTGCAATCAGCTGCTAAGAGAACATATAATCAGAAAGGGTTCTAAAGATAGTTCACACATTATAATATTAGGAGATTGTTTTTGACATATGACACTCTAATGTAGAACAAGGATTACTAAGTCACTCTCTTTGCTCATCTCAAGACTTGCTCAGCTACTCTTAAACCTCCTAATAACGAACACCTGCCCACAAGACGTTTCCTGCATGTGGAATCATTATTTGTACCGTTATTCCTTACTTACTTATACTATCACTCAGTCTTTATGTATTTAAATTCTCCCTAAAAATCAAATTACTTAGAGATACATATCACATAGTCACATGCATGAAAAATGATAAGGAAATCACTCAGCCATGCAAAAAAAATCTCATCTTCCCTATAATCATATTAACATCTGCTAAGCAATCTTCTTACTTCTCTAACCTAAGAAACTGTACAATACAAATGCAAAAAAATAAATAAATAATTAATTGCAATGTGAAAATATCAGGCCCTATTAAAGGGACGGGAACCCTAACATTTCCTTTCATGATTTAGATAGAACATACAATTTTAAACAACTTTCCAATTTATACAACAAACAGAAATAGGTGAAACCCAAATCAGCTGCGCTTCTCTATTAAAAGCAAATAGTAATTATAAAAAACTTTGTAAATAGGCTAAATAAAAATTGCCCAGTAGGTAAAGCAATATATGGTACAGTGTTTCAGACAGAATATAGTATATAAACAGTAGAATACTTGGACAATTGAATATATACATAGAATAATAGTCCTATACAGAGGAATGTATAGTATTGCTTGTACGTGACAGAATGTTCCAATCACTATACATAAAATAAATTTAGACAAAGTAACAATACTTCCCACAGATGCTGAGAATGGTGGGTGCCGCTCCAAGTATTGACACAGGGCTGCAATCCTGGTCTTTAAGAAGTGGCTGAAAAACAAGATAAAACACAGAGCGCAACCCACTCTAAGTGTAAAATCATTTATTATCCAGCAATAAAAAACGTGTAAATCGCACGTACAGTGTAACAGAGTAAAAATAGCACAATAAACAAATCCCAGATTGTATCACCAAATGTCAGGGGAGTGATGTCCGTCACCTCGTAGCTTGAACTCCCCAAAACGGCTTCCGGATCGCCGTTTACGAATTCAGCTATATTGATCTGAATCAGTCCTTAGGAAATAAAGTTTTAGGCAAGTTCAATTGCCAGGAATTCAGTCCAAAAATGAAACACAGTACCAAGGAATTATCCAGAAGAGAAGTCAGTAATTGAAACAGAAGTCAGGAACCAGGAAATCCAAGATAACTGTATTTCTCACAGGAAACAGGAGCAGAGAGTGTTTCAGAGTATCACTCTTATTGTGAAAGCACCCTTTCACAATAAGAGTGATACTCTGAAACACTACCAAGGAATTATCCAGAAGAGAAGTCAGTAATTGAAACAGAAGTCAGGAACCAGGAAATCCAAGATAACTGTATTTCTCACAGGAAACAGGAGCAGAGAGTGTTTCAGAGTATCACTCTTATTGTGAAAGCACCCTTTCACAATAAGAGTGATACTCTGAAACACTCTCTGCTCCTGTTTCCTGTGAGAAATACAGTTATCTTGGATTTCCTGGTTCCTGACTTCTGTTTCAATTACTGACTTCTCTTCTGGATAATTCCTTGGTACTGTGTTTCATTTTTGGACTGAATTCCTGGCAATTGAACTTGCCTAAAACTTTATTTCCTAAGGACTGATTCAGATCAATATAGCTGAATTCGTACACGGCGATACGGAAGCCGTTTTGGGGAGTTCAAGCTACGAGGTGACGGACATCACACCCCTGACATTTGGTGATACAATCTGGGATTTGTTTATTGTGCTATTTTTACTCTGTTACACTGTACGTGCGATTTACACGTTTTTTATTGCTGGATAATAAATGATTTTACACTTAGAGTGGGTTGCGCTCTGTGTTTTATCTTGTTTTTCAACTTTCCAATTTACTTCTATTATCAAATTTGCTTCATTAAATTGTAATCCTTTGCTTAACATCATGCACTACTGGCAGCTAGCTGAACCCATCTAGTTAGCCAATTACAAGAGGCAAATGTGTGCAGGCACCAATCAGCAGCTAGCTCCCACTAGTGTAGGATATGTGTGTATTCTTTTTGAACAAGGGATACGAAGAGTACAAAGCACATTTGAGAATAGAAGTGAATTTAAAAGTGTCTAAAAATGACATGCCCTATCTGAATCATGCAAGTTTATTTTTGACGTTCCTATCTCTTTAAAAAAAAAAAAGGCAGGAGGAACAAAGTACCAAGCCAGGGAACCTGTCATGTTATGAGTAGTGTTTAGGAGTTCTATGTTAGTGCTGTTAGGAACAGACTTCTTATTTATAGGCATAATGAAAGGTTTTTTTTTTATTAAACAAAAATAGCAGTAAGGCAAACGGCTAGATTACGAGTTTTGCGTTAGAGGCTGTGCGGTGCTAAAGAGCAGTTTATGCTCACCTCTCACTTACAGACAGCGCTGGTATTACGGGTTTTTCAAAACCCGGTGTTAACCGCAAAAAAGTGTTCGTAGAGCAAAATTTTGCTCCACATGTCGCCTCAATACCAGCGCTGCTTACGTTAGCGGTGAGCTGGCTGAACGTGCTTGTGCATGATTTCCCCATAGGAATCAATGGGGGAGAGCCGGCTGAAAAAACCTAACACCTGCAAAAAAGCAGCGTTTAGCTCCTAACGCAGCCCCATTAATTCCTATAGGGAAACAAAAGTTATGTCTACACTTAACACCCTAACATGAACCCCGAGTCTAAACACCCCTAATCTTACACTTATTAACCCCTAATCTGCCGCCCCCGACATCGCCAACACCTACATTATATTATTAACCCCTAATCTGCCGCTCCGGACACCGCCGCCACCTACATTATACTTATGAACCCCTAATCTGCTGCCCCAACATCGCCGACACCTACATTATATTTATTAACCCCTAATCTGCCACCCCCAATGTTGCCGCAACCTACCTACACTTTTTAACCCCTAATCTGCCGCCCCCAAAGTCGCCGCCACTATATTAAAGTTATTAACTCCTAAACCTAAGTCTAACCCTAACCTCCCATAACTTAAATATAATTTAAATAAATATAAATACAATAACTATCATTAACTAAATTATTCCTATTTAAAACTAAATACTTACCTATAAAATAAACCCTAAGTTAGCTACAATCTAACTAATAGTTACATTGTAGCTAGCTTAGGGTTTATTTTTATTTTACAGGCAAGTTTGTATTTATTTTAACTAGGTACAATAGTTACTAAATAGTTATTAACTATTTAATAACTACCTAGCTAATATAAAGATAAAAGTACCTGTAAAATAAAACCTAACCTAAGTTACAATTACACCATACACTACACTATAATTAAATAAATTAACAAAATTAAATACAATTATCTAAAGTACAAAAAAAACCTAAATTATAGAAATTAATAAAAAAAATTACAAGATTTTAAAACTAATTACACCTAATCTAATCCCCCTAACAAAATAAAAAAGCCCCCCCAAAATAAAAAAGCCCTACCCTACACTAAATTACAAATAGCCCTTAAAAGGGCCTTTTGCGGGGCATTGCCCCAAAGTAATCAGCTCTTTTATCTGTAAAGAAAAATACAAATCCCCCCCAACATTAAAACCCACCACCCACACAACCATCCCTACTCTAAAACCCACCCAATCCCCCTTAAAAAAACCTAACACTAACCCCTTGAAGATCACCCTACCGGGAGACGTCTTCATCCAACCGGGCAGAAGTGGTCCTCCAGACGGGCAAAAGTCTTCATTCAACCGGGCATTCAACCGTTACAAAGGTGTAGCATAAAACTCATAAGGCCCTCCCACATTGCAAATACTAAAATAAAATTATTAACCCGTAATCTGCCGCTCCGGACATCGCCACCAGTATAATAAACATATTAACCCCTAAACCGCCGTACTCCTGCATCGCAAACATTAGTTAAATATTATTAACCCCTAATCTGCTGCCCCAACGTCACTGCCGCCACTATACTAAAGTTATTAACCCCTAAACCTAACACTAAGTCTAACCCTAACACCCCTAACTTTAATATAATTAAAATAAATCTAAATAAAAGTTACTATCAATAACTAAATAATTCGTATTTAAAACTAAATACTTACCTGTAAAATAAACCCTAAGCTAGCTACAATATAACTAATAGTTACATTGTAGCTATCTTAGGTTTTATTTTTATTTCACAGCGAAGTTTGTATTTATTTTAACTAGGTATACTAGTTGCTAAATAGTTATTAACTATTTACTAACTAGTTAAAATAAATACAAATTTACCTGTAAAATAAAACCTAACCTGCCTTACACTAACACCTAACATTACACTACAATTAAATAAATTACATTAATTAAATACAATTAACTAAATTACAAAAAATAAACACTAAATTAGCCAAAATAAAAAAGAAATGATCAAATATTTAAACTAATTACACCTAATCTAATAGCCCTATCAAAATAAAAAAGCTCCCCAAAATAAAAATGCAAATGGCCCTTAAAAGTGCCTTTTGTGGGGCATTGCCCCAAAGAAACCAGCTCTTTTACCTGTAAAAAAAATACAAACAACCCCCCCAACAGTAAAACCTATCTAAAAAACCTAAGCTCCCCATTGCCCTGAAAAGTGCATTTGGATGGGCATTGCCCTTAAAAGGGAATTTAGCTCTTTTCCATTGCCCAAACCCTAAGCTAAAAATAAAACCCACCCAATAAACCCTTAAAAATAACACTAACCCCCGAAGATCCACTTACAGTTTTTGAAGACCGGACATCCATCCTTATCAAGCCGGTATAAGTCTTCCTCCAAGCGAGCAGAAGTCCTCAACGAATCCAGGAGAAGTCTTCATCCAAGTGGGCAGAAGTCCTCAACGAATCTGGGAGAAGTCTTCATCCAAGCGGCAAGAAGTGGTCCTCCAGGCGGGCAGAAGTCTTCATCCAGACGGCATCTGCTATCTTCATCCTTCCGACACAGAGAGGGTCCATCTTCTAGACATGCGGCACAGAGCATCCTCTTCTGTCGACGGCTACTGAAGAATGAAGGTCCCTTTAACTTTTCCATTTTCTGTCCGTTTGGGACCAAGGCTATTTTTACATTTTTGCGGTGTTTGTGTTTAGCTGTAATTTTCCTCTTACTCATTTACTGTACCCACACATATTATATACCGTTTTTCTCGCCATTAAATGGACTTTCAAAAGATACCATTATTTTCATCATATCTTATAATTTACTATAAAAAAATTATAAAATATGAGGAAAAATTGAAAAAAAAAACACTTTTTTTAACTTTGACCCCCAAAATCGCTTCCAGCTGCTTTCCACACCGAGGACGTGCAGGGTACGTCCTCAGGCGTTAACTGCCTTTTTTTTGAGGACGTACCCTGCACGTCCTCGGTCATTAAGGGGTTAAGGGATGTCATCCAAGATGGTGTCCCTTGAATTCTGATTGGCTGATAGAATTCTATCAGCCAATGGGAATTAAAGGGTAAAAAATCCTATTGGCTGAAGTAATCAGCCAATAGGAATGAGCTTCAATCCTATTGGCTGATCCAATCAGCCAATAGGATTGAGCTCGCATTCTATTGGCTGTTCCAATCAGCCAATAGAATGCGAGCTTAATCATATTGGCTGATTGGATCAGCCAATAGGATTTTTTTACCCTTTAATTCCGATTGGCTGATAGAATTCTATCAGCCAATTGGAATTCAAGGGACGCCATCTTGGATGACGTCCCTTAAAGGAACCTTCATTCTTCAGTAGCCGTCGACAGAAGAGGATGCTCCACGCCGGATGTCTTGAAGATGGAGCCACTCCACGTCGGAAGGATGAAGATAGAAAATGCCGTCTGGATGAAGACTTCTGCCCGCCTGGAGGACCACTTCTTGCCGCTTGGATGAAGACTTCTCCCAGATTTGTTGAGGACTTCTGCCCACTTGGATAAAGACTTCTCCCGGCTTGATGAGGATGGATGTCTGGTCTTCAAAAACTGTAAGTGGATCTTCGGGGGTTAGTGTTAGGTTTTTTAAAGGGTTTATTGGGTGGGTTTTATTTTTAGCTAAGGGGTTTGGGCAATGGAAAAGAGCTAAATGTCCTTTTAAGGGCAATTCCCATCCACATGCCCTTTTCAGGGCAATGGGGAGCTTAGGTTTTTTAGATAGGATTTTAATTGGGTAGTTTGGTTGTGTGGGTGGTGGGTTTTACTGTTTCAGGGTTGTTTGTATTTTTTTTACAGGTAAAAGAGCTGATTTCTTTGGGGCAATGCCCCGCAAAAGGCCCTTTTAAGGGCTATTGGCAGTATAGTTTAGGCTAGGGTTTTTCTATTTTTTTGGGGGGGGGGTTATTTTGATAGGGCTATTAGATTAGGTGTAATTAGTTTAAATATTTGATAATTTCTTTTTTATTTTGTGTAATTTAGTGGGGGGGGTTAAAATTTAGTTAATTGTATTTAATGAATGTAATTTATTTAATTGTAGTGTAATGTTAGGTGTTAGTGTAAGACAGGTTAAGTTTTATTTTACAGGTAAATTTGTATTTATTTTAACTAGGTAGTTAGTAAATAGTTAATAACTATTTAGTAACTAGTCTACCTAGTTAAAATAAATACAAACTTAGCTGTGAAATAAAAATAAAACCTAAGATAGCTACAATGTAACTATTAGTTATATTGTAGCTATCTTAGGGTTTATTTTACAGGTAAGTATTTAGTTTTAAATAGGAATTAGTTAGGTAATGATAGTAATTTTTATTTAGATTTATTTTAATTATATTAAAGTTAGAGGTGTTAGGGTTAAACTTAGGGTTAGGTTTAGGGGTTAATATATTTATTTAGTGTTAGTGATGTGGGAGGCCAGATGTTTAGGGGTTAATAACTTTAGTATAGTGGAGGCGGCGATGTTAGGGGCGGCAGATTAGGGGTTAATAAGTGTAGGTAGGTAGCAACAAGATTGGGGGCGGCAGATTAGGGGTTAATAAGTGTAGGTAGGTAGCAACGACATTGAGGCAGCAGATTAGAGGTTAATAAGTGTAGGTAGGTTTTGGCGATGTCGAGGGCGGCAGATT
The DNA here is from genome assembly GCF_027579735.1 of Bombina bombina. Classification (NCBI taxonomy): domain Eukaryota; kingdom Metazoa; phylum Chordata; class Amphibia; order Anura; family Bombinatoridae; genus Bombina; species Bombina bombina. The sequence continues at coordinate 596,868,601 of NC_069503.1, read as the reverse complement.
AGGGGTTAATAAGTGTAATGTAAATATTGGCGATGTCAGGGGCAGCAGATTAGGGGTGTTTAGACTCGGGGTTTATGTTAGGGTGTTAGGTGTAAACATAAATTTTCTTTCCCCATAGGAATCAATGGGGCTGCATTACGGATCTTTACGCTCCTTTATTGCAGGTGTTAGGCTTTTTTTTAGCCGGCTCTCCATATTGATGTCTATGGGGAAATCGTGCACGAGCACGTAAAACCAGCTAAAAACAGCGCTAGTATTTGTGTGCGGTATGGAGCTCAACGCTGCCATATTGCCTGCTAACGCCGGGTTTTTGCAAACCTGTAATAGCAGCGCTATTAAAGGTGAGCGGTGGAAATAACTTGCAAGTTATTACCGAGCCGTTTATAACGCAAAACTCGTAATCTGGCCATATGTTAACTATGAGGTTAGGAAGCAACGGTTTTAAGATGGATGTTTCTTAACTTATGCTTGCATGATCAACTCTGCACTAGCTTCCAAGCTGCATCTGCAGCGAGTTTAAAGGAGCCTGTTTTAAAGTTTGATCTTTCCTTTTCCAATCCATTTTAGTAGTAGTAGTTACAAATTAAATACGCTGCCTGAATATTTTGTAAAAGGCAAGTTTGGTTAAACTGTAAAACTTTACAAAACAGGCATTTCAGTGGCATTTTAAGTTACATTTCTATTTTTACATACTTGCGCTGAAGCAAAACGTGCAACAACGGCAAAAGTAAAACATGGTTGCTCATCTATTCACTAGTAATGTATAATGATCATAATGATTGGCTAATGTATTTGAATGCAGTTGGTGTTTTTTTTTCCGCTTAACCGAAAAAACCAATTCATGATGTACAAACTGAAAATTCAGTACTCCACAGAGAATCCTTAAAGCTTGAAATTATATTCCATCTTCATAAAAACATAAGCACCCAAGGTATAGTGCACTGGATCTTGAATATTTATGATTTAATGAATACAATTTAAAAGTTTTAAGGATTCGCTGTAGGGTAATGCATTTTCAGTTTGTATATATTTTGGTTGCCTTGGCAATTTGCAGATAAAAAAAGTGGTTTGAGTACCTAGATGTCTTTTGATAAATAGAGGAGAAGGAGAGAGCAAGTCGGCTTAATGAATGAGTTTGTTCTATGGGCGCATACATCCTGGTCATGGACTGGAAGCCTGTAGTGATAAAGGAGGCGTAGGATAAATTCCAGGTGAGTTGGATAAGATTTTATTGCACAGTTGTATATAGCCAGTGTAACCACACCTCTAAAACTTTATAAAGAATCCTAAAGGCAATATATTTATAATTTATACTTATAGAATATGGCTTTTCTGTGCATTGGGACAACTCTGAAATAATAAGAGTATCAACTCCATAACTCCCATTAGCTCCACCGGTTACATATTCTGTAGTGTTCAATTAATGAAGTGCACAATTGTCAAGTTCATATTATTTACCAACCTGTGAATTGAGCCTGCTAAAAAAACCACTGTTATTAAAAAAGTGTGCATACAGCTAAGATATTCTCTTTTAAATAGTTTTTGAGAGATCAAGACTGTTGCATTAGCCTGAAAACTATGTGGACAAAGATTAGACAAGTATTTTCTGAGGAATAGGAATAGGACTATTGAACAAGTGCTGGCTTACCTATTAGGTACACTAGTTAGGTCCCACAATATGTTTTCTTAAAGGACTAGTAAATACAGAAGATTTGCATAAACAACAAATATATGATAAATAGACAATGCAAAAGCACTTCAAATGAGTAGTTGATTACAAATTTCAAAGTTATGTCTATTTCCACTTTACCATGTGACAGCCATCAGCCAATCATAAATGCATGTACATATATTCTGTGAATTCTTGCACATGCTCAGTAGGAGCTGGACTCAAAAAGTGTAAATATAAAAATACTGTGTACATTTTTTAATGGAAGTAAACTGGAAAGTTGTTTAAAATTTCCTGCTCTATCTGAATAATTAATTTTTTATTTGACTTGAGTGTCCCTTTAAATAAAAAAAAATAATATGTGCTAAATTCCTTATGCCTTCTAAGGATATTAGGTTCTGATATAGTGACAGCACTCTGCTCTTATTGGAGAGGTGACATCATCCAGTCCAAGAGCAATTGGTAAGAATTAGCACTATTGGTCAGAATAGTAAGTGCTGCACGATACTGCTTTCTCCTCTCACATTTAAAAAAGCAAGGTTGAGAAGTGAGGGAAGGGGGGTTAAAGATCACACTCTAGACTTAAACCCGCTACATTCTACACAGTGATTGCTTGCTGGGTGTAGTAGAGGTCAATAAATCACTACAGCAAATGATATAACATAAAAAAAATATTTTCCAATGCCTCCTCAACTATCGAGCATTCCCAGGATGCTCCTTCATGAGACAATGCATACACCAGACCTTCATGGAATGAGGCCTGTAACAGCGGAAAAGGTGAAGAAATATCCCCATTCAGCATTATGGACTTGTACCAATTCACCCACCAGATAAGTGAAGAGATACTTGTAAATGTTTAGTTTTCATTTATCTTGGAACTCCAAATCTTATGTAGAATAGAATAACTTTCAGTTAAGTGAAATCATCCAAGCCATATTACCTATTGTAGAGATAGTACTGATTGGCCTGTTACATCTACAACTGAACATAAACACAACAGCCTTTATGCCTACACAAATACCATGAACACTACACATAATCCACACTACCAACTCACTTGTATGTCTATGAGGGATGGGCCTATCCCCTCCCTACTCATGCCCATCTTACCCACCAAACACCCCTACATTTGCTTCCCTGCACTAAGCACTGCTTCAGCCCACATAACACACATTAGCACATATTAAATTTCCATCATAAAATATTATACACTTTTTACAGGCATCAGTCTAGGGATACCACCTCCAAGTGTTTTTTGTTATATTGTTATAACTTGTTTCGATTGTAAACATTGTATTTTGCATTGCACTTGATGTATTGCTGTTCTCCTGACCCCATTGTATCATACAGTGAGGTTATAAACTCCCTTTTTCCTATCCCTCCCCTATATCAATTTTCCCGGCATCAGTTCTCTTATCCTCCCCACATCTCCTCCTTCTTCTCCCCCTTAGCTATTTCATCTCCCCCCTGGAAACATGGCACCACATATACCTAGGAACAAAACACACGGTATAGAATGTCATGAGTATAAATAACCCAGGGAAGAGGTCTATAGTACATAATGACCTCCAAAGGATGGGTGGAAATATAATCCTCCTCCAAGAGACTCATTTTTTAAAAGACCACAAACCTAAATGGTTTCAAAAACACTTCACACACGTTTATTTTGCATCTGGCACAACTATAAAAAATGGAGTAGGCGTACTATTTCATGCAAAGACCTCTTTTCAGCCTAATCAAGTTGTCAGAGACCCTGATGGTCACTACATTATAATCACAGGCCTCTTAAATAACAGAAAAGTGACCATTGTCAACCTCTACTTCTCAAACTCTTTACAGGCACCATTTAAAAAAAAAAAAATAGTGCAAAAGATACTAGAACTCCAAAAAGGAATTCTCCTTATAGGGAGAGACTTTAATGTCCTCCTAAATCCCCTACTGGATACCTCCGATGGCTACTCCAGCACCACCTCTAAGATGCTCAAAAAAATAAACTCTCTTTTGAAAGACATGACAGTCCACGATGTCTGGCGAATAACACACCCGAGCACTAGAGACTTTACTTTCTTCTCAAACCCACACAAGGGTCTATCGATCATTTCAGACAGCTCTATTAAACCCATTACTTGGTCAGACCATGCTCCGGACCCCTGCACAATTCAATGGCCTGACAACCCAGTTTCCTCCTATGTGTGGAAACTAGATGATACTTTGTTAAATAACCCCATTACCCAAACTGACATTGCTAAACTACTTCCAGAATACTTCTAAATTAATTCCTCTGACAACCTACCACTAACCACTATTTGGGAAGCACATAAATGTGTCCTTAGGGGATAGCTCATCAAAATTCGAGCTAAACATAATAAACTCAAAAGGGAAAGACTTCAAACTCTACTATCCCAACTTTCACATTTTGAATCTCTACATTTAGCCAATCCATGAATGCTACTCACCTAGTAGAGTTAGGACAAGCCAAAATCAGATTACTAAACCACTTACAGGAAGAACACCAAAGAAAAGCACTTCTCCTGAAGCAGAAATTCTATAAACAAATTATAAAGCAGGTAAAATGATAGCCCGAGCCATTGCCTGTAGAAAAATTAAATCCTTTGTCCATGAGATTATTGACTGTCACGGTAACCCCCAACATGATACGAAAAACATAGCTAATGTCTTTAGAGACTACTATAAAGCGCTATATAACCTGCATCCCAACACCTCAAAGCCCACAGAAACTACACTCAATTCATCCTAAATTCAGAAATATCTATCCACGGAGAACCTAGCATCCCTCTCAGTGGAGGGAAAAAAATCCTTAGAAGAGCCTTTCATACTCACTGAAATTAATGACATCATTAAAGATCTGCTTTCATGAAAAACCCCGGGTCCAGGCGGCCTGGGATCCAAATATTATAAAATATTCACTCACATCCTTGCCTCCCACCTCTTAGAAATCTTCAACTCTATACATGATACAGCTTCCCTCCCCAGTTCTATGTTAGAAGCCCACATAATAGTAATCCTGAAACCGGGTAAACCCCCCACTAAACCTGAGAATTTCCGCCCAATATCCCTGCTCAATTATGGACATAAAATCCTAGCCAAACTATTAGCGAACAGAACAGAGAGGCGAGAGATAACACCTTACAAGTGCTACAACTTATTTCTCATGCACATAATTCTTCCACCCCTCTATCCCTCCTTTCCACAGATGCTGAGAAGGTGTTTCACAGCTTCAACTGGTCTTTCATGTTCTCTACCCTAACAAAAATGAACCTAGGACCAAAACTCATCAATCTAATCACCTTGCTATACTCACCAAATGCCAAATTTCACGTAAATGGAATGTTATCAGACCCCTTCACCATATCAAATGGCACAAGACAGGGCTGCCCTCTCTCCCCCCTCCTATTTACTATCACAATAGAACCCCTAGCCAGCAAAATAAGAGCGAACCCCAAAATAGAAGGCCTCCAAATTCAGAACTCAGAACACAAATTGGCTATGTATGCTTATGATGTCCTACTCACTCTAACAAAAACCATACAATCACTACCAGAAGTACTAAAGAAAATTGAGCAGTACGGCTCGGTCTCCAATTTTCACCTCAATCTCAACAAATCAAAACTCCTCAACATTACTGAATCCCACACAAATTTTAACATAATTAAAAAAAACAGCCCCATAAAAGTAGTAAACAAAGAAATCCACTACCTAGGTATAACCATCAAACCCACTCTGCCAGATCTAATTGAATCCAATTACAAAAAACTTAAAGAAGAAATAGTATCTGACCTGTCTAGCTGGAAAAAGAAAAACATTTCATGGATAGGCCATATCAACATAGGTAAAATGAATATTCTACCTAGAGTTTTATATCTTTTACAAACTATCCCTATACCACCAACTAACGCACACATTCAACACATACAGAATGCAATGGATAAATATATCTGGCAAGGGATAAAACCCAGGATAAACAAACACACACTATAAAAAAAACCTGATCAGCAGGAGGGACGGATTGCCAAACCTACATATGTACAGACAGGCCATCTCGCTACAACACATCATCAAGTGGTGCCAAAATGTACCACATAAGGCATGAGTAAAATTTGATACAGACATCCTAAATTGCGGCAATGTGGGCTCTCTGGCTTGGATCCTACAGAAACACCGTCCTCCCCTACTGACTTCCTACCCACTAATAAAAGAGACTCTAACAACATGGGATAAAATGGCTGCCACACAGAGTAACATATCAACCCCAATTTCCCCTCTAATACCGATACACGATAACCTGACTACGGGCATTCAAACCCATCCATCACTAACTAAATGTACACTTCCATTAAGCAGACTAGCCATCTACAACGCACTGACCCAGAACAAACTTAAAACACAGAAAGAACTCAAAGAAAGGGACCCTGACCTTTTTACCTCATGGTTTCACTGTGCCCAACTATCTCCAATCAGCTTTAACTCGAAAGATATAATTATCTTAAGATAAGAGAACCTGACCTACATGAACTTATGCTCCTTACATGGGAAGATACCACCCTTTAATGGAATAACCAGTGAAACACAGTAACATTCAATGATACCAATGACCACATACCCCATAACCCCTTCTTTCCCCCACTACCATTTCCCTAGATAATGGTATGCCCCCCTTACCTCCTTAATGCTGCCTCTCTTCCTACCCCCTCCCAGAACTGAAACCACCCCTGCCCCCCCCCCCCCCACCGATACTACAATAGCCTTTAGATTAAACAGATTGTGAACATTATAAGAAGAATATGTTCTTTCTCAAAACATTCTACATTAATTGTTCAGATATAAAGTTATACAAATGTTAAAATAAAATGCAAAACTAATTCAAGGACCACTTGTTCTACGAGTCTTGCTGGTAGTAGTCCTCCCCTCCAGAAAAGAGACAACACAACGTTTCAGAGACACTTGTATCTTTAAAACTACCAGCAAATGTTTATTCCACCAAAATAAAGTAAGGGGTAAGTCCCTTGAATGCGAGAAAACAAAAAAATTGTCTGAGCTCGTCTACTAATAACAATGCAGTGAGTTATTTATTTCTTTTACAATGACACACTGATAGTTTGCTGCTATACTTTAGGTTGTTTTTATGAAATTTCCTTTACTGCAACCATGGATCTTGTCTGAGTTACAGACAGGAAGCTGGAGGTGTCTGACAAACTGGAATTAACTATGGAGTATTGTATCTGTTACTTTAAATGTTGTAAGCCATTGACAAGTACTGATCTGATAGCTTCCTGCAAAGGATGAAAATTGATCATATTTATTCAGCTTTACCACTAAATTTAGAGACACAACAAAACAATGTACAAATACAAATTTTAATTCCATTTGACAAATTCACTACATTGAATGTTTTTAATAAAGTATCTGTACCTATGAAAGAAATAAGTGATATAAATTATTAAGCTGCCTCTTTATTTTTTTATGATTTACTTGAAAAAAAAAAATATATATATATATATACTTGTTTATCTTCATCTATTTTAAGCATTTATATTTAGCGATAAATAAATGGAAATTGTGTTTTTCTAGGTTGTGAATCTCCTAATTTCCAGACTATTTCCTTAATCAGTCAAAACAACACAGCATGCAGAAAATGTGCATTATTAACAGTCTGACAATTTTCAGGTTCCTCACAAAATGAATTATTGATTTAAGGCCTAATCCAATCAAACCATTATATTTTTAGAATCATAACTGCAAGCTAAAAATGTAACAACAAATTATTCTGCAGATATAAGAGTTTATGGATACTGATGAATGTGCTAAACACTGTGTAGTATTTTTCTTGTTTTAATTATTTTTTTTTTTATCATTTAAGATACTTTTTAAGGCACATTATAATGTGCATCCAGACACAGATATGCAGTCATAATTTACTGCCTATGAAATTAAATTGTAGCTTTATAGGGGCATGAAAATTAAAATGAAAGCATATGATGTATACTTAAAAAAAAATAATCAAATTTAGTTCATTTTCTTGGTATCCTTTGTTGGATAGACATACAGAAAAAATGAAGCGCAAAAGAAAAGGATTGAAATGTAATTTTTAAAAACAGTGTAATGCGCTATATATATATATATATGTACTGACCAGAGGTACAGATAAATTAAGCCTTTTATTATGCACTAAAAATATTTAAAAGCAATTTCAGTGTCCACAAACACCGCATCACATAGACCGGCAGCTGGAGTTCAAATAATGACAGGATACGGCCTGCGGCGGGTATTCCGGACTCCCCACCCTCAGCTGTTCAGTTCTGATCGTTATTGCCATGGTACAATAGTGTGGATATAGTCCTTATGTAGTAGTCTCCACTATTTTGTTGGATAGAATATCTAGATATGTACAAGAGTGTGCATTGACATGAGAACTATATAGCAGCAGCGATTGTAGTTTTATACATTATTTTAATCACTTCTGTCATCTAGTGTATAACATTTTTAAAATCATTGTTGGTAACATAAAGAGCTCATGAAGACATGTACATTCTGAGCATAGCTAAAAATGCTCTTCAACAAAGGATATGAAGGGAAAGAAGTAAATTTGATTAGTAATGTAATGTGGAAATATGTATTTTCCTTTTTTTAAAACTGTTTGCTCTGTCATATCAAAAAAGTAGAATTTTTATTTCCGTGCCCCTTTAAAAGCATGTCACCAGGACTACTTGTGGCAGCTTTTTCATTATTATTGGAAAGCAACTGAACCACTTTAAGAATAGGTTATAGTGAGTTAGATAATTACATTGTGTAGCTTACTACAAGAGTGAATGTTGTAGTGGGTCAATGTGAGAATATGTACCACCCATAAGTTCCTAATGACCATATGGTTGTCATCCTATAAAAATATTGCAGTGTGGGCTGAGGACAATATAAACTTTTTTGCATGATTGAAAATTATAATGGCAAATTAAAATTGTGGGTTCAGTTTACTCCTGGTGATGGAACTGTTCTAGGTACTAATCAACTTTCTGAAAAGACTTAGGGATATATATTTAGCGCTCCTGCTCGAGCCTAAACACAGCTAGAAGTAATCTTTTTGCGTGTGCGGGTTAGTGCGTGTATTACAAGTTGAATGTAAAAGTTTTGCGTGCAAGTGCAACCCGAAGCATGCTAACTTCAGGACTTCCGATATAGTGTGACCGCGCTAACTTTTACTCCCCATAGACTTCAAAGGTGAGCGTAGAAGAACAAAACCTTATCGCTTGCACCAACCTGACAGGAGTTTTCATATACAGGAAAATGTTATTTTTATTTTAAATAAATATGTTTATATATATTTCTCTATATATCTTTAACTATATATCTATCTATCTATATATATTTATATATATATATGCATATATTTATATATTACATTAATATTATCACACATATATATATAGTAAAAAACAGAAGAACATAGGTATGTAAAATATGAGTATTGCGCTTTGGGTTTCAAAACTTTAGATCTAGCAGGGTGTCGAGTTAGCGCACATGCAGAATTAATTATCTTAAGGCACGTTATTGAAATAATAAATAGTAAATATTGATAATCATTATTTATAATACATATATATTCTATGAATTTTTTAAGTACTGTACATCTATAATAATGATCTACATTAATTATTGTCTTATGTGCACAAACCTAACAGAAGTACACTAATTCTTAATATGAGCTAATCCGACACGAGTTACCACTTGTGCACGCATCCTCAAAGGAATGTTGACTGCGCGAGGCAGCCAAAATAATGTTGGCTGCACGTGCAGCCAAAATAATCCACGAATGATTCTGAAAATGGCATTCTGAAGGTGGATTCTTTCACCACCCTGCCATTTTTGGAACCCACCTGGATGCAGCATAGGCAAATGAAGCAGGCGTTTACGTTTAGAATTTTTTTAAGTACATCTATATAAATGATCTACATTAATTATTGTCTTATGTGCACAAACCTAACAGAAGTACACTAATTCTTAATATGAGCTAATCCAACACCAGTTACCACTTATGCATGCATCCTCAAAGGAATGTTGACTGCGCGAGGCAGCCAAAATAATGTTGGCTGCACGTGCAGCCAAAATAATCCACGGATGATTCTGAAAATGGCATTCTGAAGGTGGATTCTTTCACCACCCTGCCATTTTCGGAACCCACCTGGATGCAGAGTAGGCAAATGAAGCCTTAAAAAAAAACGCAACCGCCTGCACATAATAAAGAAAAAACACATAACCATCCGCAAGAAATAAAAAAAACACGTAAACGCCTGCACAAAATAATAAAGAAACCTAAACGCCCGCACGAAGTATAATAAAAAAAAAGAACCTCCTGCACAAAGTAATTAACATCTAATCCGCAAATTAAACAACGCAAATAACATAATTAAAATATTAACCCCTAAACTGCCAACCCCCCACATCGCAATAAACCTAATTAACCTATTAACCCCTAAACCGCCAAACCCCCACATCGCAATAAACCTAATTAACATATTAACTCCTAAACCGCCAACCCCCCACAATGCAAATAACTATTTAATTACTAAGCCACCTAACCTAACACCCCCTAAATTAACCCCAATACTAAGTTACAATTAAAATAAAAAACTAACATTAATTTAAAAATAAAACCTAACATTAAATTACAAAAAAAAATATCTAAAATTACAAAAAATAAAAACTCTAAAATTACAGAAAAAAATAAACAAAATTATTAAAAATAAAAAAATTAAACCTAATCCCTATGAAAATAAAAAGCCCCCCAAATTAAAAACACCCCCTAATCTAAACTATACTACCACTAGCCCTTAAAAGGGCCTTTTGTAGGGCATTGCCCTAAGTTAAACAGCTCTTTTACAAAAAAACCCTAACAGTAAAAAAAACCCACCTACCAAAAATAAAAAAAAACGAACACTAAAAAAACATAAACTACCCATTCAGCTCTTTTACAAGCCCATTAAATCCCTAATCTTAAAAAAATTAAAAAAAAGCCTAAGTTTAACCCCCAAATAGGTACTCACCGTTCCTGAAGTCCGGCGGAGAAGGTCTTCTTTCAGGCGGCTCCATCATCTTCTATATTCATCCGGAGCGAAGGCGGGGCAGAGCGGAGATACGGAGCTGGCTTCCCTAATGCACGGATCCTCAGTGACGGTCCTCAGCGGCGGTCTTCAATGGTGGCGATCCTCAATGGTGTGGAGGCTCCTATTCATGCGATCGTCAGTTACACACTGAAGATTGAATGCAAGGTACCCCATATTTGTTGGGGTACCTTGCATTCCTATTGGCTGAAATTTTTAAATCAGCCAATTGGATGAGAGCTACTGAAATCATATTGGCTGATTTAAACAGCCAATATGATTTCAGTAGCTCTAATCCTATTGTCTTATTTCAAAATTGATTGTGGTACCTTCCATTAAATTTTTAGTATACACTGGAGATCGGATGAAGAGGAGCCTCCACGCCGCTGAGGATCGGCACCGCTGAAGACCGCCGCTGAGAGCAACCTCTGAGGATCCCCGCACCCGATGAAGATAGAAGATGATGGAGACGTCTGGAAGAGGACCTTCACTGTCAAACTTCAGGCACGGTGAGTACCTATTTGGGGCTTAGTCTTAGGCTCTTTTTTATTTTTTTGGGGTGGCTTTTTTTTATTAGGGTTTTTTGGGCTGCAAAATAACTGATTGCCCATACAAATGCCCCTTTAGGGGCAATGGGTAGCTTAGATTTTTTTTTAGACTTTGTTTTTTCTAATTTGGAGGGGTTGGTTGGGTGGGGGGTTTTACTGTTAGGGGGTAATTGGTAATTTTTTAAAGTAAAAGAGCTTAAGTATAAGAACTTAGGGCAATGCCCTACAAAAGGCGCTTTTAAGGGCTATTGGTAGTTTAATATTAGATTAGACAGTGTTTTTATTTGGGGGGATTTTTTATTTTTATAGGGGTATTAGTTTAGGTTTACAGTAACTAGGTGGCAGGAACTACTGTCTATACACCTGCTCCTCCAAATAAAGAAAGTGGTAGGGGTACTCAAACCATTGTAAAACAATTGCAGGAAACAATGTGTTCATTGGTTTTAAAATGTTAGCTCTTTGCCAATATATTATTCTATAGTGAGACAATAGAAATGCATTATATTTACAATCTAATATAGGTCAGACTCTGTTGATATGTTAATCTATTGGAAGATTTTAACAAGTTAATTACAAGGTATTTATTGTACCTTTAAGCAGCATTTATAAAAAAAAATTCTTATAAACGGTTAAATACATTTAGAAGCTACCATCTACTGGGACTGCTGGGAAATATGTTTAGGTAATATGTACTGAAAGAGAGGTTTCATAAGGGTCATCGTGATATCTCAATCGAGATTTGAAAAATTGTCTAACTCATTTCCACAAAATATTATGTGACATTTGGAAAACGTTTGCTTTTTTCAAATGACTGATTTTACTTTAGAAAACTGTTCCACTGTATTTCTGTACCAAAACTCTACAGTGAGTCATTTCAATATTGCATGTTATGATGCACTGGAGTAAAATATATTTACCATAGACTTCTCTACTTACTGAAAGGACAAAACATATTTTCTTCAAAACAGTGACAAGCACGACTGGGAATATCTTGTTGTTTTAAATTTGGTTCAAGTTAGATTTAAAGGGATATGAAACCCATTTTGTTTTCATGATTTAAATAGAGAATACACTTTTAAAAATGTTTCCAATTTGCTTCTATGATTAAATTTGCTTCTCTTCGCATCCTTTGTTAAAGGAGCAGCAATGCACTACTAGGCGCTAGCTTAATACATCTGGTGAAGAAATAGCAAGAGGGCATATATGCGCTACCAATCAGCAGCAAGCTACCAGTAGCCTTCGCTGCCTGCTCCTGAGCCTACCTAGATATGCTTTTTTGACAAAGTATACAGAGAGTACAAAGCAAGTTAAACAATTGAAGTAAGTTGAAAAATTGTTTAAAATTGTATGCTCTATCTGAATCATAAAATACAAATTTGTGTTTCATGTCCATTTAAGTTAACATATATGTATATATTATTTTTTTTTAATTATTTTAAAAATGTTTAGACTTGTTTAGGCGATATTTTATTCTATAGCAAGACTACATAAATGTCTTGTCAGTATGTAATTACATGGTGTTTAGTGTATCTTTACTGTGTGTATATATATATATATATATATATATATATATATATATATATATATATATATATATATATATATGTAAACATATATAGTTTCACTGGTATGTACTAATAATAGAAGATAGACAGACTATGTGTTGAAATAATTTTGCATAGATTAAAGGGACATGAAACCCACATTTTTTCTTTCATGATTTAGAAAGAGCATGCAATTTTAAACAACTTTCTAATTTACTTCTATTATCTAATTTGTTTTATTATCTTGATATTCTTAGCTGAAAAGCATATCTAGATTCTGTAGCTGCTGATTGGTTGCTGCACATAAAAGCCTTGTGTGATTGGCTCACTCATGTACATTTCTATTTCTTCCATAAGGGATATCTAAAAAATTAAGCTAAATAAATAATAGAGAATACAAATTTAAACAACATTCCAATTTACTTCTATCTGAATCATGAAAGAAAAATGTTGGGTTTAGTGTCAATTTAAGTACCAAAATATTTCTGTATTTTTCAGATACTGATTGTTCTATTGGTTTTCATTTGACTTTTGTATATGTTATTTGTATTTTCTTCAACGTTAAACTTCCTAATATACTATTTGAGGTAATTAGAGATATACATAGTTTGTGATTCTTTTTCTAGGCATTTTGACTTAAATGTATCACCCTGTATAAGCATCTTGCATAATAACGCCATACACAAGTCAGAATGGCATAATACGATGTTGACAGATATAATGGACATACCGTCTCGTCTGTTGAGTTTGGCGTAACCTGGAGCATAACTGACAGCCTTAATCGATGAGCTTTTGAAGGATTGATGAGAGAGTCCAGAGACCAGTGGCTCATCACATTTTTCTGTCAGATTGAAGAAAATAGAAAATAGCATCAGCATTTCAACTCCATTTTTTTTTTTTTAAATCATCAAAATTCCAAATTATATCTTTTATCTTGGTCTCAGTTTGGTTTAAAAATACTAAGAATGAGTAAAAAAAAACACAACAATTTTGGCTTTCTGATAGGTGAAATATTATTAATATACTGAAATGAATACATACAATAAAGAATGAGACACAAGCGATTTAACTTATTTTATAACTACATTTTTTCCATTCAAACCCGTTAAAAACTGTAAACATGTATGAAATAGAAAAACATAACTATGTTTTTTTTCAGAGTTTCAATGTCAAAGCAAAGAAAAGAACAATACGTGCTAGAACAAGAGGTCATGTTCTGATAAAAGGCAAATAAATAATGTGACAAAGACAAAGGATGTTAGACACATTGGATATGCATTTTGCAAAAACAACAGTTTAATATAATAAGCAAACATTATTGTGTAAGTTGGTGGGCACTAATAAATATAAATTGTCATGGTTAGAAAAGCTCAGAGTGTAAAAAAACAACCAAAAGACTGCACAGCACTAAGTAATATAAATTGCTACTATTGAAATGATGGCCAAGGCCTTTCATACTGAATCAGGTTTCTATGCTTGAAATACCAACTTATTAAGCAATGTTTCCTACATACATACACTACTCACAACAGCGCCCTTTCATCCTATGAGGCATATTTAAGAAATGTCTTGCGGACCTGATCCGACAGTGCGGATCAGGTCCGCAAGACATCGCTGAATGCGGAGAGCAATACGCTCTTCGCATTTAACATTGCACCAGCAGCTCACAAGAGATAGATAGGCCCCATTATCTTAATTACATTAATAATTCAGTGCTCTTGTTATTAGACATTGACAACTGACATAAACTATTTATTGCACGTTCACTAACTGAATGTTACTTCATACTATGGGCTCAACATATAAAGCTGCATACGCCGCTTTGCATCCATTGCAGACAGTGCAGGCTTACTCATGCGAGTCTGCAATGAAAAGTTAACAAAAAACAGTCTGCTCCCTATCCTCTCCGCCACCTTAGAGTAATGAAAATATCTCAGACTGATCAGTCTAGTTTGATTTACAATCAGTTGTTTTAAAGCAGGGGGTGGGGCTACAGTAAGAAATTCTTGCAAACACTGACATAAAGGGACCGGTTTCCTAGATGGGAACATTGTCCACCACCTTGCAAATAAATGGAGCACTATATATCAAAAAAATATATATAGTATAATGTATGAGGATTATGGCATAATATTTACATTATAAGTTTTAAGGGAAATGGAAATTAAATGACTGACACTAAAAGTGACTAGTTTCTCTTTTTCTCTGGGTATGTTTAATCATCATCATCATTATTATCATTAATAATAATAATAATAATAATAATAATAATAAGTGTATTTGCTTAGTTTGTCTGTTTTTTTTATATCATGTATCTAATTTAAAATTGGAAAATATTTACTAAAATGGTAAAAACAATTAAAATAAATTGCTTAGAATAAAGAATTAGAGAACAGTAGTAGTTTTAACTAGATTTGAATTAATTTTCCGCAGTGTACATACATTATTAATTATAATCAATAAGACCCCAGATATATAACCATAAAATAATAATTCTTTGATATACTTCACATTTTTCAAACATTTAAACATGAAATGAAGTAAGGGCAGGCAGAACATAATGGAAGTTATTTTTTGGCTACAAGAAGGAAGAAAGTACTTTTGAGTCAAACATTCAATTTACTGAATGCTGGGATCCTCTTTTTCTGTACAGAACTTAGACTTCTGAAGGCAAAATACTGACCAACCTACACATGCTTAGAAAAGAAAAAAACTATAGCAACACTTGTCTATATCTTTTTTCTCAACTTTTTCCTGTATTCACTATTGTGTTACAAGAACATTAGATCTTGGAACATCTCATTCAAACTAAGCATAGCGGGTTCTACTGACCACTGCTTTGAAATCCGAATTATTTTTTACATATTTATAGATATATAGATCAATCTATTTATAGATACTACCATAAAGAATCAAATTTTTTAGATGAATATAATAGTATTCAAAATATATTTGATGTACATATTTTAAAGAAAATGAACCTGCATGCACTGCTATATGTGTCAATTTATAGCTACAAAGCTTAGCTGAAAATCTGTGTAGAAAAAAAATGGAATTTAATTATTGCACTTTTGCACTGAGCAAAAATTAAACTTCACTTCAATGAGAGTCTAAAACAATATCGGCTTCCTTAATGCAATTATGACAAAACAACATTCCAATTAGTATGTGAATAGCCTAAAATTAAATAATGACCTGTCAAAAATGATTAGTTGTTTCAGTATAAATATGTCCAACATTGGAGCTTAATCAATCAAGACCAAAAGCTACTTTCAAAAATGTTTCCAGCTATTTTTTTTTAATTTATTTTCATATCTATAGTATTTAATTTTCTTAAAGGATTTATAAATGTACTTATTCATTTGTATCTATAGTCTTATCAAGTCTATCACACTGTAGACTTACAGAAAAACAGCTATACTCTTATCTATAATAATCTACAATATTTATCTATCTATGTAACTATCACCTATCTATTTATCTATCTATCTATCTATCTATGCATTCATTTAATAAGTTGTATATTATGTAATTATTTTTCTACATGGTTAATTAGAACACAAGTCCTTGAAATATGATAATCATAAATTCATGAACATTAATAAATGTGACATATTAAAAGCTAGGATGATTCCATTGTATTTATAGAATTTACAAGAGATGATGGATGGTTTCATTTTGTGACATTCTGCACCCCTGAACATCACTCACATGCACATTCATGCCACAGATATTTGGAATTTCATAGCATTATTATTATATAGATACATGTTTTCCAGATCATATCAATAATGGCCAATTATAAGAAACTAGTCCTAAAAGCCGTGTACACGGGCTATTTTTTGTAGAACAGCAGTCCCACCCCTTGATCTCTCTCCCCCCCCCCTATTTTGCTCTCTCTTTCCCCTCTCTTTTGCTCTCTCCCCCTCTCTCTGTTGCGCTCTCTCCCCCCTCTCTTTTGCTCTCTCTCTCAACCCTTTCTTTTGTTCTCTCTCCCCCCTCTCTTTTGCCCTCTCTCTCTCCCCCTCTTTTGCTCTCTCTCTCCCCCTTTCTTCTGCTCTCTCCCCCTCTCTTTTGCTCTCTCTCTCCCCCTCTCTTTCTCTCTCTCTTCCCCCTCTATTTTGCACTCTCTCCCTTTCTCTTTTGCACTCTCTCTCCCACCTCTCTTTTGCTCTCTCTCTCCCTC
The DNA here is from genome assembly GCF_027579735.1 of Bombina bombina. Classification (NCBI taxonomy): domain Eukaryota; kingdom Metazoa; phylum Chordata; class Amphibia; order Anura; family Bombinatoridae; genus Bombina; species Bombina bombina. The sequence continues at coordinate 596,851,541 of NC_069503.1, read as the reverse complement.
TCTCTTTTGCTCTCTCTCTCCCTCCTTCTGTTTTGCGCTCTCCCCCTCTCTTTTGCTCTCTCTCTCACATTTTTTGCTCTCTCTCCACCCTCTCTTTTGCTCTCTATCCCCCTCTCTTCCTCTCTCTTTTGCTCTTTCTCCCCCTCTCTTTTGCTCTCTCTGTCCCTCTTTTTTGCACTCTCTCCTCTCTTTTGCTCTCTCTCTCCCCCCCTCTCTTTTGCACTCTCTCTCTCACCTTCTCTTTTGCCCACTCTCTCTCTCACCCTCACCCTCTCTTTTGCTTGCTCTCTCTCTCCCCCTCTCTTTTGCTCTTGCTGTCCCTCTTTTTTGCGCTTTCTCTCCTCTCTTTTGCTCTCTCTCTCTCCCCCTCTCTTTTGCACTCTCTCTCTCACCTTCTCTTTTGCCCGCTCTCTCTCTCACCCTCTCTTTTGCTTGCTCTCTCTCTCTCCCCCCTCTCTTTTGGTCTCTCTCCCCCTCTCTTTTGCTCTCTCTCTCCCCCTCTCTTTTGCACTCTCTCCCCTCTCTTTTGCGCTCTCTCTCTCCCGCTCTCTTTTGCTATCTCCTTCTATCTTTTGTACAAAGAAAATCCAGCAGCACCACAATGGTTATCTTTCAAAATGTATTAGTACCTGGAGGTAAAAAGATGACGTTTCGGGCTCAGTAGCCCTTAATCATATCAATTATATGATTAACTCCTTAATGACCACAGCACTTTTCCATTTTCTGTCCGTTTGGGACCAAGGCTATTTTTACATTTTTGAGGTGTTTGTGTTTAGCTGTAATTTTCCTCTTACTCATTTACTGTACCCACACATATTATATACCGTTTTTCTCGCCATTAAATGGACTTTCTAAAGATACCATTATTTTCATCATATCTTATAATTTACTATAAAAATTTTTATAAAATATGAGGAAAAAATTGAAAAAAACACACTTTTTCTAACTTTGACCCCCAAAATCTGTTACACATCTACAACCACCAAAAAACACCCATGCTAAATAGTTTCTAAATTTTGTCCTGATTTTAGAAATACCCAATGTTTACATGTTCTTTGCTTTTTTGTAAACTATAGGGCCATAAATACAAGTAGCACTTTGCTATTTCCAAACCATTTCTTTTCAAAATTAGCGCTAGTTACATTTGAACACTGATATCTTTCAGGAATCTCTGAATATCCATTGACATGTATATATTTTTTTTTAGTAGACAACCCAAAGTATTGATCTAGGCCCATTTTGGTATATTTCATGCCACCATTTCACCGCCAAATGCAATCAAATACAAAAAATCGTTCACTTTTCACAAATTTTTTCACAAACTTTTGGTTTCTAACTTAAATTATTTACAAACAGCTTGTGCAATTATGGCATAAATGGTTGTAAATTCTTCTCTGGGATCCCCTTTGTTCATAAATAGCAGACATATATGACTTTGGCGTTGCTTTTTGGTAATTAGAAGGCCGCTAAATGCCACTGCCCACCACACGTGTATTATGCCCAGCAGTGAAGGGGTTAATTAGGGAGCATGTAGGGAGCTTTTTGGGGTAGTTTTAGCTTTAGTGTAGTGTAGTAGACAACCCCAAGTATTGATCTAGGCCAATTTTGGTATATTTCATGCCACCATTTCACCGCCAAATGCGATCAAATTAAAAAAAACGTTAATTTTTTCTCAATTTTAGGTTTCTCACTGAAATTATTTACAAACAGCTTGTGCAATTATGGCACAAATGGTTGTAAATGCTTCTCTGGGATCCCCTTTGTTCAGAAATAGCAGACATATATGGCTTTGGCATTGCTTTTTGGTAATTAGAAGGCCTCTAAATGCTGCTGCGCATCACACGTGTATTATGGCTAGCAGTGAAGGGGTTAATTATGTAGCTTGTAGGGAGCTTGCAGGGTTAATTTTAGCTTTAGTGTAGAGCTCAGCCTCCCACCTGAAACATCAGACCCCCTGATCCCTCCCAAACAGCTCTCTTCCCTCCCCCACCCCACAATTGTCCCCGCCATCTTAAGTACTGGCAGAAAGTCTGCCAGTACTAAAATAAAAGGTATTTGGCCCTTTTTTTTTTAAAAAAAAAAAAAAAAGCATATTTACATATGCTGATGTGTAGGATCCCCCCTTAGACCCCAACCTCACTGATCCCCCACCAAACAGCTCTCTAACCCTTCCCCTCTGCAATAATGGGCGCCATCTTGGGTACTGGCAGCTGTCTGCCAGTACCCAGTTTTGTAAAAAAATGTGCCTTTTTTTTCCAAAAATGCCCTTTTCTGTAGTGTAGCTTTCCCCCCCCACCAAGACCAACCCCTAACCCCTTCCAGGTCCCTTAGATTAGATCTGTAATATTTAAATAGTATTCGTTTTTTTAACTTAACTTTTTTTTTTTTCTGTAGTGTAGCGGTTCCCACCCGCTCCCGCCCCGTGCACGCGCCCGCCCACCACCCCCCCGTGCACGCGCGCGCTCCTGTGCGCACCCCCGTAGGTGCCGCCCCCGATCCCGCCCCCCTCCACTCCACACAGAGCATCGATGGCCGCCCACCCGCCTCCCACGTAAGCTCCCACCCACGAACGATACCGGCCATCCATGTCCGGTGCAGAGAGGGCCACAGAGTGGCTCTCTCTGCATCGGATGGCCAAGGGGGGTTATTGCAGGATGCCTCCATATCGAGGCATCACTGCAATAACCGGAAAGCAGCTGGAAGCGAGCAGGATCGCTTCCAGCTGCTTTCCAGACCAAGGACGTACGCCACACATCCTCGGTCATTAACTGCATTTTTTTTGAGGACGTGTGGTGTACGTCCTTGGTCGTTAAGGGGTTAAGGGCTACTGAGCCCGAAACGTCATCTTGTTACCTCCAGGTACTAATAAATTTTGAAAGATAACCATTGTGGTGCTGCTGGATTTTCTTTGTACTTGATATATGGGAGTCTTTGAGCAGTGGCTCCTCCAGCTCTGCATACCTAATCTACACTACTGGTGCTTGAGTCACTTTGAGACTGTGTCCTTCTATCTTTTGCTCTCTCTCTCTCTCCCCTTCTTTTTTGCTCTCTCTCTCCGCCCTCTCTTTTGATCTCTCTCTCACCCCATCTCTTTTGCTCTCTCTCTCTGTCTCCCCGCCTCTCTTTTGCTCTCTGTCTTACCCTCTCCTTTGCTCTCTCTCTTCCCCACTTTTGCTCTCTCTCTCCCCCTCTTCTGCACTCTCCCTCTCCTGTTTTTTGCTCTCCCTCACCCCTCTTTTTTTCTCTCTCTCACCCCTCTCTTTTGTCTCTCTCTCAACCCTCTGTTGCTCTCTCTCTTCCCCCTCTATTTTGCGCTCTCTCCTCCTCTCTTTTGCACTCTCTCTCCCACCTCTCTTTTGCTCTCTCCCCCTCTCTTTTTCTCTCTCTCCCCATTCTGGTTTGCGTTCTTCCCCTCTCGTTTGCTCTCTCTCTCACATTTCTTTTGCTCTCTCTCCCCCTTGGTCTTTCTCCCTCCACTCTTTTGCTCTCTCTCTCTCTCTCCCTCTCTTTTGCACTCTCTCCCCTCTCTTTTTCTCTCTCTCCGCCCTCTCTTTTTCACTCTCTCCCCCCCTCCTTTTGCTCTCTCTCTCCCTCTCTCTTTTGCTCTCTCTCTCCCCCTCTTTTTTGATCTCACTCACCCCCTCTCTTTTGCTCTCTCTCCCCTCTCTTGTGCTCTCTCTCTCTGTCTCCCCCCCTCTCTTTTGATTTCTGTCTCCACCTCTTTTTTGCTCTCTCTCACCCTTCTCTTTTAGTCTCTCTCACTCCTCTCTTTTGCTCTCTCTCATCCCTCTCTTTTGCTCTCTGACCCCTCTCTTTTGCTCTCTCACCCCTCTCTTTTGCTCTCTCTCTCCCTCTTTTGCTCTTTATCTCCCCTCTTGTGCTGCTCTCTCTCTCATGCAGACACTCAAACAGCCACGGCAGCTCCCGCCCTCCCCTGGCATGCTTAGACTCGGCCCCTTCACACCCAGCTCCCTCCCTTCACGGCCAGTCGGCTCCGCCTATTCACGGCCAATCGGCTCGGCACCCTTCACGGATTAGGTGCCAGCAGCCAGCCCAGGTCAGTTTCTTGAAGGCCAGGTGTGTTTGTCCTTGTGCAGTCTCTACTGCGCATGACAGCTTCGGACAAACACACTTGGCTTTTTATATTATAGGATTATAAAGAATGTAACTGTAAAATTGCATAACTCTATTTGGAATAAAATCATGAAAGACATAAACACAATCTAATTACATTTTTATTTAGTATAAAAAGCCTCATTTACCAGTATAAAATGTTTTAAATTAAGTAATTTTGAGTCCATTATAAGCCATTTAACTGAATCCAAAGTTACGATCATGCTGTTTGCAAGGGTGACACAGCTTTACTAAAAACATTCTCACACTTTAGATTTTTCCAGTGATTGTGCATAAGAACAGTGGTACTGATAATGATTTATTAATTGAAGGGATAGTAAAATCAAAGTGAAGTGTTTATGATTCAGATAAATCATGCAGTTTTAAATACATTTTCAAGTTACTTCTATTATCAAATTTGCCAGTCAGATTCCCTGGTCTGCTTTTAGTAAACAAATTCAATTACAAAACTGTTCCTTTAAAAAATATTGCCACTCCTTTGGGATGAGATTGTTATGGTGACCTCCCAACTGTCCCTAATTGAGAGGGACATTCGCTGATTCTGGGCTCTGTCCTGCTGTTCCTCTAAGACAGTGTTTTTCAACCAGTGTGCCGTGGCACACTAGTGTGCCGTGAGAGATCCTCAGGTGTGCCACGGCAGACTGACAACAGTGTGACATATTTTTTAAACTTTGCTTGTTTTTTACTCCCAGTGCAGGGGTAGTTTGTAGGAGGCATGGCATAACAGCACAATACATACAGTATGTGTGTGTGTGTTTGTATGTATATATATATGCTGTATTAGGCTACAATGTGTGATTTTTTCTAAATTTTGGGATGGTGGTGTGCCACAGGATTTTTTAATGTAAAAAAGTGTGCCACGGCAAAAAAAAGGTTAAAAATCACTGCTCTAAGACAGTAATTTGTCACTATTTACAGAATTTCCCTTAGCCACACCCATGGAACACACAGAAACATCCACAGACTGCCCAGACACTCCCATTGACCAACCAGACACACTCACAACCCCGCCCAGTAACCACTCATGATCTCACCCCTCCCAACACAGCTCCACCCACAAAATGCTGACAGGTGATGATATCCAGCCACAAATGTTGGGGGTATTGAGGTGGGAATAGTAAAAATGCTTTGCATTAATAAAAAATAATTTAGGATATAGAGGTATGAGAATTTAGTTCTAAAGGCCATAACTATGTTTTAACAATAAGCTATTACTAAAAATAAATGTTTTATTCTTATGATGCCTTACACAGATATACTGCAGCATAGTAACAAGTGGCAGGCCGGACACTTTAAATGTATGTTTTGGGTATTAACTTTTTCAAATTGGTTATGCAGTTTTAGATATTTTCTTTTAATAGTTAATTATTACAATATACAGTATTACCAAATAAACAAATAGGTATTACAGCCATTTACTCTAAATATTCAGTCACCAAAAATGTATTTATTGTTTTTGCTCCTGTGCCTACCTAGGAATGCTTTTCAGCAAAGGGTAAAAAAGAGAGCTAAGCAAATTAGATAATAGAAGTAACATTGGAAAGTCATTTAAAATTGTATTCATTATCTGAATCATGAAAGACACATTTTGGGTTTCATGTCCATTTAAAGTAACATCAACTTCCTTTAAAAGAAGCCCTCAACACTGCAGTTCTATTACATTGGAAGCGAATAATCTTCAGCCACAATGTATTTGAATTCATTTTCTCTTTTGCCCACCAAACTTCACTAATCTTGTTAATTGTCTACTAATAACTGCATTTCACAGCATTTTATTAACTCACATTGTACTCAAAAACATTCTATCATCCAATTAAATGCACAGCATTGAACATGCTGATATTTTTCCTGAAAAAATATGAAGTAAAAGATCTTTACACTTAAATTTAAAGGGACAGTATACACTCATTTTCATATAACTGCATGTAATAGACACTACTATAAAGAATAAGATGCACAGAAACTGTTATAAAAATCCAGTATAAAACTGTTTAAAAACTTACTTAGAAGCTTTCAGTTTAGCTCTGTTTAAAAGGCAGTTGGAAAGCCCACTGCAAGTGGGAAATAAGACACTCCCCCCTCCCCCTTCTTTTGCATATGAAAAGACCCTTTACACAAAGAGGAGCAAGCTGGAGAAGGTAGCTGACGGTATTCAAATAAAACTTTGGGGCTTGGTTAGGAGTCTGAAAATCAGAGCAATGTTCTTTAAAAATAAGCAAAATTATACATTTTAAAAAAAACAAACTTTATGGGCTTTATAAATAGATCATCTACTAAACATTTATGCAAAGAAAAAATGAGTGTATAATGTCCCTTTAAACAAATTTACCAATATCAGCTGTTAATTTCCTCCTAGAGCTCATTGGCTGAAAGCTACTGCCTAGTAATTCTCAGAGTATTAACAGGAAGTGCTTGTCCACCAATAAGCACAGCAGGAAGTACACAACTGATATATAGCTGTATTAATACCAATTTAAAGGGGCATGATACTCCAATATGTTCTCTGCTTTATCGAAAAGACAATGTTTCAAAATGTATTACAGAAAATTATTCTTTTTAAAAATCAGTATTCCTGTGATGAGTAAACCTAATTTTGTGTGCCAGCTATTGTCACTTACTGTTAGTTTCACTAACTTAAACCCATTTTTTTTTTTTTTTTAAACCCGAAGGGGTTTGAAGAATCGTCCCCTATATTGAAGAAGTTTTACAAGAATGTTATACATTAGGGAGAGCAGTAGATGGCAGTATTATTTCCTGACATGTGCACACTACCTATCCAGATATCGCTTCAACAAAAAATAACATGACACATAAACAAATGTAATACTAAAAGTGAATTGGAAACATTTTTCAAATTGTATGCTCTACCTGATTCATAATAGAAACATTTTAGGTTTCATGTCCCTTTAAAATTAAAAATATTTTTCTTAACATTTAACAAGAAATAAATGTTTTAACATGGGTAACGGTTAAACTTTCTTTGATATCCCTTTAAGTTTAAACAGCTTTTGTGTATTTTTAATGTAAAAAAACCTGTTTAGATAGTGCTCTTCATATGGATGGCAGAGTTGTTTGAGTATAGAAAGGGTCTCCTTGTTTTTTAAAGGGACACTGAACCCAAATTTTTTCTTTTGTGATTCAGATAGAACATGAAATTGTAATCAACTTTCTAATTTACTCCTATTATCAAATTTTCTTCATTCTCTTGGTATCTTTATTTGAAATGCAAGAATGTAAGTTTAGATGCCGGCCCATTTTTGGTGAACAACCTGGGTTGTCCTTGCTGATTGGTGGATAAATTCATCCACCAATAAAAAAGTGCTGTCCAGAGTACTGAACCCCAAAAAAGTGTAGATGCCTTCTTTTTCAAATAAAGATAGCAAGAGAACGAAGAAAAATTGATAATAGGAGTAAATTAGAAAGTTGCTTAAAATTGCATGCTCTTTCTGAATTACAAAAGAAAAATGTTGGGTTCAGTGTCCCTTTAAATTTGTGAGTGTGATTTAGATGTGTACAATAGTATGATTCAGATATTGCAATACACTTATGGAAAATCAGAACTCTCAAATAGAAATAGAACTATTAAATAGTATGAGATTGTAATATAAAACGTTTATGTGTAGTTAAAATAAAAACTTTGCAATTTATTTTCATTTTTTATTTTGTCCCCTTTTCCCTGTAATTTAACTCTGAAATGTGTTGGCTTTCTAAATTTTACTGAGTTTCAATAAAGTTGTGAACACTGTTATGTTTAAACTTGTTTCCCTTAATCTATCTTTCCTGATGATGACAATTGCCGAAATATATATAACACAGGCAATAAAATAGGACAAGGCTGTGTGGAACACATGATTTGTTAAAGGGACATGAAACCATTTTTTTTCTTTCTTTCATGATTCAGAGAGAGCATGCAACTTTAGAATTGACTACTATTATCTAATTTGTTTAATTCTCTTGGTATCCTGTGTTGAAATGCACACCTAAGTAGGATCAGGAGCTGATGATTGGTGGCTGCATATACTGTATATGCCTCATTTTATTGGCTCACCCATATGCATTGCTGTTTCTTCAGTAAAGGATACCAAGAGAATGAAGCAAATTAGAAAATTACAGTAAATTGAAAAGTTGCTTGAAATTGTATTATATATTGGAATAATTAAAGAAAAAAAAAAGGTTTTATGTCACTTTAAAGTAATTACCTAACAATGGCCCAGTTTCCATTGAGGTGGTAAAGTTTGGAAACTGGTGGTAACATAAACAATCTCCATGGACTTTAATGGAGGTAAAGGTTTTTAGTACCAGTTTCCAACCTTTAACAACTCAATGGAAACGAGCCCAATGTTTTCACACAGCTTAACTTTTAATCTACTAAATCTTTAAAGGGACACCATAATACAATAGTAAAATGCTATAAGATGCTAGATCATTTTATTACCACCTTGCTGTGTACCTTGCGTTTAACTGATTTGCTGGATGAGCATCATGGGAAATGTAGTTCCAAAACCTCTGGAGGGCCACGTTTGAGGATGTCTGTTTCTATCTGAACCATAAAAGTTTCATTTTGATTTTGCTGTGCTATTCATTTTACTATAAAGTTCTTTGAAGTCTTAATAAATTTGCTCTTTTTTTTTTTTCTTGTTTGCAAAAATACATTTTTTCAAGGAGTTATTGATAGGCTATTTACTTTAGCCTTTATAAGAATTACAAAAATCTGGTACTCTTTTAGTTTTATTTATTCCTTTTATAATATAAAATGCTGTGCTAAACAAGTTAGTTTTATTTTGTTTTTCAATGCCTCATTTAAAAAAAAAAAAAAAGGTACCAAACATTTGCATATACAAATTAATCAGACACACAGGTGTGCTCCAGATTCATTCATCAAGTTTAATATGCCCATGTCTTAGACAATTTTATCAAATTAAATTAACTCTTTTCGTGTATCTATAAATAAATGAACAAACAGGCGTGTTAGATTAATTGTTGTGTTTGTATAATATACTGAATTATACAAATGGCAGTTCTTTATCAAAACTGAGCAGAGAGGAAAATGTTGTTTTTTTAACTTGTCAGTAAAGGGATTTAAAATAAAAGCTTCGGCAGGATTTAAAGGGATAGTAAACCAACATTTTTTTCTTTCATGATTCAGATAGAGCATTCAAGTTTAAGCAACTTTCTTATTTACTCTTATTATCAATTTTTCATTGTATTGGTATCTTTATTTAAAAAGCAGGAATGTAAAGCGTAGGAGTCGGCCAATATTTGGTTCAGCACCTTAATAGCTCTTGCTGATTGGTAGGTAAATGTAGCCACCAATTAGCAAGCACTATCCAGTGTTCTGAACCAAAAATGGGCCGGATGTTAATCTTACATTCCTGCTTTTTAAATAAAGATACCAAGATAACGGAAAAAAATTGATAATAGGAGTAAATTAGAAAATTGATTAAAATTGCATGCTCTATCTGAATCATTAAAGAAAACATTTAGGTTTACTATCCCTTCCAAGCAGGATTTTAAAGATTATATATATTTACATTAAAACTGGTTCATAGATTTAAAGGGACATGAAACCCAAATTTTTTCTTTCATGATTTAGAAAAACATGCAATTTTAAACAACTTTCTAATTTACTTCTATTATCTAATTCGCTTAATTCGCTTTATATCCTTTGCTGAAAAGCATATCTAGATAGGCTCAGTAGCTGCTGATTGGTTGCTGCACATAGATGCCTTGTGTGATTGGCTCACCCATATGCATTGCTATTTCTTCAACAAAAGGATACCTAAAGAATGAAGCAAATTAGATAGTAGAAGTGAATTGGAATGTTGTCTAAAATTGTATTATCTATCTGAATCATGAAAGAAAACTTTTGGGTTTAGTGTCCCTTTAAAGTAGGCTGACCATATTGCTGCTTTAAGAAGGAACACATATGAAAAATACATATGTGAGGGTTCTTATACAAAACCATTTCTTTAAACAGCCCTGAAAACAGCCCTGACATATATATTTTTCATATGTGTCCCTTTTTAAAGCGGCAATTTGGTCAGCCTACTTTAAAGGGACATTAAACTTAAATGCACATTTTTAAAAGTGATACATAAAACATTATTTACATCATTGCAAAAGATCTGCATGCAAAATTCATGTTTTAGTCAAAACATTGTGTTAGTCAAATATGCATTTTTTTCCCAGACCCAAAACATACCCCTGAAAATCCTCTTTAATGTTGTTTATCTTGCTACATTTGCTGTGTCCAAACAACCTTAAAGGGACACTAAACCCATTTTTTTTTTCTTTTGTGATTCAGATAGAGCATGAAATTTTAAGCAACTTTCTAATTTACTCCTATTATCAAATTTTCTTCATTCTCTTGGAATCTTTATTTGAAATGCAAGAATGTAAGTTTAGCCCATTTTTGGTGAACAACCTAGGTTGTCCTTGCTGATTGGTGGATAAATTCATTAACCAATCAAAAACTGCTGTCCAGAGTGCTGAACCACGAAAAAAGCTTTGATGCCTTCTTTTTTATATAAAGATAGCAAGAGAATGAAGAAACTTTGATAATAGGAGTAAATTAGAAAGTTGCTTAAAATTGCATGCTCTATCTGAATCATGAAAGAACATTTTTGGGTTCAGTGTCCCCTTAAGCACATATAAATTACTGTGAAGTATGTAGGAAAGTCAGGGAAAATGAAAGTGCATTGCTAAGTTTTTTTTATTTTAATTTTGTATACTAAAAGGGACCCACATTTTTCTTTAGTGGTTTAAACAGTATGCAATTTTAAGCAAGTTTCCAATGTACTTCTGTTCTCTAATTTGTTTTGTACTCTTGGTATCCTTTGGTGAAATAAGATACCTAGATAGGCACAGGAGCTGTTGATTGGTGTCTTCAAATATATGCCTCATATTATTGGTTCACCCAATGATCTCAGCTAGCTCCCAGTAGTGCATTGTTGCTTCTTCAACAAAGGATACTAGGATAATAAAGCAAATTTGAAAAATAAGTAAATTGGAAAGCTGTTTAAAATGGTATACTCTACCTGAATCATGAAATAAAAATGTTAGATTTTATGGTGGGTGTTTGCGCTCATCGACTTACTGCTGGTATTACCAGTTTAAAGTAAATGTGATCGTGATTTATGCTAGAATTATTATCGCAACTTCAGAGCTCTTTTTTAACTGTTTTGTAGCACAAAGCACATCAAAACTACATTACTAAGTATAGTTAATCTCATAATAAGAAATGGTGATAAGGGAGCCATTTACCAATATTTTAACTCTGTGTAGTAAAATCAAACTAGAGGTGCAGACCCTATATAACTATTGCAAACTATTATAAATAGGGAGAAAATAAGGAGAAGTAGTCATAAAAATATAGGGAATTCAGCACTCTCATATACACATTTAATGGGACAGAGATATAAATATCTCAAGGTATCAACCTAAGTATTAAGATAAATAGAGCTGAGTGTGGAGCCAGGTGGAAACCCAGAATAAAGACTTGACAACTAGCAAGCAACAAAATTCTTAGTAAAGGTCATGTGACCATAAAGATAATTTGAAACAAAATTTAATCAAAAATATGAGCTAAAAAGCTAAGTGAGACGTCTCATAGGAAAATAATGAGTGGCTAAATATAATAGTGACAATGCAACACCTCTATTAGAGGACAACCCCAAAAGAAAGAGTAATATGAGGGTAATGTTGTCATAATAATATAATGAGGATCTATGCAATTCACATAAACATTGAGCCAGATTAATACAATCACAAGAATACTTTAGAATGCATATTTTTCAATTTGGAGTGAAATATAAACACAGGAAAAAGCTTTGCACAATCATATGCAGCATGCAACTATACCAAATCTTAAAACACAACACCAACGTCAGAGGACAGTTCCAAAGTTAAGGGTCAATACTGTCATGATATAAATATAGGATCTATGTGTTTTAAAGATGGGTATTGTATAGTAAATTTTGCATAACTTCTGACAAACAGGATATTAGTAAAGCAGCGGCATTTAGCATGAACACTTCATAGCATCCACTTGTATTGCAGGAGGAAAAAATGAAGTAAGTTTCCACTGCCTGTAAATAACAACACAGTCATAGCAAGCACTCACAGCCTTTGCGATGTAAATAAAAAACAGAATCCTTGGTGAGAAGCTGCAAATCCGGTGAATGTTCCTGTGTTGCACAAGATGCAAAACAAAGTAATAAATCACTCCAGCAAGCTACAATTCTTTGAGGTGTAGTAGGAATTTCCAAAAGACAGGTGTCTCATCAAAGCAATCAGCTGTTACAACTGCCTACACGTGTTTCATCCCAATGAGTAGCAGGGACTCCTCAGGGCTCTCATAATAACACCATCTAATAAAAAATATTACAAAAAAAAAAAAAAGAACAAAGTTGCAACACACCCAGAGCAAAACTCTATAATCGAGCAAAGGGAAGCAGGAAATGCTGCCTTAAATAGGCTGACTGATATTTCTAATTACCAGCAGCTGCAGACAGGTGGAGCCAGAGAAGACAAAACAACACAAGTCAAATATAATAAAACTCAGCCAAAACCACAGGCATAACATAGCAAAATGACAAGGCAACTGCTAGCACCTCAGCAGCTCCGGTTCATCTCTCGGCATGACATGGAAACAGAGAAGGGGCATGACAACTAGTATCCATCCTCTCTGTTTTCAGTGCCGTATCTAGTGGAACATTGACCCTAGGAGTATAAAATAAATAGCACGGCTTGTAACAGATTTGACCAGTGGGGTTGACCTGATACATATTGCAGGTAACTTCCTGCGCCTTCAGAGGCTTACCTACTGGCTCTCCCCTCCCTACTATATTGGTCCCCTATCTTGATCATTGTCGGTTGCAAGCCATGTCCACTTTATGTTCGTTGCTTGTATAAATATACTAAACAATTCTATGGGACCGATGATTTAAAGCTCTCAGATGAGATGATCTAAAAAGTCTTGTCAGTATGGCAAGGTCCCTCAAAGAATCTTAGGAACACAAATTTTACCTTGAGAAATTTTTCTCTTACTATGCAGGGTTTGTATTTGGAGAGAATCCTATATTACAATATAAGATGTTAAATTTTAAAAAAAAATGTTTTGTGTGATTTCTCTCCATGGCAGCGAGTCCTAAAACAACCGTCAGATATTTAGACAGCGCATTAGTTTAAATGCAGCAAATCATGAGTATATTTATTTTCTATCTAAAGTGCAGAATCACTTATATAAAAACCTTGGTGTTTTACTTACAACACAATGATATAAATATTCATAAAAAATACAGTAGAAAAGGATATTCTATTTTATGTATATGCATCAATTTTGGTATTGTTGACACTAAGATGTCCCTACTTAAAGGGACAGTCAAGACCAAAATAAGCTTTAATGATTCAAATAGGACATGTCATTTTAAATAACTTTCCAATTTACTTTTATTACCAATTTTGATTTGTTCTCTTGGTATTCTTAGTTGAAAACTAAACCTAAGTAGGCTCATATGATAATTTCTTAGACCTTGAAGGCCGCCGCTTATGTAAAAAGCCGAAAGTTATAATACCGCAATCATTTTAACGCATACACCCTTAGGCTTCCATGGAACGTGAAAAGTGGGGGGGGAAACTAACACCCAACAGATTGAGAAAACCTGATCTCGTTTTCACAAGTGTGCTAATCCAACATAAAATATTAATATTTCATATCCCAATGTTCTTCACATACAAGAACATTAGATTAGATTAGATTTGTTTTATTGTCATTGTACAAAGTAGGAAAACAGACACAACGAAATTGTATTTGAAAATCCAACCAATCCTATACACAGATAGCACTATAATGGTAAGACTAATAGATAGCAAAAATTCAAGTGACTTGTGCAAAAAATTTCTATACCGCAAAAATAAATACAATGCAAGTGTAATAAAGTGCAAGTGCAAAAAAAAAAAAAAATCAGTTCTATACAAAAGAATATATATGTGTGTAAAAAAAATGTAATATAAAAAATTGGTCATCTTGCACACATATGTGTATATTTACATTATATATATAATGTGAATCGTGAGTGTTTTATATGAATCACATGTGTATTTTATATTATATGTGTTATGTGAATAAAGAGTGAAGTGAAAAAGGACCATTAACAGAATAATCAATATATAATAATAATAATAATAAAAAAATCTAATCATCCGAAGGATAAAAAGATAAAAAAAAAAACTATAAGCATAAGAGAGATTTTTAAAAATTATTATTTAGCAGGGTAATGGCTCATGGAAAGAAACTATTCCGAAACCTAGCAGTTTTTCCTTTTAAGCTTCTATAACGTCTCCCAGATGGTAAAAGGGCAAATAGTCTGTTGCTTACATGGAAGGGATCATGAATAATTCGATAAGCCTTTAAAAGGCTATGTCTGCTTTGAAGATCTTCAATGGTAGGTAACTGAGCACCTATAATATACTGGGCGGTTTTAACTACCCGTTGCAGAGCTTTGCGATCAGAATTCGTACAGTTTCCATACCATACTGTGATACAGTTAGTGAGAATACTCTCAATAGTACAGCGATAAAAATTTATTAAAATCTGAGTAGATAAATTAACTTTTTTCAGTGATCTTAAAAAATAGAGACATTGTTCTGCTTTTTTCACTAAAATTGAGGTGTTAAAAGACCAAGTCAAATCCTCAGAGATGTGTGTGCCCAGAAACTTAAAACTTGATACACGTTCAACCTCAGTTCCATTTATATAAATGGGCAAATGTAAACATCGATTGGATTTCCTAAAATCAATAATAATTTCTTTAGTTTTTTTGGTGTTTAGGTCCAGGTTGTTCTCAGCACACCAAGTAGCCAGATGCCTTATTTCTTCTCTATAAGCTGATTCATCGTTGTTACTGATCTGGCCTATCACAGTGGTGTCATCAGCAAACTTGCATGATACTATTGGATACATACTTAGGCAAACAGTCATGAGTAAAAAGAGAGTATAGCAGTGGACTCAATACACACTAGGGTTGCACCGATACCATTTTTTTATGACTGAGTACAAGTACCGATACTTGTTTTCAAATACTCGCCGATACCAATTACCGATACTTTTTTTTTAATGTCATGTGACAGTTTACCAAGCACAATACAGACTAATTATTTAAGATTCCTTCTTTATAATTATAAAGGACTGTAATTCAAAATACATTATGAAATAATAAAGTTCACTGAACATGTTTATAAATAAAAAATATTACAATAAAATATTAAATTTAAAGCGGTGATACAATTGGGTTGTAGGGCTGTTATATAACATCAATTTGACATTTGTATGGTGGTTCGACTCTAAGTTGAACAGTCTTTCACTTTCCACACTACTGCATGGGGCAGAAAGATATTTTTGGGCCATTTTAGCCAGAGCTGGAAATCTGTTAATTAACTGCCCAGTACTTCAGGGGTTTGTCTGAACGAGGTACAGTGATCTCTCCTACAATAATACAAATAACAGCAATTTGTTTTGGCAGAACAATAGTAAACAATTTTTAGTTTAGTCTCCACTCCAGTTTAAAATGAAATGGGAACATGCAGTTTGAAAAAAAACACCACAAGATAACATATGGGTAGGAAGTGGAGGTATCGGTTTAAGTATCGGTGCATTTGCACGAGTACAAGTACTCATGCAAATACTTGGTATCGGTACCGATACCGATACTAGTATCGGTATCGGTGCATCCCTAATACACACCCTTGTGGAACACCAGTATTAAGGGTCCGAGTAGATGAGATGTGATTACCAATTTTTACCGATTGCGGTCTGTTTGTCAAGAAGTCCAGAATCCAGTTGCATAATAAAGTATTAATACCAAGATCATGGAGTTTGGCAACCAGCTTAATAGGAACAACTGTGTTAAATGCCGAACTAAAATCAATAAACAACATTCTAACATAGGTGTTATTGTGATCATGTTATATCTATTCATAAATACATATTTCTATATACAGTTATGTGCAAAAGTCTTAGGCCACCATTAGATTTGTTGTTTTAGCAATGGTATAATGACCATATATAATTATTTCTCTTTATTAGAATGCAACCAGAAAATACAGGATATTTGTATGCAGTATTAAAAAACAGAAAAATAAATCAGAAAAAACTGCTTCTATAGTCTAAAGTGGCAAGTATTTATTATGACTTCCCCTTACACTTGAGCAATAGCAGGAACCTGGCTCTCGTAAACCTAAACGGAATGGAACCCTAATTAATGTAATTGCTAATACCTGTATTTGACTTACTATTTCATGTAAAGTAACTGCTGTGAAAAAGGTCTATTAAATCAAGTTAGTGCAAGACATGCTTGAGCATTACATACACATGTGGTATGAGTTTAATTAATTGGAAGCTTGCTAATGAGACAAACTTTAAATCATATCATTCCATTCAAAATGCCAAAGTTTACAGACGTAAAATCATAATTTTGCACCAGCAAGGCGGCTCTCAAAGGGAAATCAGCAAACAAACTGAATACTCAAGATGTGGTATTTAAGCTGTTGTAAAGAAATTTGAAGAAGAGGAGAGGTCAAGGACAAAAAAGGACTGGACGGTCAAGAAAACTTTCACAATCTGATGAGTAGTTTCTCAAACTTTCTTCTTTGAGAGACCGGAAGAAGTCCAGCAAGGACCTGGCTCAGCATCTGTCAGCTTCATCGGAATGCCAAGTTAACCATTCTACAGTCTGACGAAGCTTGATCAGGAATTGTCTTTGGGGAAGGGTAGCAGCCAAGAAACCATTTTTTCAGAAGGGGAACAGGGTTAAACAAAGTTAAGATATGCTAAAGCTCACTAAGATTGGAATGAAGCTCAGTGGAAAAGAGTATTATGGAGTAACAAATCTAAGTTTGACATTTTGGGTACAATCCAGATTTTTTTTTTTTTAAAAGATAGATAATCCCTTTATTACCCATTCTCCAGTTTTGCATTACCAACACTGTTATAGAAATATACTTTTTACCTCTGTGATTACCTTGTATCTAAGCCTTTGCAAACTGCCCCCTTATTTCAGATCTTTTCATAGACTTGCATTTTAGCCAATCAGTGCTTACTCCTATGTAACTTCACATGCATAAGCTCAATGTTATCTATATGACACACGTGAACTAATGCCCTCTAGTGGTGAAAAACTCTCAAAATGCATTCACATAAGAGGTGTCCTTCAAGGTCTAAGAAATTAGCACATGAGCCTACCCAGGTTTAGCTTTCAACTAAGAATACCAAGAAAACAAAGCAAAATTGGTGATAAAAGTAAATTGGAAAGTTGTTTAAAATGACATGCCCTATTTGGATAATCAAAGTTTATTTTGGTCTTGACTGTCCCTTTAAGGACTAGATTACGAGTGGCACACTAACTGTTATGCGCGGGAGATAAGGGGTTTATCACATCTCTTTGCTCGTTGTAAGTAGCGAGAGTATTACAAGTTGAAAGTAAACACATTCGCTCAAGCGCAATTGAATTTAACATGTGTCTGGATAGAACAACCTCAGAGCTATGGTTATCTGTTATGCTTGACTAAAAATTTGTACAGAAAACATTAAAATTATAGTTGTAGTCATAACACCATCTAATAATCTCAGGTGTTAGAAAAAAATATATGCAAATGTCTTTAACATAGAGATACATACATACATACACATCTCTAAATATGTAGATGTATAAATATATATATTTGTGTGTGTACATATGTTATATGTGTATATATGTATTTACAGACATATGAACAAATATAACCCCATAAATACATTTATATACATACATTAACATACAGTATATAGATGTGCATTGGAGTCCTTTGCAGTCAAGTAGCTAGAAACATGTAATATCATATTTATGCAATATTCATATTTAATAAAGTGTTTAACTGTGTATTTACTGTAAATATTTCACTTTCCAATCTTTTTCACATAAGGCAACATGTTCTATGTATTTATAGATAGTCCTATATAATTGTGTATATATATATATAAAAAAAGTATCATTGCTCAATGCAATACTCTTGTTATTTTGATATATATATATATATATATATATATATATATATATATATATATATTTACAGTATATATATATTTTACCAAACAGTTACCATCCATATTTATTTTTCGGTATCTTTATTTAAGATACAAACAGAAAATAAAGGAAATATGTACACAAAATATGTGTATGTAATGCTCAAGCATATCTTGCACAAACTTGGTGTAATAGACCTTTTTCACAGCAGTCACTTTACATGAAATAGTAAGTCAAATACAGGTATTAGCAATGACATTAATTAGGGTACCATTCCGGTTTAGGTTTACGAGAGCCAGGTTCCAGCTATTGCTCAAGTGTAAGGGGAGTTCATACTAAATACTTGTCACTTTATACTATAGAAGCTGTTTAAAAAAAAAAAAAAAAAAAATCTGTGTTTTAATACTGCATACAAATATCCTGTATTTTCTGGTTGTATTCTAATACAGCTCTGTCTTGGGTCCCTTGCTTTTCTCTCTCTATACATCCTCCCTTGGAAAACTTATAGCCTCCTTGGGATTCCAGTACCACTTATATTCTGATGGTACCCAAATGTATCTTTCCTCTCCTGATATATCTCCCTCTTTACTCAACCAGATTTCCAACTGCCTCTCTGCAATTTCCTCTTGTATGTCTACACACTACTTCCAAGTAAATCTGTCCAAAACTGAGCTGCTTCTTATTCCCCCTTCTTCGAGACATCCAACACCTGACATTACACTGATGGTTGGAGACTCTATTCTCAACACCTCACCCCAGGTCCGCTGTCTTGGGGGTCACACTAGACTCAGAGCTCATATTCAACCCACATATACAAGCACTTACCAAATCCTGCCATTCACACCTACGCAACATTTCCAGAATTCATCCCTTCCTTACTCAAAAAACTACAAAAATACTTATTCATTCCCTCATTTTGTCATGCATTGAGTATTGCAATCTACTCCTAAATGGCCTTCAAAAACACTGCCTCTCTTCCCTCAAATCTATTATGAATGCTTCTGCTAGACTCATCCACCTAAGTGGCCGATCTACATCAACTGCTCCACTCTGCAAGTCTTTACACTGGCTCCCCATACACTCCAGAATACAATGTAAAGTATTAACCGTAACTTACAGTCTAACTCCCAACTATATTTCCTCTCTCATCATGAAATATTTCCCATCCCGTCCTCTTCGATCAACCTCTGACCTACGTCTCTCCACTCCTGTTATCTCTACGTCCCATTCCCACCTCCAAGACTTTGCACGTGCTGCTCCTGTCCTCTGGAACTCTCTACCCCGCTCTATAAGACTGTCTTCAACCTTGTAAAGCTTCAGACGATCCTTGAAAACCCACCTATTCAGAGAGGCTTACCATCTCTCCTCCATCCCTCATCCGAACCAAACTAATACATGAACTGCTTGACTCACTGCTGCAACTACAACCGATGTGACACGCTACCCCAACTTTATGTCTCTGCACCCTAAACCTGTAGACTGTGAGCTCTCCGGAGCAGGGCCCTCTTCCTCCTCTACTAGATTTTTTTAGTTTTGTTATGTTTTGTATTTTATCACAAATCCTTGTCATTGTATACACCTATCATTGTACCCAGCGCTACGGAATTTGGCAACGCTATGCAAATAAATTATAATAATAATAATAAATAATTATATATGGTCATTATACCATTGCATAAACAATACATCTAATGGTGGCCTAAGACTTTTGCACCGTACTGTATATAGAAATATGTATTAATGAATGGATAGAACATGTTCTGGTATGTGAAGAACATTGGGATATGAAATAATAATATTTCATGTCGGGTTTGTGCACTTGAGAAAACGAGATCAGGTTTTGTCGACCTGTTGGGTGTTAGTTTCCCCCCCACACTTTTCACGCTCCATGGAAGCCTAAGGGGGTATGCGTTAAAATGATTGCAATATTATAACTTTCGGCTTTTTACACATGTTTGGTTAGCTTGCAAGCAAACAATTCTTATTTTCAACTTGTAATATGCATGCAAACTGTCACGCAAAAAGTTTTATTCTAGAGGAGTTAACGTGGCAACGATAAATAGCGCTCCACTTGTAATCTAGCCCTACATATGGTATTATGCACTATTCAGTGTAGTGTTTTAAAAGATTTGTTATTACATAAACTTTTAGTTTCCTTTTAATGTTGGCTTTTTAATGTATTGTGAAATTCAGGATAGAATAGGAGTCCCTTGCCATTTTCAAATGTACAGCAACTACCTTACTATAATAATATTTCTAAATTGTATTAACGCATATTTAAATGGGCACTGGATAGTTTTCAAAGTCTAAATGATAAACAAACCTCCCCATGAATACCATATGGGTAAATATCAAAATAGTTTTGAAATAAATACAAAAACACATTAAAAAATGAATTACAAATAATATTTTTTTAACATGTTTCATTTTATAAAGTTAAGAGAGTTTTCCACTTTTAGGAGATAATATACAGTATGTTTGGCCATACAATCCCTACTAAATAGAATAATAAAAGAGTTTAATGAATGAAAGTAGATTTGACAGTCTATTGCCGCCAAACACTCAACAAACACTTATAGACTGCTTTAAGCTGTAAGATTGCTTATGTGGTTTGACAGAGAACCAGATGAGGTCACTGCTGTCTTGACACATATTTATTTTTTTATTGTGTATATTTTGCTTGTGATTATTGCTTAGTGAATTCAGTAACTACTTACTCCATTACGGCAATTTTTAGAAATGTTAAAACCTGAAAATAAGTATTTCTATATATTTCCTATTAGCATCATAATGTGAAAATAATGGTCAAACACTAATATTACATCTATCTTTTGCTAAAGTGTAATGTGTAATTCATTCCTTGTGTGTAAGTTACAATATTTTAGATTTGTTTTACACGTGAAGTTTGCCTTTAGGTCATTATATAAATGACATGGGTCTGAGGTTGACAAAATTCTATTAACTTGGGAGCAAGTAATTCTAGTAAGAAACTGATCAAAGCTTTATTTTATCAGCAAGAGTTTTATTCAACATGCAACAGATGCAATCACCTTATCTGGTAAGAAATGTAAAGTACAATCAATAGAAAAGATAGAAGGCTATAATTCCTATTTGTAATGGAAAAATATATTTAAAAATGAATAGTTTTGAAACCTATACCAATTAATTTATAACTATATTTACAAGAAAAGTATATATTAAAGGGACAGTTTACTGTAAAATTGTTTTTCATAATGACTTGTTATACCAGCTGCAGAGTAAAATATATAGGAGAAATTGCTTTTTTACATTCATTTTTGTATATGAAATAGCTGGTTTTGTTCTTTGAAAACCCACTACCATTAAAATAGGTTGTTCTTACATGGAAATCGGATCTCTTTATTACTTTCTGTACACACAATTCTTTATATTATCTCTGTTTACCAAAAAACAATACGGCCTCAATGATCAAAAGTGCCACATGGTGGCGAAATATATTCAAAAGGGATCTGTCGCAATGTTGAGAAAGCTGGCAAAATATTCCAAGCTGCTGACATCATTCATCAAGAGGCATTTTACTTTACTGACATAATCCCCCACCGCAAATTATCATTTCACTACTTAGCCCTCTGACTGCTATTATACCACTGCAAACCATCCCTTCACTACTTAACCCCCTAACCGCCAATACCCCTAACCTCAAACTACCCCTAACCTATTAAACCTCTAACAGCCATTACCGCACTGCAAACTCTCCCTATACGACTTAACCCCTCCCCTAGCTGCCATTATACCACTGCAAAATATCACTACACTACTTAACCCCCTAACTGCCAATACCACCACCGCAAACTATCCTTACACTACTTAACCCCCTAACCACCATTATACCACTGCAATCTATCCTACACTACTAACCCACTAACCACCAATACTCCACCGCAAGCTATCCCTAACTTATTAACCCCTAACTGCTAAAGTTCAACTGCAAACTATCCCTACACTATTTAACCCCCTAACCGACAACACCCTCCACTGCAAACTATACATTTTGTGGACCACTGTAATACAAATTGTGTAACTGATAAACTATCCAATATTCTGAAACATTGTATTTTAAACAAATATTAATACAAATAAAGAGAAAAACACAACATAGTACAACACTAACATATGTAATTGGTAGGCATGCTGAACCAGAGATTTTACTGACATATACTGGAACAATTATCTTTATTAAAACTGTACAATTATTTCTCTCTGTCTTACAACAATATTCATGTCAAACCTGAACCCTAAGAAAAAATTGAAACTGTAAAGTTACTTTTTTTTAATTGCAAAACAACTTTAATCACTGGAAATAATATAAACATAACAGAAATTAGCCAAAGAGGTAAAGTGGATGAATATATATAAAGTTGATTATAAAAGTCTTTGTAGTCCATAAATAACAGAGGATAGGGTTCATTTCATGGAACACCAACACTTTTCTTTCTTCTCTGTTATCTAACCAGACCCCTAGCAGTGATGCATACTTATCTACTGTTGAATAATGATAATTATTGCACGCATCAGGTGTGAATGTAACTAACACTCCACTTACGCGCAAACCTGATCCCATAGTCTCATGTGCATGAACCCGACATGAAAATATTAATATTTCACATTCTAATGTTCTTCACATATAAGAATATGTTCAATTTATTCATAAATACATATTTCTTTATATATATATATCTGATGGTATTTTGGTACAATATATATATATTTATACCTATATATACTTACATGATTATATATAGGTATATACAGTATATATATATATATATATATATATATATATGTGTGTGTGTGTGTGTGTGTGTGTGTGTGTGTGCAGAACTTTGGAATGTGAAATATTTAAAGTAGATACACAATATAACTCTTTATTATATATGAATATTGCATAAATATGCTTTTACATGTCTTCATTTACTGTAAAGCGCTCCAATGCACATATATATAGCGCTGCGGAATCTGTTGGCGCTCTACAAATAACCGATAATAATAATAATAATAATAATATAAATATATATGTGTGTGTTACATATATATTAATGTGTTTGTATGTGCATATATGTCTGTAAATATTCTGTATATATATATATATATATATATATATATATACACACACACACACATATAAATGCATAAATACATATGTATACATATATAGACATCTTTAGAGATGTATATGTGTGTATCTCCATGTTAAAGCCCTTTGCCGGACTTTTTTTCTAACACCAGCAATCTCATATGTTTGAGCCCTTATAACTTTTAAGTGCAATATTTATTTATTTTTTAATAATTTTTATTAGGTAGTATTATTATGAGTATATATTTTGTAATATATTTTTGATGTGTTTTGTGACACTTTTTTGTTTTGCAAAAGAATTAAACACAGCTCTGAGGAAGCGCTAACCTGACAAGCGTTAACAATTTCACTTAAGCGATCACATTTACTTTCAATTTGTGTTTGTGTGTAAACGAGAGCGTTCCACTCGTAATCTGGCCCATATAAGTAGTTTGTTCCCAAATGTTAGCTTTAAAGTTTTTTATGCTGGAGTGTATCAAATTGTTTATTTTACGAACGCAAAAACCTTATATTACTTGCGCACAAATATTTCCGTTCCACTCGTAATCTGGCCCATAATTGTTGTCAGATATTATAATTGTATTTAGCTTTTCTCAAAATACAATAAAATATGTCATTTAAAAATATTCAATACAAATTAATTAAAATAATATGAATCTACACAGCTGAAAGTAATATAAAATCAAGAAAATGCTTTACAACTAATCAGTAAATAGTCTAAGCAAATCACCAAGTCTGTTGAACCTAGCGTGTTTCACTCATTTTTTTTTGACAGCTCTGATTGGTTTAGATGTGTTAGATTTTTAATTGACTTGAAACATCCAAGTTTAACCAACCTCACCTGACTTTGTAACCAGCTTTTTACATAAGTCAGTTTGGAAGCAGCTTTGTAGCTAGAACTCCATGTACAAACTAATGAATATACAATAGGTATGCATCATAATTTGTCAAAATGCAGTGTGCCTATTTATCACAATGTGACAGGCTCTCTTACTCCTGATGTATTAATATTTTGTTGTACTCATTATTTTTTTGCAGTTTTCTGAAAGAGGTTATGCCAAACTGAACTTTTTAAATACATATCAGCAACAAGTATTGGAATTGAAGATTAGGAAAAAGAAGTTCTTGTTAATAAACACAGAAATGCAAAAGAGTGTATATAGATTATTCAAAATAATATTTTATAATACATTATTTCCAAAAATATTATTTTTTTTAGATTCCTCGGAAAACATTTCATTATAAAAAATAATTATCATCTTTATTATGGTTTAATGATGTATTTAAATATATAGTTAAAGAGACACTCAAGTCAAAATTAAAGTTTCATGATTCATTTACCCACCAATAAGCAAGCATAACCCAGATTCTCAACCAAAAATGGGCTGGCTCCTATACATCACATTCCTGATTTTTTAAATAAAAAAATAGCAAAAGAACAAAGAAAAATTAATAGGAGTAAATTAGAAAGTTTCTTAAAATTGCATGCTCTATCTGAATTATGAAAGAAAAAAATTAGGTTTAGTGACCCTTTAACAGGGCTGAACTCATTGAATTCTACATAAAAAAAGTGTGGAACCTGGAAGTCACAGAAAGGTGAGAGATGCCTCCCATAATGCTCTCTGCTCAGATGAGATGATCTAAAATGATCCTCCAGAACTCTCACAAGATTCTAGAAAGGAAGATGTTTCTATACTTCTCTAATGGCTCATTAGGCCCTAGGTCTGACCAGCTGGAAAATAATAGGTGAAAAATATGAATCTTGCTTATTAAAGGTGCAGTGTATACTGCAGTGTTAAAATCACTAACCCTGCTACATGTGATACAGTGATTGATCAGTGCAACAGCTTATATACAGTATATCTGTCTCTAACTGGCCAAAGGAAAGTAGGCAAGATATACCTGTTTATCAAGGTATGAATCCCTGAACTACAAAACAATATTGCTTTTGCTAACAAAATGAGAGCTTTAAATGCTTTTACAACATTTATTTTGTATGAATATATTTGCTGATATACTTTGAATATATTTAAAAAAAACATCCCTTTAATCATTTGAACAATAGGGTGTTTTTGAAGGTGGAAGTAAATTCAATCTAAAGAAAGCTTAGGTATGGATACAATAATGAAAAACTGGGGGCGTAAATAATATTTTAAGATTACAGGCTCTATGTCTTCTTGAATTTCATGAAATCTGACATATGCCACAAGAGTATTACCACTTTTAATCATTCAGAATGAATGATGTTCTGCTGCTGGGCATCTGACATTTATAACAGCTGGACTTTATAAAGGAAACAATGTGCTTAATGAAGTGTAAGAAAGTATATATAGGAATTATAAACTAATATATTTGCAAAGAGGTGTTGATTCCATGACCTTTCTAGTTTTGCTCATTTTTATTGTTGTAACATATCAGCACTTTTTTATTCCTACTGTTCTATTACATTGAACATATCAATATTCTTAAACTAAACTTTGTTATATTAACAACTGTTTAGGAATCTAATCATCATCCATTCTTAAAATTATTATTATTTTTTTTTTAAATGACCCATATATTACAAGTACACTTTTAAAATGACAGGATTTATTTTGTTTGGATTATAGTTTGATGAACTACAGTAGGTAAAAGTTTCACTACGGTGGGAATTCCCTCCTCTAACTTATCTATTTTACAGACTATCAATTCGCAATAATTAAAGTTCCAGTTTATAGAAGTTTATATATATATATATATATATATATATATATATATATATATATATATAAAATTATTATTTTTTTCTCCTGAATGTGTTATCCTGTAGATCAGTATATCTCAACTCCAGTCCTCAGGACCCTTAAAGGGTCATGATACCCAAATGTTGAAACACTTGAAAGTGATGCAGCATAGCTGTAAAAAGCTGACTAGAAAATATCACCTGAACATCTCTATGTAAAAAAGAAAGATATTTTACCTCAAAATGTCCTAAGTATTCAAACCCCATTGCAAAGGACTTTAAGCAGCAAATCAGTATGTCTGTTCCGGGACAGGCAAGGGAGTGAGCTTCATGCACACTGATTATTTCCCTATTCAGTTTAAGGAAGTTTACTATGAAATCTCATGAGATCACAGTCAAAGAGTTCATGACCTCAGCACTGCTGATTGGCTGCTGTTCATTTCATCATTTTTTTTTATTTATTTTTTTACCTGTAGCTGGACAGCAGCTGAAGTATAACCTTTTACACAGAACTTACTCTGGGGAGCTGAGGAAATTGTGAGGTAAACTATCTTCTTACATAGAGATGCTCAGGTCATATTTTCCTGTCAGCCTTTTACAGTTATACTGCCTCAGTTTCAAGTGATTTAGCATATGAGTATTATGTCCCTTTAATATGCTAGATATTCATTATATCTTAAAGGGACACCCCAGTCAAAAATTAAATGCACATAGATTTATTACATATTTGAATAGAAACATATTTGCAATATACATGTATTGGCAAAAATGGTTCTAGTAAAAATTATCACTGTTTTAGTGTTAACATTTTTCTCTGCACGTGCATGTGAAGCATAGCTAGATATTGTCACTGCACCCACATTTTAAATAATGCAGCTGCTCAGATCATCAGTGGGGCTTGTATCATGTCATCAATGACCAAATTGAGAAATTACCAGATGATACAAAAACCTTAGGCTCTCTGAACAAGTGCTGTGTTTAAAATGCTGGTGCACGGTGCATACTTAAATACACCTTTGAAACAGCTATAAATTTTATTAGAAGTATTTTTGCTAATACATGTATATTACATAAATGCTTTTGTTCAATACCGAAATACATCCATGTGGTTTCCAATTTTGGCTGGAATATCCCTTTAACTAGAGCACAGGGGAAATAATCAGCTGATCAGTAACCATGGTTACTAACCTGCTCTCACCCTTCAGATGATTATTTCACCTGTGCTCTAGTTAAAGGGAACCACAACACCTGCTTGACATGTTCTAAACTAACTTTTTTTAATTGTGCAAAATAAACTAACAAACTATTCTGTATGCAGTATATTCATCTTACTGCATTCTGTTGTAGATAAAAGCTTTATCATTTAAACGTTGCTCTTCAGACTTGTACCTGCAAAGTATGCTGCCATATTGCTAAGTTGGTTCCACAACAGTGGGTCACGTGATGCACATGGCACCTTCTATTTCTAAAGTTGAGGAAGTAGATTGAGACCTGCAGTGTCTAAGAAGAACGGCTTCAGGCAGACAGGCACTGTTATGTTTAAAAATAGCACACGCAGGGAAGCAAATGTGAGGGAGAGGAGAGGGAGGCACAGGGGGAAGAAAGAAAGCAAACACTCCGCATATAAAATTGTAACAAGGCATTTGCATTCATCTACATTACATATTTACTCCGGAGCCTTTCTTCCAAGTTCCCCCTGTGCATTCCTCTCCTCCTCCTGTGCATTCCTCTCCTCCCCCTCCCACTGCCTTCCCTGCGTGTTCTATTTTTAAACATAACAGTGCCTTTCTGCCTGAAGCCGTTCTTCTTAGACACTGCAGGGCTCAATCTGCTTCCTTTAGAAATAGAAGGTGCCGTGTGCATCACGTGACCCACTGTTGTGGAACGTGCGTTGCAATATGGCAGCTTACATTGCAGGTACAAGGCTGCTGAGCAATGTTTAAATGATAAAACTTTTATCTACAACAGAATGTAGTAAGATGAAGACTGCATACAGAATTAAAGTCAGTATATTTTGCATAATGAAAAAATATTGGTTTAAAATATTTCAAGCAGGTGTTGTGGTTCCCTTTAAGATATAATTAATATCTGGCCTGTTAAGGGTCCTGAGGACTGGAGTTGAGAAACACTGCTGTCGATAATAAGCCCTTTAGAGCATGGTCAACCTCCTTTATCATTAATATTATTATTATCATTATTATGTATCTGCATTTCTATTTTCATGAATTAGTGTCATTGTGGTAACCCTATTTGTGTCCCTAGGATTACAGAATTAGGTGAGGATTTTCAAATAAATATTAACAGTAATTATCTGCACATCATACTTCAGTAATAGTCTATAAGGTAGCATGAACAACACTTTGTAAAACAACATTTCATAGACTTTTCAAAAAGTATGTCCCTGAACTGCAAAGCAATGTATAGTAACACAATTTTTGATATTTTTAAATATGTATGTTGTCAATCATTTCAGGTGTATAAATATCACATTGACCTTAAAAGGACAGTCTACTCCAGAATATTTATTGTTTAAAAAGATAGATAATCCATTACTCATTCCCCAGTTTTGCATAACCAACACTGTTATATTAATATACTTTTTATCTCTGTGATTACCTTGTATCTAAGCCTCTGCAGACTGCCCCCTTATTTCACTTCTTTTGACAGACTTGTATTTTAGCCAGTCAACGCTGACTCATAAGTAACTTCATGGGAGTGAACACAATGTTTTCTATATGGCACACATGAACTAGCGCTATCTAGCTACGAGAAACTGTGAAAATGCACTGAGGTAAGAGGTGGCATTCAAAGACTTAGAAATTAGCATATCAGCCTACCTAGGTCTAGCTTTCAGCAAATAATACCAAGAGAACAAAGCAAATTTGATGCTAAAAGCAAATTGGAAAGTTGTTTAAAATTGCATGCCCTATCTAAATCATGAAAGTTTAATTTTGACTAGACTGTCCCTTTAATGCCCTTTAATGTTGATTATCCTCTCTGCCTTATTATATTATTTTCTACCCGCTCGCATAGTGGTTTTGGACATTATTGAGTCATATACGTGGAACTATATCATATACTATGCAACTGAATTACTGTTACTATCAAAATTAAAAATAGCAGATATATTTGGCATCTCAAAATACAGCATGCCTCTTATCTCTAACATTTAACCAATCTACCATAAGGTTTTGGTAAATACTAATTAAAAAAAAACTTAAAAAAAATAATATCATGAGCTGAAAAATCCTGTTACTCTAAAAAATATGAATTTACTAACAAATTATAGTGTTCCAATAGGGAATTTTAACTTTGTACTGTGCACCACATGCCAAATTACATACTAGATCTGTGATTTGGTTGCAAATGTTTTCCAAGAGACTGATGCTAATGTATAAACATAACGGCAGAATTTATAGTAACACATTTGTTAAGCATATCTGAAATAGCTCATATATTTTATATGTAACTGTTAGTTTTGATTTAAACAGTTTTTACTTAAAATGTGCTATGCAAATCGCGTTTGTAACATATTTAAAGGGGTATGAATCAGGGCTTCCTAAGTAAAAATAAATATGTTAGATCAAAGTAAACACAACAGGAAAAAAACTGTGTTGAAAAACAGCAAACAACCTAATTATTTTCTTGAAAAATGAGGACTTAGAAAATCAAAGTGCAGCTAATGTCCTTAGGGAGATAAGAGAGCTAACATGTTTTGAACTTAACCCCTTAATGACCACAACTTACCCTGTATGTCGCTGGTCATTAAGGGATTCTTTGTTTATAATAGAGAAGATCTTTCCACGAGTGGCAAGACCACGCTATTACACCCTCCCTCCCTCCTGCTGGCTTCTAAAAATAGCACAGTCTAGCTATAAAAAAAAGCAACCCCCATAGAAAGTAAAAAAAAAAATCATTAAGGGGTTAAGTTGCATGCTGCCTCTTCTCAGTATGGGCAAAACTGGCATCCTGTTTTTATTGCATTCATTAAACACTAAGCCATACTCTAGAATATTTATGTAAAATCCTTTAAAAATGATGCATAACCACTGCTTAGTGCTCATTTTATCAATCCATGGCATACAGGGGCACATTTCCAAACACTTTTATGAATCCTGTTTTCGTTGTAAATCTTTGTAATTTATGAATCACAACATGCATGGCATCCACATAATTGACCGTAACCTATTTAGTACAATAATAATTGATTTATAACCTTTGGAGTGCATATTAACTATGTATCACAAATCCAGTAGCACTAGTTATCAAGGGTCTGTCTGTACAGCGGAACATTCAGTGATTACATTATCAAAACATATACTCCTACATGCAAGGTATACTTAGAAATATTTTTCTCCATTGTGGCAAACCAGTCGCTTCCGAGCATGTATTTACTATGGTGTTAATTACAAAGTGGAAAAAATGTAGCCTTTCTGACCTCTACATTCAGATGTATACTTGATAATCTCTGATACATCGCCATAGAACAACATAGCAATAAATAAGGATACAGATATTGGAGCTGTTGTAGAGACTAGAGGGGGTGGGTTGCAGTTTAGGTTATTACCCACGGAAGTCAGGTCAGCACTCTTACAATTAATTGTGAGACAAAGATGTTGGAGATAACAAGGTGGGGGAATCAGGTCACAACTAATAAAGTAATTTGTGGTGGGAGATTCTCACTGTGATAATTGAGGATCCCCATTATTTTGATTAAAAAAAAAATGATTAACCAATAATACGAGTGGGAGGGGTACATTTTCAAAGGGAGTCCTCACAACCCATTTTGATTGGTTAACCAGATAATGAATAGCAATTATTTAAATAACATAAATAAAAGGGAATTATGGGTTAGTGCTAATCCATAATGAGGACTGAGAGGACTGTCAATTTTTTTAGTGTTTGGAAGGGGAACTTTTGGTTTTGGGGCATTTGGTCTAGGAGGCTTCTAGATGGATATCATTATGCAGCTGTAATATCATATAGATATTTATAGTGTGATGGATTATGTAGATAATTAGATTTTATGGGGTGTTACATATTGGGGGTACTTTGATGTAGGGGTTTTTGCAAAGTGGATATTGTGAGGTGTACGTTCGGTGACATGGGGGATTTTACAATGGAAGAAAGTCTATTTTCACAGGCAAATTCTGTTTTATGATTTATATTTCAGGCATCATACAATCAGTATATGTATGTCATGTCTAAAACAGAAACACATATAATTACACATTTCTACTGTATATAAAATATCTTCAAAGACATATTCGAGGATTATTTTAAAGGGACAATAGAGTCAAAATTAAACTTAAATGGATTGGATGGAACATAACATTTTAAAGAAATTTTCAATTAACATATATCATAAATTGTGTGTAGTTTAATTGGTATTCTTTGTTAAAGAGTAATTATAGGTTAGGTCAGATGCATGTGTATTTATCCATCTGGCAGCAATGTTTGCAACAATGTATATAGCAGTGTTATTCATAGTTGCTGTCATAGGCTGATAAATACACATGCACATTGATGAGCTCCTATTGGTCTACCTAGCTAACAAAGGATACCAAAAGAACAAAGCAAATTTAATAATAGAAGCAAATTGGAATGTTGCTTAAAATCACAAAAGGGGTTGATTTTGCTGCAGGAAGAACCCACAAAAACTCACGTGTTAAATTATTTTTATTGTAAAAAAATGAGACGCTTTTAACTTTGACACTTAAAGGGACAGTAAATTAAAAATGAAACATTCATGATTTATATAGATAAATCATGAATGTTTAATTTTGAATTTACTGTCCCTTTAAGTGTCAAAGTTAAAAGCGTCTCATTTTTTTACAATAAAAATAATTTAACACGTGAGTTTTTGTGGGTTCTTCCTGCAGCAAAATCGACCCCTTTTGTGTTCACTCAATATAAAACACATTGCTATATACTAAAAAGTCCTCATAGTCAAATGCCTTCATAATATATATATATATATATATATATATATATATATATATATATATATATATATATATATATATATATATATATATATATATACTGTATATATAAAATGTATATATATTTTGTTTTTCTATGATAAAAGAACATTTATGGAGTCACCTTTACCAAATGCATTTTGGATGGTTCCATAATTACTGATAAGCTAGCTTTTACATATCACAGCTGCCAGTCAGGAATGGAAACTATCTTGTTGTGCTATTGCATGGCAGCAAAAGGTCTTTTGTAATCATTAGGTACGCTACATTTACTAAGTTACTCAGAACAAGCACATTTTGCATGCAGTTATAATTGCTATGAACTGTCCAAAATATTAAGTAGCCATTTTTACAATGAAACCTTTTAAGAATCCTTTTATAGACCAGATCATGAATATTTGAATGAGCCAAGCCAGATGTTTGCCGGAGGATAATATGGTTCAGATGAAGCCACTGTGCAGTGAAGGAACATGCATATGTATGTCACAAGGACACTTCCTAATACTCAGACGATGAGGAGCTTTAACAAATTTAATTAGCTCAGCCATATTATTTTGCTTACACAGTGTAGCTCATTATCAATATTTATAAATATGTTGATAATACTTTATATAATTGTTTGATATCTAACCCAGACATTAGGAGCCTGATAGCAGACACATAAAAACTGCAACATAAATAAATTAGCAGTCTTTATCAGAACATCTGTTTCTATGTTTGCCACCTTGATACACATCTGGAGAAACAGGAGTAACACATTTTTAATTTTTATGGTGCTAGCGTTCCTTTGTAAATAGAATGCTAATAAATAAGAGACCATTTTACAAATAAAAAAACTCAAATTAGCAGATATACATTTCATGCACCGGTATCTTAATGTTAGTTTATCAACCATATAAGTGTTCATAAAATTAATGATTTGGGCATTAAGGGTAATGTAGCACCCTTTCACCTGGCACACAGAGAAATTTTCCAGGTGTGAAGTAATGCTGCGAATACTTGATGAGTTCATGGGGAACAATGTGTTTACTCAAAAGACACTAAGGGGTCTATTTATGTCCGCCGCACATCGATAAATGCCGACAGCATACACTGTCGGCATTAATCATTGCACCAGCAGTTCTTGTGAACAGCTGGTGCAATGCCGCCCCCTGCATTTGGCCAATTGGCCACTAGCAGGGGTTGTCAATCAACCCAATTGAATTTGATCAGGTTGATTTTTGTCCGCCACCTCAGCACAGGCGGACAGGTTATGGAGCAGCAGTCTTTAGACCGCTGCATCATAATTTCTGTTTCCGGCGAGCCTGTAGCCTATTTACCAATGTGCGAGCGGCCATGATACGAAGTAGCGTATCATGTTTGCTGCACATCGCGGAACATCGATAAATGCCGACAGCATACGCTGTCGGCATTTATCATTGCACCAGTAGTTCTTGTGAACTGCTGGTGCAATGATGCCCCCTGCAGATTCGCAGTCAGTCCCTAGCAGGGGGTGTGAATCAACCTGATCAAATTCGATCAGGTTGATTTCTGTCCGCCGCCTCAGAGTAGGCGGACAAGTTATGGAGCAGTGGTCTTTATAACTTCTTGATACAGAGCTTAATAAATATGCCCCTAAGGGCTAGATTTATTAAGCCCTTTTCTCCACTTTGACTGCAAGAGGAGAGCTTGGTTCACACAAACAATTTATTC
Organism: Bombina bombina; assembly: GCF_027579735.1. Lineage (NCBI taxonomy): Eukaryota > Metazoa > Chordata > Amphibia > Anura > Bombinatoridae > Bombina > Bombina bombina. Next base: position 596,817,836 of record NC_069503.1, on the reverse strand, counting down.
ATCTTAGGTGGATAATTTAAATCTCCCCATTCTCTTCCAACCGGGGAGATTGACAGCTTCTGTCCACGCATGATTGGCTGTGCGAATTGCTGCCTGCCAGAGGAGAGCTCATGCGGACAGGGGCGAATATGTATGCCCCTGTATGCCATGGATTGATAAATTAAGCTCTAAGAGCCAGATGATCAAAAACTCACAGCCATGGAGAGACATCATACAAAATATTTGGATTTTTTTTAGATGGCCTGATAAGGTGCCTGGGATACTTGTATCAATAACATTCTTTTAATTAATGCACTGATATCTCTGTGATCGGCAAGTTCACCTAACAACGCTTATTATCGCCAATCATCTCATCTGTTTGGATTTTGTGGACACAAGGCTGAGAGCCTCAGATGAGGGCTGCATGGTGTTTCTTAACTACAATTGTGCAGTATATGCCTAAAATAAGTTGTGCATAAACATTCACTTCCTTTTAGTTCAAAATCCCTAAACATTTTTTATCATTCAAAAAATACAACAAACAGATTTAGCTGCATAATATAATTTTTTTTTTAGTTAATAATCTTTTAAATTTCATTTTTATCTATAACCCCAGTAGACTATTATAGGATGTTGTAATTATTTTCCACTACCTTTTTAAGGACTAGATTACAAGTGGAGCACTAAATATTGCTTGCATACAATCAATTTTAATGCTCCACTTTGTAATACCAGTGCACGATAATGAGCGCTGGTATTACAAGTAAATCACAGCTCGCGTTCACATTGCTAGGAAACATTGCGCTCACGATAGCGTGCTTCCATAGGCTCAGAACCTCACGCAGCAAAGGGGGTAAGTAGTGCAGTGATGGGTAGCATTTTTAAATGTATATGTGCTAATATGTGTAAAACACATAAATATATATATAATAATATACATAAATATTTACATTGTGGTCTATAGGAACACAGGGTTCCCATAGACCACAATGTAAAGGCACTTTTCAGTGCCATTTTTTTCCTTCTAACACCCCACTTCCACCAACTTTAAAGCCCAAAAACTGCCTAATGCAGTAATTTTCTATTAAATGGTGCACAATAATTTAGCACTCCACTAAATGTTTATCACTTTAATAGATAACTCCCATAATCCTTAAATCTATGTCTATACATTTCATGGCATTAAACAAATGTACTATTTTCCCCCTCAGAGTTGCAAGTTATTGGAAATGTATGTAATGCAAATTCTCTTACGAATCATTACATATCTAATCCTACCATGGTAGACATAATAAAAACTTAAGTGTATCCTTTCATGAAAATGGTTGTAATAAAAATTAATCAGTCCATTATTCTGCTTATGTTCCTCTAATGTATGCATTTATGAGTCACAAGTTTCTACATTTGCTCTGTGTGCGTTTTTTTTTTTTTTTATCAGAATCAGCTATTTAAATGGCTTATCTGGTTATCAGCATATCAATCTGTACTAGATAATCTCTTCACATGAGGGCAAGGGATAGCCCCTGACGAACTGTCACTACTAGGGTTGCCACCTGTCCCTTAAAATACAGAACACTTATAAGTTACACATGCTGCAGGGTGTGCAGGGAGGAATATGAATAGTGCTGTCCAGAAACACAATACATGTTCCTCCTCCCTACACACCCTGCAACATGTGTAACTCATAACATGGCCGAGGTGGCAACACTAGTCACTACACATAGTGATATATGAGGGGCTTCTTTTGACAATATTGTATAGGAAATAAGTATTATAACAACAACAAAAAACACAAAGGCTCACACATTCTATAATGCACTAACATAAATACCTAAATGTTACAAAAGTCTAATCATTTTACTTTTTCATATGTATTTTATAGTACAGCACTCCCTAACAAAGGCCTAGATTTGGAGTTTGGCAGTAGCCGTGAAAACCAGCGTTAGAGGCTCCTAACGCTGGTTTTAGGCTACCGGCCGGTATTTGGAGTCATTCAAAAAAGTCTAACGCTCACTTTTCAGCCGCGACTTTTCCATACCGCAGATCCCCTTACGTCAATTGCCTATCCTATCTTTTCAATGGGATATTTCTAACTCTGGTATTTAGAGTCGTGTCTGAAGTTAGCGTTAGAAATCTAACGACAAAACTCCAGCCGCAGAAAAAAGTCAGTAGTTAAGAGCTTTCTGGGCTAACGCCGGTTTATAAAGCTCTTAACTACTGTGCTCTAAAGTACACTAACACCCATAAACTACCTATGTACCCCTAAACCGAGGTCCCCCCACATCGCCGACACTCGATTAAAATTTTTTAACCCCTAATCTGCCGACCGCCACCTACGTTATACTTATGTACCCCTAATCTGCTGCCCCTAACACCGCCAACCCCTATATTATATTTATTATTAACCCCTAATCTGCCGACCGCAAAGAGCCGCCACCTACATTATAGCTATGTACCCCTAATCTGCTGCCCCTAACACCGCCGACCCCTATATTATATTTATTAACCCTTAATCTGCCCCCCTCAACGTCGCCTTCACCTGCCTACACTTATTAACCCCTAATCTGCCGAGCGGACCGCACCGCTACTATAATAAAGTTATTAACCGCTAATCCGCCTCACTAACCCTATAATAAATAGTATTAACCCCTAATCTGCCCTCCCTAACATCGCCAACACCTAACTTCAATTATTAACCCCTAATCTGCCGACTGGAGCTCACCGCTATTCTAATAAATGTATTAACCCCTAAAGCTAAGTCTAACCCTAACACCCCCCTAAATTAAATATAATTTTAATCTAACGAAATTAATTAACTCTTATTAAATAAATTATTCCTATTTAAAGCTAAATACTTACCTGTAAAATAAATCCTAATATAGCTACAATATAAATTATATTTATATTATAGCTATTTTAGGATTAATATTTATTTTACAGGTAACTTTGTATTTATTTTAACCAGGTACAATAGCTATTAAATAGTTAAGAACTATTTAATAGCTAAAATAGTTAAAATAATTACAAATTTACCTGTAAAATAAATCCTAACCTAAGTTACAATTAAACCTAACACTACACTATCAATAAATTAATTAAATAAAATACCTATAATTATCTACAATTAAACCTAACACTACACTATCAATAAATAAATTAAATACAATTCCTACAAATAAATACAATGAAATAAACTTGCTAAAGTACAAAAAATAAAAAAGAACTAAGTTACAAAAAAATAAAAAAATATTTACAAACATTAGAAATATATTACAACAATTTTAAACTAATAACACCTACTCTAAGCCCCCTAATAAAATAACAAAGCCCCCCAAAATAAAAAATGCCCTACCCTATTCTAAATTACTAAAGTTCAAAGCTCTTTTACCTTACCAGCCCTGAACAGGGCCCTTTGCGGGGCATGCCCCAAGAAGTTCAGCTCTTTTGCCTGTAAAAAAAAACATACAATACCCCCCCCCAACATTACAACCCACCACCCACATACTCCTAATCTAACCCAAACCCCCCTTAAATAAACCTAACACTAAGCCCCTGAAGATCTCCCTACCTTGAGTCGTCTTCACCCAGCCGAGCCAAAATCTTCATCCAAGTGGAGCAAGAAGAGGTCCTCCATCCGGTAGAAGTCTTCATCCAAGCGGGGCAGAAGAGGTCTTCCATCCGATTGAAGTCTTCATCCAAGAGGCATCTTCTATCGTCATCCATCCGGAGCGGAGCGGCAGCATCCTGAAGACCTCCGACGCGGAACATCCATCCTGGCCGACGACTAAACGACGAATGACGGTTCCTTTAAATGACGTCATCCAAGATGGCGTCCCTCGAATTCCGATTGGCTGATAGGATTCTATCAGCCAATCGGAATTAAGGTAGGAATATTCTGATTGGCTGATGGAATCAGCCAATCAGAATCAAGTTCAATCCGATTGGCTGATCCAATCAGCCAATCAGATTGAGCTCGCATTCTATTGGCTGATCGGAACAGGGAGATCTTCAGGGGCTTAGTGTTAGGTTTATTTAAGGGGGGTTTGGGTTAGATTAGGGGTATGTGGGTGGTGGGTTGTAATGTTGGGGGGGGGTATTGTATGTTTTTTTTTTAAAAGGCAAAAGAGCTGAACTTCTTGGGGCATGCCCCGCAAAGGGCCCTGTTCAGGGCTGGTAAGGTGAAAGATCTTTGAACTTTAGTAATTTAGAATAGGGTAGGGCATTTTTTTATTTTGGGGGGCTTTGTTATTTTATTAGGGGGCTTAGAGTAGGTGTAATTAGTTTAAAATTGTTGTAATATATTTCTAATGTTTGTAAATATTTTTTTATTTTTTTGTAACTTAGTTCTTTTTTATTTTTTGTACTTTAGTTGTTCATTGAATTTATTTGTAGGAATTGTATTTAATTTATTTATTGATAGTGTAGTGTTAGGTTTAATTGTAACTTAGGTTAGGATTTATTTTACAGGTAAATTTGTAATTATTTTAACTATTTTAGCTATTAAATAGTTCTTAACTATTTAATAGCTATTGTACCTGGTTAAAATAAATACAAAGTTACCTGTAAAATAAATATTAATCCTAAAATAGCTATAATATAAATATAATTTATATTGTAGCTATATTAGGATTTATTTTACAGGTAAGTATTTAGCTTTAAATAGGAATAATTTATTTAATAAGAGTTAATTAATTTCGTTAGATTAAAATTATATTTAATTTAGGGGGGTGTTAGTGTTAGGGTTAGACTTAGCTTTAGGGGTTAATACATTTATTAGAATAGCGGTGAGCTCCAGTCGGCAGATTAGGGGTTAATAATTGAAGTTAGGTGTCGGCGATGTTAGGGAGGGCAGATTAGGGGTTAATACTATTTATTATAGGGTTAGTGAGGCGGATTAGGGGTTAATAACTTTATAATAATAGCGGTGCGGTCCGCTAGGCAGATTAGGGGTTAATAAGTGTAGGCAGGTGGAGGCGACGTTGTGGGGGGCAGATTAGGGGTTAATAAATATAATATAGGGGTCAGCGGTGTTAGGGGCAGCAGATTAGGGATACATAGGGATAATGTAAGTAGCGACAGTTTACGGAGCGGCAGATTAGGGGTTAATAATAATATGCAGGGGTCAGCGATAGCGGGGGCGGCAGAATAGGGGTTAATAAGTGTAAGGTTAGGGGTGTTTAGACTCGGGGTACATGTTAGAGTGTTAGGTGTAGACGTAGGAAGTGTTTCCCCATAGGAAACAATGGGGCTGCGTTAGGAGCTGAACGCGGCTTTTTTGCAGGTGTTAGGTTTTTTTTCAGGTCAAACAGCCCCATTGTTTCCTATGGGGGAATCGTGCACGAGCACGTTTTTGAGGCTGGCCGCGTCCGTAAGCAACTCTGGTATCGAGAGTTGAAGTTGCGTTAAATATGCTCTACGCTCCTTTTTTGGAGCCTAACGCAGCCATTCTGTGGACTCTCAATACCAGAGTTATTTTAAAGGTGCGGCCAGAAAAAAGCCAGCGTTAGATACGCGGGTCGTTACCGACAAAACTCTAAATCTAGCCGTAGGGTATTTAAATATTTATTTTAAAGGTACGCTGTATTGTATTTTTCCTTTAAAGGGAAGGTATTGTTTTGCAGTTGTTAAATGTTAAAGCCACTTAAAGGGACAAAATACTTATATGCTAAATCACTTGAAAGTTATGCAGCATAACTGTAAAAAGCTGACAGGAAAATATCACCTGAACATCTCTATGTAAAAAAAGGAAGATATTTTACCTCACAATTTCCTCAGCTTACCAGAGTAAGTGCTGTGTAAAAAGTTATCGTTCAGTCACCACCCAGCTGCATGTAAAAATAAAATGGAAGAAATGAACAGCAGCCAATCAGCATCAGCAGTGCTGAGGTCATGAACTGCTTTGCTATGATCTCAAGAGATTTCTGAGTGTGCATGAGGCATGCTCACTTGCAGGTCCAGGGACAGGGGAAGCAATCAAAATCGCTAAACTCAAGATCCCTAATACCATAAGACAGAATTTTTAAATCTTGAAAGATCATAATCCCTAATGTGTAAAATCCCGAAAATCAAAATGCAGAAAAAAACAAATCCCTAAATTATAAAATCCCGAAAATGCTAAATCCTAAACTTAAAAAACCTATAGATACAATGTGCTGTGATGTCCCCATCTTCACTATAATTTTGCCTTCGCCCCCCTTGTAAACCTCATTTCCCAAGGTTCACTTGGGGTGGATGCCAGAGGATCGGCGGGGTGCCCCCTTGAAGATACATTAACAATGTAATCTTGCGGGACTGTTTCAGGATTCTGGTTTCCGGTATCTTACAAGTAAGGGATTTTTTCAGGATTTTAATACTTGGGATTATGTTGTAGCGGCAATTTTAATTTTTGGTATTTAGAACTTCGGGATTGCGGCATTCTGTCTTGTGTACTTCGGTCTTTTGATATAGACTCCTGGGACAGGCATACTGATTGGCTGTTTACATTTCTTTACAATGGGGTGTGAACACTTAGGATATTTTGAGGTAAAATATCTTCTTTTTTTTTTACACAGAGATGTTCAGGTGATATTTTCTAGTCAGCTTTTTACAGCTATGATGCATCACTTTCAAGTGTTTTAGCATTTGGGTACCATGTCCCTTTAAGGGAAGATACTGTATGCAGTAGGATTAGCCTTGATAAGTCTGCAGGGTGCTTTTAAAGGTCAGAGAATAAGAACATTTTCACAGATAAATTACATAAAAAGGGGGAAAATAAATATTGAAATTATATTGCAAAGTTGGCTAACTTTGCAAAATTAATCAGTTTTTATTAAAATATTAAGATGTTTACTGTCCCTTTAATGTGATCCTAATGACTTGCTATATTGGCTGCATACTATTACTACTAGTAGTATTGTACTACTTATGAATATCAAAACGTTTGAGCCCATAAAGTGCAAAAATAGTTTAACCCATTAACAATAGCCAATGTACCCTGTATATGGGCTGTCATTTTTACTTGAAGTGGTTTAATAGTAGGGTGACCATATTGCCGTTTTAAAAAGGGACACATATGAAAAATACATATGTCAGGGTTCTCATACAAAACCTTTCTTTAAACAGCCCTGAAAAAAAATCCCTGACATATGTATTTTTCATATATAAAGCGGCAATATGGTCACCCTTTTTAATAGAGTGGTACTCGCCGACAGGGGTGAGATCACACTATAGACGATTGCCTTTTAGGAGTTAATCATGTTATAATAGTGCGTCTCACCGCTTGCAACAAGATCCATGCTATTACTGTGCTAAAACCCTTTTAAGGATATATATGTGTTATTAAGGGGTTAAAAATCCATAAAAATAAAGATTAAATAATCCCCAAAACTTCACGTTTATTACAATTCAGATTCATTCCTCTAGTTGCAACTTGGTAAAAAAAAAAAAGTTTCTATTTACCAGGTAATTACTGGCTATCAACATATTCCAGTTGCTTGATTGATAATAATCATATGGTATATACCCATGTTTAAATATCCTAGTAACACTATGGGAAAGATACATGTCACCTGTTTGATGTTTATAGGAATTAATATTTCAGTATTAGTGTATCAAAAGAAAGAGTGATAGAGGAAAGACCTTTGCTATTTTGACTTACTCCCTTGACAGTCAGAGGAGATTACTTCTGTGGCAAGATCATATTTAGCTGTGCGAGCAAATGAGCCCAGCTGTAACTGAATCAACCCTGCAAATATCTTGGGAGTTAGTCTGTAATCTGCAGATTAAGACATCACACAGTGGTCTCTCAGAATGTGCCTATGTGGAGCCAGGGGAACGTTCTGTCATTGAAGATAACACATAGAACATTAACTAGCTGTTTGACAAAATGAAAATAGTAATTAAACACTAACAAGTCTATGGTATAGCAAATCCTCACATGCATTTATCAGTTATGGGTCCTATTGCAATTCATTTGAATATGCTGTGCAAAATATTTTATGCTGTCTGGGTAATGCTGCTTGGTTCAATTTTCTAAGCTATTTTAAGACATTAAAATAACTACTTGTTCATTTGGTTAAAGCTTCCCAAATTACAAACATAATATAACATGGAAATTTGGTTAAAGAGACAATCAACACCAGCATTGTTGTTGCTTAAAAAGATAGATAATCCCTTTATTACCCATTCCCCAGTTTTGCATAACCAACACAGGTATAATAATACACTTTTTACCTCTGTGATTACCTTGTATTTAAGTATCTGTAAATGCCCCCTTATTTCAGTTCTTTTGACAGACTTGCATTTTAGCCTATCAGTGCTAACTCCTAGGTAACTTCACGTGCATGAGCTCAGTGTTATCTATATGACACACATGAACTAACACCCTCTAGTGGTGAAAAACGGTCAAAATGCATTTAGATAAGAGGCAGCCTTCAAGGTCTAAGAAATTAGTATATGAGCCTACCTAGGTTTAACTTTCAACTAAGAATACCAAGAGAAAAAAGCAGAATTGGTGATAAAAATAAATTGGAAAGTTATTTAAAATTACATGCCCTATTTAAATAACGAACGTTTGTTTTGGACTTGACTGTCCCTTTAAAGGCATATGATACACATTTTTTATGTTCTATCTAAAACAGAATTTTTAATGCATATTATAGTGTTTTGTTTTATTAAAGATAGCTGTTCCTGTACTGAATAAACCAACTTTTATGTAGGAGTTGTCCCTACAAGCCAGTGAGCAATAGAGTCCCAGGACTCTGCAATAAACATTCAGGCTCTTTGTTAAGAAAGGTTATAACTTTTTTTGGGTATCAACACTGGTTCAAGGGTGTGGGGATTCTTTGGAACTTTTTAGTAAACAGTGCAGACTTTATGTAAAAATGTCTGAACTGCACTAAAAATGTAGACTTTCCCTTTAACTCTGAAATTGTGAGTTATCCATATCTGACAACTGGAAGTTCACTGCAGTCTCCTCAAAGCTAACCCTGCTACATATTTCTGTCTAATTGGCCTGAGTAGAGGTAAAAATATAACATAATGCAAAACGATGGCTTCTGCATTAACAAGTCCAGAATGGCTCCTCCAAATAAAGCAATTGGAGGGGAAACACAATTGCAACAATTAAAGGTTTAGTTTACCCCAAAACTTTCTCTCCTTTAATTTGTTCCCAATAATCCATTTTGTCCATTTTACATGCTGGAGTATATTATATTGTTTACAAATAGCTCCTTAACCTTTATATTGACATCTGTAATAGCTGATTTAGCCTGTAGTATCCCTACCTACAGTATCTCACAAAAGTGAGTACACCCCTCACATTTTTGTAAATATTTTATTAAATCTTTTCATGTGACAACAATGAAGAAATTACACTTTGCTACAATGTAGAGTGTACAGTCTGTATAACAGTGTAAATTTGCTGTCCCCTCAAAATAACTCAACACAAAGCCATTAATGTCTAGACCATTGGCAACAAAAGTGCGTACACCCCTAAGTGGAAATGTCCAAAATTGGCCAAAAGTGTCAATATTTTGTGTGGCCAACTGGCCACCATTATTTTCCAGCACTGCTTTAACCCTTTTGGGCATGGAGTTTACCAGAGCTTCACAGGTTGCCACTGGGGTCCTCTTCCACTCCTCTATGGGGACATTACAGAGCTGGTGGATTTTAGAGACCTTGTGCTCCCCCACCTTCCATTTGAGGATGACCCACAGATGCTCAATAGGGTTTAGATCTGGAGACATGCTTGGCCAGTCTATTACCTTTAACCTCAGCTTCTTTAGCAAGGCAGTTGTCATCTTGGAGGTGTGTTTGGGGTCGTTATCATGTTTGAATACTGCCCTGCGGCCCAGTCTCCAAAGGGAGGGGATCATGTTATGCTTCAGTATGTCACGGTACATGTTGGCATTCATGGTTCCCTCAATAAACTGTAGCTCCCCAGTGACGGCAGCACTCATACAGGCCCAGACTATGACACTCCCCCTTTGTACTCCTCACCTGGTTGCCGCCACACACTCTGGACACAATCTGAACCAAATAAGTTTATCTTGGTCTCATCGGACCACATGACATTGTTCCAATAATCCATGTCCTTAGTCTGCTTGTCTTCAGCAAACTGTTTGCAGGCTTTCTTGTGCATCATCTTTAGAAGAGGCTTCCTTCTGGGATGACAGCCATGCAGACCAATTTGATGCAGTGTGTGGGATATGGTCTGAGCACTGACAGGCGGACCCCTCACCCCTTCAATCTCTGCAGCAATGCTGGCAGCACTCATATGTCTATTTCCCAAAGACAACCTCTGGATATGAAGCTGAGCACGTGCACTCAACTTCTTTGGTCAACCATGGTGAGGCCTGTTCTGAGTGGTACCTGTCCTGTGATACCGCTGTATGGTCTTGCCCATCGTGCTGCAGCTCAGTTTGTCGGGTCTTGGCAATGTTCTTATAGCCTAGGGCATCTTTATGGATCCTCAGAGAGTTCTTTGCCATGATGTGCCATGTTGAACTTCCAGTGACCAGTATAAGAGAGTGTCAGAGCGATAACGCCAAATTTAACACACCTGCGACCTTGTAACACTATCGAGTCACATGAAACCGGGGAGGGAAAATGGCTAATTGGGCACAATTTTGGACATTTCCACTTAGGGGTGTACTCACTTTTGTTGCCAACAGTTTAGACATTAATGGCTGTATGTTGAGTTATTTTGAGGGGACAGCAAATTTATACTGTTATACAGGATGTACACTCACTACTTTACATTGTAGCAAAGTGTCATTTATTCAGTGTTGTCACATGAAAAGATATAATAAAATATTTACAAAAATGTAAGGATTTTTAACTTTTGTGAGATACTGTATACTGAAAGTTTCTATACCTAGTTATAGGCTATTGAGAAACTAAGTAAACACAGCCAGCAGAATACATTATATTTACAGTGGAGGGGTGGAACAAATAAAGCTGTAACATGTTAATTTTAATTGTTCTTTCTAAGTATTGTACAGAAACAGAGATAAGAAAGGGAAGCATTTGAGTGATAAAATTAGATCTGAACTGTCAGCAAGCCAAGCCTATTTTCATGGGCTGTGGTTTCAAAATGAAAATCCAGCTCTTTATTTTGCAAAAAGAAGCAGAAATGAGCAATTTCTCATACATTTTATACACTGCAGCTTGGGGAACACTTTCAGGGAAAATTTATTTTACAATGAACTGTCTCTTTAAAGGGACACTAAACCCAAAATGTTTCTGTCATGATTCAGGTATAGAATAAAATTTTAAATAACATTCCAATTTACTTCTATTATCTAATTTGCTTCATTCTTTAGATATCCTTTGTTGAAGATATAGTAATGCACATGGGTGCGCCAATCACACAAAGTATCTATGTGCAGCAACCAATCAGCAGCTACTGATGCTATCTAGATATGCTATTTAGCAAAGGATATCAAGAGAATGAAGCACATTAGATAATAGAAGTAAATTAGAAAGTCGTTTAAAATCACATGCTCTTTCTGAATCATGAAAGAAAAAAATGTGGGTTTCATGTCCCTTTAAGGTGTTAATATACCCAGAAATGTGTCACATTTTGTGTTAATTATTGCAAGACTACAAAAAAGTATTTTAATTACAAGATTGTTTGTTTTAATTTTTATATTTAGTTATTAAATGTGTTGTTTTTTGAAAGATAGGGCAATATTTTCTGACAGTGAATAATGATCAATATATTTAAATGGGAATTTGAAAAGGCCAATAGCTTAAATTTTATTACAAAACAGGTTCAGTCTTCCAAGGCCCAGGCCTTAAATCTAGTTAAGCTTTATAGTACCTTCAAAAAGAGAATTGTGTTATTGTGTTGTGACAGTAGGAAATCCCTTCACTGGTCCCACTGGGTTGCTTTTCACAACAAAGCTCTTTTGAAACCATATAAAATACATTAATGGTTTTACTTTCAACCAATTTCTTATATGAGAATTTCCCCTGGAAAACCTTGTGTGAAACTATCTCTTTTGTTACTTTTACTATTTGAAGTGAATACGCTTTTATTGCACTGAACACATAATTTTGCTTTATATCTTCTTTATTTTCAACAAAAAAATTTTTTCTTTTGTTTGCCTCTCATGATTCTGGCTCTGAATTTTAATTGACAGCAAACATTTAAAAAAAAATTTTTTATCAACTCAAATGAATGCACAAGGTTTTGATTAGAGATGAGAGATAACTTGGTATAACATAGTATTTAATTGTGAAGGCGAGAATTGAATGTTTATGCAAGTTCTAATTGAAAAAATAAAAATAAAACCCTTTCCTGTATTTACTAAATCACCATAATCTCACACAAATTCCAACCTATACTGTGCAAGCTTTTTTATTTTTCATATTAGACTTGATTTTTTTTTGCCTTCAAGTTCAATAGTTTTTCCAGTCTCTATGAATTCATTAGAGTTTTTAAACAGTGCTAGGATCAACACAAAGTAATATATTTCAAAGGAAAAGTAGTTATAGATGTAACTCTACTATATAATCAAGAAGATTACGAGTTATGCGCGCTATAGGAAAATGAAAAAGTTGCATTATTTAACTCTCTATAGCGCAGCTATTACAAGTTTTTAAACAGCCGGCTTGTGCGTGCGATATGGTTGCGTTGAGCTCCATACCACAAACAAACCAAGCGCTGCTTTGACGTGCTCGTGCACGCTTTCCCCATAGACATCAATGGGGAGAGCGGGTCAAAAAAAAGCCTAACACCTGCGATCGCGGAAAGAAAAGCTCCGTAATGCAGCCCAATTGATGTCTATGGGGAAGTTTAAACCTAACACCCTAACATGAACCCTGAGTCTAAACACCCCTAATCTGCTGCCCCCGACATGTGTATAACACCTACATAAAGTTATTAACCCCTAATCTGCAGCTTCCGATATCGCCGTCACTATTCTAAAGTTATTAACCCCTATTCCCTTGCACCCCAAAATTCGCCAAACACTATAATAAATCTAGTAACCCCTATTCCGCTGCTACCTGACATCGCCGCCACTATATAAAGTTATTAATCCCTAAACCTCTGGCCTCCCACATCACTACCACTAAATAAACCTATTAACCCCTAAACCGCCAGCCCCCCACATCACAACAACCTAAATTAAACTATATTAATCCCTAAACTTAACCCTAACCTAACCCTAACACCCCCTAACTTTAACATAATTAAAATAGAGCTAAATTAAAAGGACAATGATTAACTAAATAATACCTATTTAAAACTAAGTACATACTTACCTGTTCAAATCAGCCAATAGAATTTCAGTAGCTCTCATCCTATTGGCTGATTTGAACAGCCAATAGGATTTCAGTAGCTCTCATCCTATTGGCTGATTTGAATTTCCAAAATCAAATCAGCCAATAGGAATGCAAGGGACGCCATTTTGAATCACGTACCTTGCATTGAAGATGCAGTATACGGCGGCGACCGTGTGAAGAGGATGCTCCGCGCCGGATGTCTTCAGGATGGACCCGCTACGTGCCGCTGGGATGAAGATAGAAGATGCCGCCTGTATGAAGATGAACCCGCCTTCCGCCTGGATGAAGATGGAGCCTCCTGTATGAAGATGGAGCCGCTGGGATGAAGATCCTTCAAGCAGAACTTCAGAAACTGTGAGTGGATCTTCGGGGGTTAGTGTTAGAATTTTTTAAGGTTTTTTGGGTGGTTTTTATTTTTTAGTTTAGGGTTTGGGCTATTCGTAAAAGAGCTAAATGCTTTTTTCAGGGCAATGCAAAAGAGCTAAATGCCCCTTTAAGGGCAATGCCCATACAAATTTCCTTTTCAGGGCAATGGGTAGCCTAGGTTTTTGTTAGAGTTAGGTTTTTTTATTTTGGGGGGTTGGTTGGGTGGTGGGTTTTACTGTTGGGGGATTTTTGTATTTTTTTTAACAGGTAAAAGAGCTGTTTAACTTAGGGCAATGCCCTACAAAAGGCCCTATTAAGGGCTATTTGTAGTTTATTGTAGACTGGGGTTTTTTTATTTTGGGTGGGCTTTTTTATTTTTATAGGGCTATTAGATTAGGTCTAATTGTTTTTATTTTGGATAATTTCGTTATTATTATTTTGTTATTTTTTGTTATTTTTCGTAATTTAGTGTTTGTTATTGTTTGTAATTTAGTCTTTTTATTTTTTGTAATTAGATACTTTGTAATTTTTAGATTAGTGTTAGGATTTTTTAATGTGTATTTTAGTTTTCTTTAATTGGTAGTTAGTTTAATTTTAGTTTAATAATTATATTAGTTTAATTGTTAGATTAAACTTAGTTTTTTTAATTTGACAGGTAAGTTTTAATTTAATTTAAGATAGGGAAATTGTAATTTCAATATAAAATTAGGGGGGGCGTTAGGTTTAGGGTTTAGTAGTTTAAATTAGTTTATTGCGATGTGGGGGGCTTTCGGTTTAGGAGTTATTAGTTTAATTTAGTATATTTCATTGTGGGGGGCTTGCGGTTTAGGGGTTAATAGGTTTATTATAGTGGTGGCGATGTAGGGCTTAATAACTTTAGTATAGTGAGGGCAATGTGGGGGACAGCAGATTAGGGGTTGATAATATTTAAATAGTGTTTGGAATGCAGAGAGCGGCGGTTTAGGGGTTAATAATTTTAGTATAGTGGTGACGATGTCGGAAAGCGGCAGAATAAGGGTTAATAACTTTAATATAGTATTTGTGATGCCGGAAGGCCTCGGTTTAGGGGTTAATAGGTAGTTAATGGGTGTTTAGTGTACTTTGTGACAGTTTAGTTATGAGTTTTATGTAACAGTTTTGTTGCAGAAAACTCATAACTACTTGTCTCAAATGATGGCGAAACGGATCTCCTTCTCACTGCAAAACTCATAATGGCAGCGCTATAGGAATCCCATCATTTTTACGTGTGGGGGACTGACGTGCATTACAGGCTAAAAGGCTTGCGGTATAGCTATACCAACAAGACTCGTAATGGCTGCGGTGCTGTTTTAACTCTGAAAAAACATGAATGCACAACTTGTAATCTAGGTGAATGTGTTTAAATCGAGTAAATAAAGGGACATGATACCCAAATATTGAAGCACTTCAAACTGATGCAGCATAGTTGTAAAAGGCTGATTAGAAAATATCACCTGAACATCTTTATGTAAAAAAGGAAGAAATTTTCACCTCAAATTTCCTAAGTATTCACACCCCACTGTAAAGAGACTTTAAGCAGCCAGTCATGATGCTTGCCCCAGGACAAGCTAGGGGTGTGCATCTATCATGTACAGACATAGTCATGTTATTTTCCTATTCAGAGAAACTGAAAAGCAGAGGGGCGCTTACGTTCCTGGGTTAAGTCTGTGAGCTGTGAAAAAGCCGGTTGCTCTGTTGAGCAGGAAGTAGATCCACTGTAATAGCGTGTTGCAGGTGTCAGTGAAAGTCTGCTTCCTGTGTCACTGTAGTGATGAGCGCTGCCTGAGACAAAGGGGGGTGTATTCTCCAAACACCTCCAGCAGGTAGTAGTCTGTGAAAAGAAAGCAAAGACAGGCGCAGCCCAATTCAAGTGTAGTATTCTTTAATTCAGTGTAAGTGCACACATACAAATGGCTACTTACAAGAGGCACAAATAAAATCTGCATATAAAGGTATCTTTACATCCAAACTGTGTTATAATATAACATACAGCTATGAAACAAACTCTACGCGTTTCGTCTGAGGACGCCCAGACTTTCTCAAGAGATGAAAAATTAGAAGTCCTTCTAATTTTTCATCTCTTGAGAAAGTCTGGGCGTCCTCAGACGAAACGCGTAGAGTTTGTTTCATAGCTGTATGTTATATTATAACACAGTTTGGATGTAAAGATACCTTTATATGCAGATTTTATTTGTGCCTCTTGTAAGTAGCCATTTGTATGTGTGCACTTACACTGAATTAAAGAATACTACACTTGAATTGGGCTGCGCCTGTCTTTGCTTTCTTTTCACAGACTATTTTCCTATTCAGTTTAAGTAAGTTCTATGAAATCTCATGAGATCACAGCAAAGGCAAAGCATTACCACTGCCGATGCTGTTAGCTATTGATTTTGTTATTGTTTTTTTTTCAACTTGCAGCTGGACAGTAGCTGAAGTATAACTTTTTACACAGCACTTACTCTGGTGAACTGAGGAAATTTTCAGGTAAAATATCTTCTCTTTTTACATAGAGATGTTCAGGTGATATTTTCTTGTCAACTTTTTACAGTTATGCTGCATCACTTTTAAGTGATTTAACATAGGAGTATGACATCACTTAAAATCACTTCAAACAATTAAGCAGTAATAAAGTACATACGTCTTTAAAAAATCTTCTTCTGCTAAAAATCCCTTTTAACCCTTAACGATCAGCATCGTACCTTGGGCTTCTCTCTGCCGCGATCTCACTAAAAATAGTGAGATTGTGCTATTTCTGCATGCCCCACGAGTTACCGATGCATCGGACAGTAGTGGTGCCTATCATTGATAGGTGGGTGGATAAGGAGGGGGGTGGGCGGCCCATCCCTGTAGGGACGGGAGGAGGGCGGAAGCGGGTGGGACCGCTATGCCATGGTACAAGGATTAAAAAAATAAAATAAGTGCGTCATTGAGGGGGAAGGAGAGAGGAGGGGCAATGAGGGGGATCCTATGTGGGATCAGTTGATGGAAAGGGATCTGGGAGGGGGTACGGTATTGAGGGGTGCATCTACACTACAGAAAAAATGGGTATTCTTTTATTTATTTTTTTAAATTTGCCTAATTTGCAGCAAACTGGGTACTGGCAATCAGCTGCCAGTACCTACGATGGTGGCAAATATTTAGAGGGGGAGGGTTAGAGATCTGTTTGGGGGGGGATCAGGGAGGTTGGAAGGTAAGGGGGATGATACTACCCTGCAGGAAAAATAAAAAATAAAAAGCCTTTTATTTTAGTACTGGCAGACTTTCCGCCAGTACTTATGATGGGGTAAAAATTGTGGGGTGAGGGATGGAAGAGAGCTGTTTGAGAGGGGTCAGGAAGGGATCTGAGGATGGGATGTGTCATGTGGGAGGCTAATCTCTACACTAAAGCTAAAATTAACCCTATAAGCTACCTAATCAGCCAATTCACTGCTGGGCATAATACAAGTGTGGTGCACAGCGGCATTTAGCGGCCTTCTAATTACCAAAAAGCAATGCCAAAGCCATATATGTCTGTTATTTCTGAACATAGGGTATCCCAGAGAAGCATTTACAATTATTTGTGCCATGATTGCACAAGCTGTGTGTAAATAATTTCAGTGAGAAACCTAAAATTGTGAAAAAATTTACTTTTTTTTTATTTGATTGCATTTGGCGGTGAAATGATGGTATGAAATATACCAAAATGGGCCTAGATCAATACTTTGGGTTGTCTACTAATATATATATTATGTCAATACCATTGTTCTGGCATCTGTCTGTTACATACTTTCAACGAGTTAGTTTCAGACACTACTGCCAGACCTAGAGCAAACAGCTTATAACTCTGTTTTTGTTTGTTTTATGGTCCATTAGTGTGAACCTTTTCCTTTTCTTCTTTTTTTTGTGTTTTTAACTAAGCATACTAATAAAACATTGTTTTTAGCAATAGGACTCAGCACAATAGTACTGCTTTCAAAAAAATGACTGCAGTCAGTGTGTAACTGAGCCCAACATACCTAAAACAAGTTTTTAATTTTTCCTAAATTCTCCTAAATTTTCCCATTTTTAACATAACAAACAAAATAAAACATTTTGTTGAGGTTAAATAAACCTACAATATATCATTCATTTATACTAAAACCATCTTTGGGACCTTTAGCGCTAGTTCCATAATCCTTCTATTTTTATTCTTTACCTCACTTGTTAGTGGTTACAAGTACACATATATAGAACTTAGCTGCTCTAAGGAATTCCGTATAACACCCACCAGGGTTTATAGATAGCGCTTATAACTGATCCTTTACTTCAATACCTTTTACTTATACCACTAAGTCATAAGCAGCAGTCTATACTAAATACACCCCTATTTTTTTACAAAAAGAAGGGGGAAAAACAAACAACAAAAATAAAAAATCCTTTACAATAAAAATTCTTTTTATTTAATTATTTTTCTCTCTATTTATTTATTTATATATATATATATATATATATATATATATTATAGATATTTAATAGATCATCAATAAGTTTAGAAAGACATGGAAACTCTAACTGAAAATTTTGTTTTTGGCAACTACATGAACACAATAGACAGACCAAGAATTTGGTCAGAAACAGACAACATTATCCTAGAACCTGTAATAATAACACCTGACATTAACCCCCGGAATCTTTTCAGAAGATTAGAGAAATTAAAGAAACTAGAACTTAGTAATTGGCACGATATTATAGGATTAGAAACCTACATTAAAAAGGGACTTATACCCAAAGGTTTAAGATTAACCAAGACACCAATTTTCAATTCAGCAGACATTGAACTCATCATGGATTGGGAGGGTGCAATGGAGGAATGTTGCAATAAATTCATGAATATTTTAATAAGATTTAGGGAACAAAATCTACTAAAAATTAGAGGAGAAATTATGGAGATTAGGCAACAACTTGAACCATATAGAGAAGATGTGTACTACCAACAACTAGATAAAGAAATAGAGACTAGAATAAAGAAATTAGAGATAGACCTAATAAAGAAGAAAAAGAACAAGCTACTAAGAGACCAAAAAGAGGACTCTAAAAAGACACAGGATACTAATCCAGAAAATGAGTTTGTTGATATGACGGACACTCCAAATCCAGACAACATACAACCAAATGCCATCAAATCCTTTTTCAATGAGGACACTCCTTCTAATAAGACGCCATTAATAGGAGAAAATTCGGGAAACCAAGGGATAAACATGAACAGGAATAATAAGGACAAACCCAAAAATCTCCCAAGAAGTAACCATATAAACAGCAACTATAATAGATCTATACATCATCAAAGCACTCATACCTCTCATCAAAATAAGAAAGGGGAATATAGGCCATACAACAACAAAAACAGACAATCAGATTACAGTCCTTCAACAAACAGTCATCCGAGAATAAACAAAATCAAACAGGACTATCATTCACAAATGAACACTCCGAATTGGAGAAGAAAAGAATATAGACAGTTCAATCAAGGACCTTCTACATCATATGACAACAGTATGGATCAGCCGCATTTTTTAGAAATGCGAGACAGAAACGAATCCATACCGGAAAATTATGGACAAAACTACACACGACCACAAAAAAGAAGATTCGATTACGTAGAAGAGGAAACAGAGGAGGAAGAATACAACAGAAGAAAAAGAACAAATTGGTAGTGAAAAACCACTCACAAACAGAAGTAATACAAACACCTCAACTACAACAAAAAACAGAATTATTTAATCTTTCAAAAAGACCACTCAAAAAAATAGAAGAAGAAGTCCTAAAGAAAGGCCTCTCATATGCTCCAACAAAAGGACCTAATCCTTTCACCTTATTTATAGACACCAACAAATTTATTAGGAAAATGACTTTGAAAAGACATTACATTAAGGAACAACAAAAAATAAAGAAAAAACCAGGAGAAGCAAATGAAACCAGCAACAATACTACTGGAAATGAAATAACGCTAACTCAAAGCGACAGGGAAGCATTAACAAATTTAATGTATTTAGAGAACATAACAGACCAGACAGTGGATTTGGAAATAGAACACAGTACTTTTAAACCAAAATCCATATTTTACCCTACCCATTCGAAAGGAAAGTTCATAAACATATTCGAAGACCTAGTACTTAACGATCTGGATAAACTCTGCGAATTGTATCATATCAAGAAGAATAATCTCAGCATTAAAGAAAAGGAGGCTTTAAAAACGCTCAGTGAGGACAACACAATTGTCTTCAGAGAGGCGGATAAAGGAGGATCAATAGTAATCCAAGACAGACAAATATACATAGGGGAAGCACTACGCCTTCTTTCAGATAAAGACACCTACGAGATAATGACATAAGATCCAACAGAAAATTTCTGACAAGAATATCAACATCATTTAAACAACGCTATGAAAAGGAAAATACTGACAGAAGGGGAATACAAATTCTTGAAAATGGAAAACCCCAGAATATCTACATTCTACCATTTACCCAAAATACACAAGGACAAGACCAATCCACCGGGCAGGCCAATCATATCTGGCATCGGGAGTCTTACAAACAATTTATCACAATATGTCGACCATTTTCTTCAGCCATTAGTACCGACACTCAGATCACACATAAGGGACACTCCACACCTGTTGACCAAATTAGAAGAAATCAAATGGGATGCAGAATATGCATTCGCTACACTAGATGTGTCGGCCCTATACACTTCCATCCCTCACACCAAAGGTATAGAAGCAATTGAATATGCTTTAAAGAATGATTTAAACAAAAATCAAATACAATTTCTATGTGACTCTATTGAATTTATCCTTTCTAGAAATTACTTTACATTTGAAGAAAAAATATATATTCAAAAAACTGGAACAGCGATGGGAACAAAATTCGCACCAAACTTTGCCAATTTATACATGGGTATGTTTGAAGATTTCAATATTTGGCAACAGACCCGTTTTTCAGAAAATATCATTCATTGGTTCAGATTCATTGATGATGTCCTGATAATCTGGAAAGGAGATCAGGACACATTTAATGAATTTGTTGGAATGCTCAATTATAATGAGTTTAATTTGAAATTTACTAAAGAATGGAACAAAAACCAAATCCATTTTCTGGATATCACCATCTTCAACAAAGAAGGGAAGATAAGTACAAAACTGTTCACCAAAGATACAGACACGAATGGATATCTACATTCAGAGAGCAGTCATCATCCAAAATGGATAAAGAATATTCCTTTTGGACAATTCCAACGGATCAAAAGAAACTGTACTGAAACTGAAGACTTTGAAGCAGCATCAACCATCCTAAAAGAAAAATTTAGGGAAAAAGGATATAAAGAAGAAGATATATCGGAAGCATACAATAAAGTAAAGACCATGGAAAGAAATTCCTTAATCCAACCAAAAAATAAAAATAATAGAAAAAGCAAAGATTCACAAACCACAAAAACAGATGAGACACCAAGATTCATCACAACATATAACCAAGGATCCAAACAGATTGAAAACATCTTGAATGAACATTGGCACATCCTAAAAAAAGACCCTATTCT
Organism: Bombina bombina; assembly: GCF_027579735.1. NCBI lineage: Eukaryota > Metazoa > Chordata > Amphibia > Anura > Bombinatoridae > Bombina > Bombina bombina. The sequence continues at coordinate 596,796,647 of NC_069503.1, read as the reverse complement.
TGGGGAAAATTTGCCATTGAGACCACTAGTTACGTACAAAAAAAATCTAAACCTCAAGAATATCTTAGCTCCAACCAAACTAAAAACCAATAAACCCAAAAAGATAGAAGGGAGTCACCATTTGGTAAAAGGATTCTACAAGTGTGGAAGAAAAAATTGCGAATGCTGCAAAAGAACAAGCGATAACAAACTAGAAAACAAATGGATTGTCTACAATGACACCAAACAAATTCCAATCCAGTCCTATATGAACTGTAAGTCGGAGTATGTGGTCTATAGTATAGAATGCACGTGTAAGAAAATCTACATAGGTAGGACCAAAAGGGTCCTTAAGACCAGACTTCTGGAACATGTGAAAAATATAGAGGGAGAAACATCTGAATATGGTCTGAGCAGACACTTTGAGGAATTCCACAAAAAAAAACCCAAATGATTTTACAATTAAGGCAATCGAACAAATACCCAAACTATGGGGTAAAGATAGACTTCTACAATTAAGAAAAAGGGAGACATACTGGATCCACTATCTAAACACTAGGGAACCATACGGCCTGAACAGAGATATAGATCTGGCAGCCTTTTTATAACTAACCCCAGTACATACACCCAAAAAAAACATACTTAACAACAATAGAGAGCAATAGTATGCACATTAAATACACATCAGTACTATCTTACCCTCCCTTTTGTACTAATTGTCTCATTATATTCTATACATTTTTATACCAACTGGATCTACTATATTTATTACATTCTACACATTTTCAAAATTAACCCCTCATATTTTATGATACACATTTAATCCCTATTGTTATATCATGTATATATAAATGCACCTTTCAGTTTTTTTTGTTTTTTTTTTTTTGTTTTTTTTTCCAGGGAAAAAAAATTTTTCAAATTTTTTTTTCAAATGTTTTATTGCATTTAAAATAATAATCATTACACATACTATATATAGGCAATCTAATCAAGTGAGCACTCTTCAGTCAAAAAACTGACAAAATTGAGCTTTTGGAAAAAATTTTTTTAATTAAAATAACCAAGTTTTAAATTAATACAATTTAAATTAACAAATATGGAGCAACTTCCGGTCTGCTAAGATAAATAGCAGGCTAGGATGGGAGTGGATTCTAACTCTGATGAAGTGGGCATAGGACCCACGAAACGCGTAAGCTCGCGAGAACACAGTGACGTTACTTCCGGTTCTCACCAAGGATCCACTTCCGGTTTCGCCGAAACCGCTAACGGCTGTACAGACCCTTTGAGCTCTATCCACTATACACCAACGATCGGACCATTGTTTGGAGATAAGTTTTATTAATATTAAGGCGCTCCATAGATTGTTTTATCATATATTAAGGCGCTCCATAGATTGTTTTATCATATATTTATAACACTCTGTTTTAAACCAAATCAATTACTCGATCATTTTACAAATAACGTAGTGCGCACTACTTATAGCACAAATCGTCAGTATTTTTAACATTTTAGTGACTACTATACTATCAATTGTCAATTTATAATATACCTGCAATTTTATTTTTATTTTTATTTTTATCTTTACATCCCATGAATTTTATTTCATCCCCCTTTTTTTTGATCCATATATGAATTTTTATATATAATTTTTTTTTTTTTTTTTTTTTCCTCATTACTCTGTCAATACCATTGTTCTGGCATCTGTCTGTTACATATTTTCAACGAGTTAGTTTCAGACACTACTGCCAGACCTAGAGCAAACAGCTTATAACTCTGTTTTTGTTTGTTTTATGGTCCATTAGTGTGAACCTTTTCCTTTTCTTCTTTTTTTTTGTGCTTTTAACTAAGCATACTAATAAAACATTGTTTTTAGCAATAGGACTCAGCACAATAGTACTGCTTTCAAAAAAATGACTGCAGTCAGTGTGTAACTGAGCCCAACATACCTAAAACAAGTTTTTAATTTTTCCTAAATTCTCCTAAATTTTCCCATTTTTAACATAACAAACAAAATAAAACATTTTGTTGAGGTTAAATAAACCTACAATATATCATTCATTTATACTAAAACCATCTTTGGGACCTTTAGCGCTAGTTCCATAATCCTTCTATTTTTATTCTTTACCTCACTTGTTAGTGGTTACAAGTACACATATATAGAACTTAGCTGCTCTAAGGAATTCCGTATAACACCCACCAGGGTTTATAGATAGCGCTTATAACTGATCCTTTACTTCAATATATAGATATATATATACATATATATATATATATATATATATAGTTTTGATAGGTAAATATAAAAATAAATGTAGTGATGGCAGAAATGCTAAAAATGCTTAGGTCTTTTGGGGAAGTTTTTGTCTGAAATGCCCGGTCTTTAAGGGGTTAAAGTCAGAACTTACTAGAAGTTACTAGAATCCATTTAAAACCCAGCTTTATGCCACAAGCATACAAAGGCACGCTGCCCACCAAGGACAGCTACATTGTGTTATGGAGCAATGAACTGAACCCGTCTCTGATAACCAATGAGTTGAAACTGACCACCACCGATGGATTGAAGTGGATCTTTTTTGTTGAAATGTTATATGAACAATTCTTTAAAAAAAACTATAAAACATATTACATGGGAATTCACAATCATGAGTAAATATATATACCATTATTTCTTTAAATATGACCCTTTAACAACAAATGAAATTGGTATCCACTCACTGTGATATTAAGTAAAACACAATACAAACACTATTACTGAATTGCCTAGTATACTGAGTTTTTTGTTGTCAATTCAGTTTATGCAAAAATAAATATTTGTGATTTTGCTTTTAAGACCTGTACTCCATTTCAGCTATAAGTTACCAAGTGAAATGTACTTATTTTCTATTATAGTTCTAAGCATTTTTGCAGTATACTTGTTGATATGGCTGTAGGCTGCATGCTAGTGCATCTGTCTCTAGAGCGTGGCAGTGATGTCATACCACACTTTACTTGAAGCAGACACAGGAGGTAAATACTCAGGTATGCAGCCTATAGCAGAACTATTTTCAGATGTGTGCATTGTAAGCATTCTTCTGTTGATATTTGAAACGTAGAGCTGTGAATTAAAACTTTGTCAAGGGAATAGATCAGCATCCTTCTCATCCAGCATCAATTCCATTGTCAAATCAAATAGTATTAAAATCTATTTTATAATCTATTTGTATACTTTGTATACAGCACAGCAGAATATGGCACTTAACAAATAAAATATAATAATAATGATGATAATAATATAGTTTGATACAGTTAATATTCCATGTTAAAGATACAAACTATTTTAAAACTCTCTTTAAAAAACAAAACAACAAAAAAAAAAACACCAGTATTTACTTGAGAAGCTTAGATTGGATTGACATTGTGTGAACCTGCATTCATTTCAAGAAACAAAATGTCTCACTTTGTATTCAATTTTGTGTCATTCATTTCCTGCAGTGATGAGACTGGCACATATGATGAGCTCAATAAAATTAAAAGTGTAGGTATTTTTCCCGCTATTGTGTTAGTTGAATGCTTAGTGACTCTAACCCAAGTCTTTTTGTATTTATTTACATTTGTAATTTATTGTGTCTTCTATTTTACTTCTATTGATTGTATTTTTTCTATTCACCATAGAGACACTGAAAGTTGTGATGTATCCCTGAAACTACACTGCACTGTGATTACTTAAGGGACACTGAACCTAAATTTTTTCTTTCTTGATTCAGATAGAGCATGAAATTTTAAGCAACTTTCTAATTTACTCCTATTGTCAGATTTTCTTTATTCTCTTGGTATCTTTATTTGAAATGCAAGAATGTAAGTTTAGATGCCGGCCCATTTTTGATGAACAACTTGGGTTGTCCTTGCTGATTGGTGGATAAATTCATCCACCAATAAAAAAAGTGCTGCCCAGTGTACTGAACCAAGAAAAAAGCTTAGATGCCTTATTTTTCAAATAAAGATAGCAAGACAATGAAGAAAAATTGATAATAGGAGTAAATTAGAAAGTTGCTTAAAATTGCATGCTCTATCTGAATCACGAAAGAAAAAATTTGGGTTCAGTGACCCTTTACATCACTAGCATTGCCGATTTACATCTGTCTCTAACTTGCTAAAAAGAGACCATAAGAAAAACATTTTTAACCCTTTGAGTGCTAAGCACTTTCCCGTCTGGGTGCTAATATTTTCTATGTTTTTTTTTTTATTTTATTTTTTACAGACCCCCAAGACTTATACTGTTGGAAAAGTTAGGCGATTACCTTTCCAATGGTGGGTCTTGGGGGTCTGTAGCTGCTTAGATGCCTGAGATACAGGCTTCTAAGCAGCATGCCCCCTCCTCCTATTTTTTTTTTATTTTATTTTTTACAGACCCCCAAGACTTATACTGTTGGAAAGGTTAGGCGATTAACTTTCCAATGGTGGGTCTTGGGGGTCTGTAGCTGCTTAGATGTCTGAGATACAGGCTTCTAAGCAGCATGCCCCCTCCTCCTATACTTAACATAAAGTTAACATAAAGTATAAATAAAGCTGCGCTGTGACGTCATCACGTCATTGCGCGTGACGTCACTGCGCATCACATGAAGCCCCGGTGATGCCTGTCACTCTACAGGCATGATCGCCGGGGTAGGAGCGGTTAGGGGCCCCCAGATCTCCCTCAAGTTGGGAGAGTGCTCATGACGGCTCTGAGCCGTCATTAGCACCAGAGTGAGAAACTCTGTGACGGCTCAGAGCCGTCATTATCACTCAAAGGGTTAAAGTAACAGAAAAGGTCAAAATTTGTAAAATAAAATAAAATGATATAAGTAGTTTGTGCTCTTATATTAGCTTTAAACTATGGGCGCGATCAAATATATGGCGCAGGTTTCGACGCAAGCGTGGGAACCTGCACCATCCGTAATTTCACCTCACACATCGGGGTTAAACATAATCCCCGCCGGCAGTTCATAAAGTGCCATAAGTCTGATAAACTAGCGATGTCCAGAAATGTGCGTAAAGACAAATTTCTGGAGTCGCCAGTGACTTACAGCACTTTAGAAACTGCTGGCGCCTAAGAAAAGTAAAGAAAATAACAAATCTCCCGTAAAAGTCTAACACGCCTACCAAAAATAAGCCCGACACGTAAAAACCCCTATATCCGCAATCCCCCCCTCTCATTACTAATATTAAAAGGAATTAACCGACAACCCCCCACAACGCAATATGCCTATTTAAACTATTAACCCCTATATCCGCCATCAAACCCACACCACAAGTAATAACTAAATTATTAACCCCTAAATCCGCCAACCGCAACATCGCAAACTACCTATTAAGACTATTAACCCCTAATCCACTATTAACCCACAACGCAATAAACCTAATCAAGTATTAACCCCTAAACCGTCCTGGCCCACAACGCAATAAACCTAACCCCTAACCTAACCTAACCCCCCCAACCTAAACCCCCCTAAATAAACTAAAATTACCTAATTTACAAAATACTAAAGTTACTATAAAATATAAAAAAAATGACACTACTTTTAAAATACAAATAAACTAAGTATAAATTAAAGGGGCAGTCTAATCAAAATTCAGGAGTAGACTGTTCCTTTAAGCAATAATTACAGAAAACAAAAAAATCTAAGATTACAGAAAATAAAAAATAAAATTACAAAATTTTAAATAAATTACACCTAATCCCTATGAAAATAAAAAAGCCCCCCAAAATAAAAACACCCCCTAATCTAATCAACTACTAGTAGCCCTTAAAAGGACTTTTTGCAGGGTATTGCCCCAAGATAATCAGCAATTTTGCACAAAAAATACTCACAGCCCCCCCTACCAGTAAACCCCCCACCCACCAAACCACCCCAAAAAAATACTAACACTAAAAACGCTACACTACCCATTGCCCTGAAAAGGGCATTTGTTGGGCATTGCCCTTAAAAGGGCATTCAGCTCTTTTGCTGCGCACCCTATCTAAATAAAATAAATCATCCCAAAAACCCCTTAAAAAACCCTAAGTCTAACCACCAAGTGGTCCTCACCTGTCCTGAAGTTCAGCGGAGAAGGTCCTGTTCCAGGCGGTGAAGTCTTCTTCCAAGCGGCGACCTCTTCTTTCTTCTTCCAGGAACCAGCCGGCGCGGAGCGGAGGGCGGAGTTGAAGACCGGGGACGCTGGAACTGAAGACAGGCAACTCTGGAACTGAAGTCCGGCGACCGCGGAGCCATGGAGCGTGGAAGATCCTCTTCATACGATCTCCGCCGTACACTGAATAGGAATTCAAGGTACGCAATTAAAAATAGCGTCCCTTGAATTCCTATTGGCTGATTTGAGCCTTCAAATTCAAATCAGCCAATCGGATGAGAGCTACTGAAATCCTATTGGCTGTTAAAATCAGCCAATAGGATTTCAGTAGCTCTTATCCTATTGGCTGATTTGAACAGCCAATAGGATTTTAGTAGCTCTCATCCAATTGGCTGATATGAATTTGAAGGCTCAAATCAGCCAATAGGAATTCAAGGGACGCCATTTTTAATCGTGTACCTTGAATTCCTATTCAGTGTACGGCGGAGATCGTATGAAGAGGATCCTCCACGCTCCATGGCTCCGCGGTCGCCGGACTTCAGTTCCAGAGTCGCCGGTCTTCAACTCTGCCCTCCGCTCCACACCCGCTGGTTCCTGGAAGAAGAAAGAAGAGGTCGCCGCTTGGAAGAAGACTTCACCGCCTGGAACAGGACCTTCTCCGCTGAACTTCAGGACAGGTGAGGACCACTTGGGGGTTAGACTTAGGGATTTTTAAGGGGTTTTTGGGGGGATTTATTTTATTTAGATAGGGTGGGCAGCAAAAGAGCTGAATGCCTATTTAAGGGCAATGCCCAACAAATGCCCTTTTCAGGGCAATGGGTAGTTTAGCGTTTTTAGTGTTAGTATTTTTTTGGTGGGGGGTTTGGTGGGTGGGGGTGTTTACTGGTAGTGGTAGGGGGGCTGTGTGTATTTTTTGTGCAAAAGAGCTGATTATCTTGGGGCAATGCCCTGCAAAAAGTCCTTTTAAGGACTAAGGGGTGTTTTTATTTTGGGGGGCTTTTTTATTTTCATAGGGATTAGGTGTAATTTATTTAAAATTTTTAATTTTATTTTTTATTTTCTGTAATCTTAGATTTTTTTATTTTCTGTAATTCTTGCTTAAAGGGACAGTCTACTCCTGAATTTTGATTAGACTGCCCCTTTAATTTATACTTAGTTTATTTGTATTTTAAAAGTAGTGTACATCTTTTTATATTTAATTTTAACTTTAGTATTTTGTAAATTAGGTAATTTTAATTTATTTAGGGGGGGGTTAGGTTAGGGGGGGTTAGGTTAGGGGTTAGGTTTATTGCGTTGTGGGCTATGGCGGTTTAGGGGTTAATACTTGATTAGGTTTATTGCATTGTGGGCTATGGCAGTTTAGGGACAAAGAAATTCCAGCAGCACAACAGTAGTGAATTATATTCCAAATTTATTAGGTACCTGAAGGTAAAATAATGATGTTTTGGGCTCAGTAGCCCGAAACGTCATTATTTTACCTTCAGGTACCTAATAAATTTGGAATATAATTCACTACTGTTGTGCTGCTGGAATTTCTTTGTGCCTATATTATATTGGAGTCTTCAAGCAGTGGCTCCTCCAGCTTTGCACACTAAATATAAGCCACTGGTGTTTGAGTTACTTTGACTATGGCAGTTTAGGGGTTAATAGAGTTTATTAATTATTGAGGTGGGGGATTGCGGTTGACAGGTAGATAGACATTGCGCATGCGTTAGGTGTTAGTTTATTTTTGCAGGCATTTTCGGGAGTTACGGTGCTCCCATACTCAGCGCAAGGCCTGCTACGACTGCCTTTTATGGCGAGGTAAAAATGGAGTAAGATTTCTCCATTTTCGCCATGTAAGTCCTTACGCTGGATATTGGATACCGATTTACGACGCGGTCCCATGTTAGCCTATGGGAGTAATAATTGCAAGCGACGAGTGAAATATACATGCGGAACTTGTATGCTACGCCGTATATGTAATGCCAAAATCGCGCAAAATCTGGCGGCGTAGGATTTTGCGGGTGATGCTGCATATGTCATGGAATCCTATATATTCACTCCTGTCTCCTATTTCTGAGTGTCTGTCAAAATCCTTTAACTTTCAGGAAGCTGGGCAGACAGGCAGAAAAGGAGTGCACAGTTGTACAAAGTTAATGCCAACAACAGTACCTTCTCATTGTCTGTCCCGGCAGCTGGCTATTAGGAGAAAAACTGTAGAAGCTTGGGATTGGTCAGGGGAATGCAGAGTGGACTTTAAAGGTTAAACTTTATTTTATTTGTAGCCACTATAAATGTGCTTTAAAGGGATATTATATACTTACAATTTATGTATTTGGATTATTTTTTATTTTGAAGCCTCAATCCATTGTTTTCAAGAGCATGTTCATATACAGAAATAACAGACTTCCTAATCATATATCTCTCTCTAGATTAAGGCATCCTTATGTTGTTGTGTCAGGCATACATCACCTTATCTTAAAGGGACAGTCAACACCAGAATGTTTGTTGTTTTAAAAGATAGATAATCCCTTAATTACCCATTCCCCAGTTTTGCATAACCAACACAGTTATAATAATACACGTTTTACCTCTGTAATTACCTTGTATCTAAGCCTCTGCAGACTGCCCCCTTATGTCATTTCTTTTGATAGACTTGCAATTAAGCCGATCAGTGCTCACTCCTCAGTAAATTCACGTGCATGAGCTCAATGTTATCTATATGAAACACATGAACTAACGCCCTCTAGTGGTGAAAAACTGTCAAAATGCATTCAGATTAAAGGCGGCCTTCAAGGTCTAAGAAATTAGCATATTAACCTCCAAGGTTTAGCTTTCAACTAAGAGTTCCAAGAGAACAAAGCAAAATTGGTGATAAAAGTAAATTGAAACGTTGTTTAAAATCACATGCCCTATTTGAATCATGACAGGTTTTTTTTTGGACTTGACTGTCTCTTTAACTCCTGTCTCTCCATATACTTGCAAAGGCCAATACTTAGAATGTGCAATTGAAAAAGGAAATGTTATTGCCGATCTCTTCCACCCCTACTGGGAACTTGATTTCTGCTTGCTGCATCTTGTTAACAAACATTTTATATAGATAATACTAAAGTATAAGGGCTAGATTACAAGTGGAGTGCTAAATTATCGCGCTCTTCCAAATGGACACATTTGGAGCCTATGGAAGCGTGCTCTCGTGAGTTCAATGCTCTTGTGAGTGCAATGCTTCCTAGCAATGCAAACGTGAGCTTGCGTTCGCATTGCAAATTACTTGTAATACCAGCAAACATTATCGTGTGCTGGTATTACAAAGAAGAGCGTTAATACACAAGCCCACAAGCGATATTTAGCACCCCATTTGTAATCTACCCTTTAATATTGTTAGTATAGGTGGTAGCTTTAACAGGTCAAAACAGCTATTTTAATTGATAAAATAAACAATGTGATACACTCCAGCATGTAAAACAGATCACTGAGAAAAATTTACAGCGCAGTGCCCCTTTGAAGCTAGCATTTTGGCACATACTACTTATATAGGGCTAGATTACAAGTTGAGCGCTAATTTACTGCGCGCCCGCAAACTGCAAATTTGCCCGTTTGCGGGCACATGATAAATAAACAGCCATTACAAGTGGCCATTACAAGTGACTGGTTATTGCTACTGCGAGCTTGTGGTAAATTTTATAAATGTGCCACAAATGCCCCAAAAATACAGTGTAGTACAGGGGTGGGCAAGAGGTAGATCGTGGTCTACCAGTGGACCTCGAGTGAATTTTGAGGTGACCGCCTGGTAGATTTTAAAAGTCTGCATAATAAGAGAAAGATTTTTCACACATCAAGATTCTGAGTGAAGAGCCTCGTCACCGTAGATGTATGAGAAATGTTTCTCTTATGCAGACTTTTGAAATCGGCTGAGTCTATGACGGCGGTATGTGTACTTCAGCATGTGCGACGCGGCTGTAGCTGAATTTGCTGCTCCAGCTTTGATTACTGCCTGTCCCAAACTCTCCTACTTTTTGTCTCAAGAGCGGTCAGTCCATAGTACAGACTCTTCATGCGCCAGGCTGAGATGCTGCTCGGTTTCCCTGGGTTTGGCAGTTCCAGGTCCTGCTCTGTCTCATATTCTGCTGCTACTTTATAGCTCTGTCCTCCGTTACTTTTCACCTGGCTCTGCTGGGTGCGTGGTCTGGTGTTTTTTTTTTCCCAGGGTCTGTTACTCACACTAAGGTTCTTTTACTTACTCTGTACCAGGCTTTGATACTTTCTCTGACACACTAAAATTAGCTATATTTTGTGCTAGTTTCTGCAGCTTTCTGTCCCCAGAATTTGTTGGCACCAAATTGTGCTGGTCAGTGCTGTTGCTGCTATACCCGTCTCTGTTTGCTGTGTAGGCGATACAGAGCCTGCCACTGTCACTGTCCCAACTATTTGCAGTAGCCTTTAGCTAGTAGTGGACAGATGGAGAGCAGCAAACAGGACCTGCCTGCTAATCAACCTGACATGGCGTCCAGCTAATAAAATTACTTTGTAGAATGAGTCTGTCTATGATTGGCTGAGTATAGTTCATTGTCATCGTTGTACCTGAGCTGTGGATTTCCATTGTGTTCCAGGCTTGACTAGTCCGTTAGCCCTAGACTCGAGCCATCTTGATTGTGAGACTACTTATTCATACGCAGGCACGGTACACAGATAAGGTTGCTTGATGGTCCCAGCGTGACGTGTAAAGAGAGAGCTCTCGCAGTAAGCAAAGAGCATGGCTGATTTTAAAGCTGTATTTTTTGTGGCAAAAATAACATTTTCAGCCAGCAGGTCCTATTTGAGGCAAAAAAACAATTTTCAGCCAACAGGTCCTATTTGTGACAAAAAATAAAATTTGCAGCCAGCGACGTTTTTTTTTTTTTATTATCTATGGGGGGAATACATTAATACGGTTGCGATATTCTTGTTAGCGCGCAAGTGAAAACTTTTTACTTTCAACTTGTAATACGAGCACTACCCGACGCGAGCAAAAAGCCCATTGCGTTTATATACTGACATATCCTATACATATAGCAAAAACTACTATAATGACCTTTTCACAGTTGTTTACTCAGTGTCATATATTATGATTATTTTGATGAGTACAATATATTTACAACCAACCTCTAGCTAATGTTTTTTTCAAAAACTGTCATGGAGTTAAGCAAAATGATTACACTGAATGTTAAAGATCATTTTTGAGTCTTTCATATCAATCATTTTGAACTAATATGTATGCATAGTGAAACACAAGGTTATCATTAGAATACATAGCTTTGTATTTCAATAAGAACACTGTGTTTATAGCCCATTGATTGATATTCTTTAAGTGATGCTTATTCTCATTGGAATGGTATGATTGCATATAAATAACTTTGAAGCACACAACTATGAATTGCAGGAGTGTCTTTGTAATTATGTCAGTATAATTTTTCAAGATTGTTCCATGAAATCCCTAGCTTCCAATAAAAACAATGAAATTGCATTATGCTTTCAATTAAATTAAAAATAAACTGCATTTTCTTTTGCTTTCTCTAGATGAATGAAGTTATATGTTATAGGTGCGTGAATACAGTATACATTTTAGAAAAAATATATTAAAGTAAACTGGCTACTTTATATTGCTCTTTAAAGTCAGGATACATGTGTGTTTGTTTCTCTGAATTGTAAATTAAAATCTTTATAATTTATTAATGAGTATATTTAGTTATATTTATTATTACTTCAATTAAAAAAAAAAAACAGAAATGTCATATATTACAATGCAGTCAAACGTTTTAAAAATGATAATTATATTTTAAGTAGACATGTGCATGGCGAAAAAATTCGGTTCGGATCGATTCAGATTTTTTCGAATTTCGGTTCGGATCAATTCGAATTCGGAAAAATTCAAATCAATTCAGTTCGGATTCATTTCGGATTCATTCGGATTCGAATAAATTCGGTTCAATTCGGTTCGGTTTGGAAATTCGGAATTTCGGTAAGTGTTAGGTGGAATTAGACTAGTATTATGTACTGTATATTAGGTGTAACCCATAGCAGAGTGATATAACCTAATATACTGTACAATACTAGTGTAATCCATGGCCATCCAAATCTACCGAATAAATCCGAATAAATCCAAACTTATTTGGATTTATTCGTTAGATCCGGCACTATTTTAATTCGGAAATTTGAATCGATCCGAATCCCGAATTTTCCGAATTCGGCCGAATTTCCGAATCGATCCGAAACGAATCGCACATTTCTAATTATTCGCTTGAAAATTAGATATGTACATTTTAAATGCTTCATTCTTTTTTTTTTTTACATCTTTTTTTTTATTATTTTTTTAATGGACATTGCAGTCATTTATTTTTTTGCTTCATCTAGAAACAGTTTGTTTCAAAATTTATTTTAGATTTTTAACTCATGTTCCTGCCCTGCAACAATAACATTTTTCTGCTGTATATTCTGAGCCCTTGAGTTGTCACATAGGCCCCCAATGTTAAAAGCACTTTAATAAAAGCAATATTTAAAGTGATGGTAAACTCTCCCCTTTTAAAATCAGATCTGGAATGTAAGCGCTATTTTAGATGGAGTTTAATTCATAAGCTGTAATGAAGATGCATTATAACATGCTTTTTAATATAGATATGAAATTCAAATACTGCATGCTCCTCCTCCCACTTCAAAAGTAAAATTTTCTGTGAGCTAACAGATTGAATTGTTGTCCAATCAGCGCTCTCCCCATCTGGCACTTTTGTTGTAGCTAGAGCATTGATTGGAGAGTAATTCAATCATTTAGCTGACAGGAAAATTGACTTTTGAAGTGGGTGGTGTAACGTGGGGTATTTGAATTTCATATCTATATTAAAAACTAAGTTATAGCGCATTTTCATTGCACATGATGAATATAATTCCATCTAAAATAGCGCTTACATTCCAGATCTGATTTTAAAAAGGGGAGAGTTTACCATCACTTTAAATAAGGGATCCTATCCGTCTTGCGAGATTGATGGTGACATTTTATAAGGGGATGAGATCAGTGTTTGAGGGCAGTCTGGCCAAGAGGTGTTTGTTACACTTCTCTGTCGGAGGCGATGCTTCTATGATACTGGCGGAATTTTACAAGCAGCATTGCAACCTGAATTAAAGGTGTAATATAAAAGATGGTGTTACATAGTATTGAATGACCATACAGTTTACATGTGTTAACTACAATTCAACCCTTTTTGTTAAAATACAATACTTAAACTAGGACATGAATAATACACCTACATGAGCTGAGGCATTGTGGGTTAATTTTACATATGTACACACTGGGCTCCATGTACGAAGCAGCGAAAGCTGCTCCGGAGCCTTTGCGGGGCCGGTTCATGTGCGAGCCTGCTTCCTGCAATGTAAGAAGCAGCGGTCATTAGACCGCTGCTTCTTACACCCTTCGCCACCTCTGAGGTGGCGAGGGAAAATGACCGAGAGCTCACTCGCTTTCGGTGATTGACAGCCCCTTCAATCGCGTGATTGGTCGTGAGAATGAAGGGGCGGGCATTACATACTTCGATGAGTGTGTAATGATACATACGGGCAAACGGATCAACAGATCCGCTGCCCGTGTGTAGCGAAGGCAGGCGGACAGCTTCGCGAGTTGAGAAGCTGTCCGCCCGCCGCTTAGTACATGGAGCCCACTGTGTTGTGTTTATGTATTATACTGTAAAATACTATAATTATAATATGTTTAAAGTATTTTCATATTTAAATGAACACTTTTTTATCTTTGACAGGTTTTTTTTCTGTTTTTTTATTTATTTATTTGTTATAGATTTCATGTACAAGACATAAATATCCGTAAGAAGACAGTAGGCACTGCTTTTTCAAACAGAGGCATGACTAGACCATTCTCAGAAAATCAAGCCTGAAAAACTGTGACAGTGGGCAGAGGTTCTGAGCCATACAATTCTAAAGATGCAGGATGGATGTGAGCTTAGTATTTGTATGATTTTTTTTTATGAGGTAATATTTATCTCACATATGCTTGGTTCACATTTTAACGAACATAATCAATTCATGGTTGTATTAAAATCTTAAAATAGTGATCAAATAATACTTTTACATTATAAAACATATTCATATATAACATAATTGTTGAAGTTGTTTGGACATTATAAATATGTCAATTAAAAATGAACAAAAACAATAGGTTAGGGTTAATTGCACACACAGGGCCAGATTAAGAGTGGAGCGCTAACAGTTACGTGCAAGCGAAAAGAGGTTTATCATGGGTATTTGCACTTGTCGGGTTTTGCGCTCATATAACACGTTGGAAGTAAACGCGATCGCTTGAGTGCAATTAAAGTTAATGCTTGTCGGGTTAGCGCAACCTCAAAGCTCTGGTTAACTGTTTTGCAAACCAAAAAAGTGTCACAAAAAACATCAAAACATTACATTATTACAATGCACAGTTACTCTCATAATAACACTATCTGATAAAATAATTATAAACAAATTGTAGAAAAAGTTATAAGGACCTCAGGTGTTGGAAAGAAAAGAAAGGAAAAAAGTGTCTAAATATGTATATATGAGTGTACATATGTATTTATATGTGTATATATTTATTTGCAGACATATATATACACATATAAACACATATATACATATCTACACATACACATATAAAGACATAAATAAGTGAATAGGAGCCCTTTGCTCAAGTAGATGAAAACATGTAAAAACATATTTATTCAATATTCATATTTAATAAAGTGTAATGCTGTGTGTTTACTGTAATTATTTCACATTCCAGTGTTATGCACATAGAGGAATATGTTCTAAATATTTTTAAATAGATATTCCATATAGCTGTATATATCTATACCTATAAATAATCATATATATATATATATATATATATATATATATATATATATATATAGGTATAGATATATATTGTACCAAAATACCATCAGAAATATATAGAAATATGTATAAGAATAAACATAACATTTTCTGCTATGCGAAGAACATTGGAATGTGAAATATTCATATTTATATATTGGCTTAGCGCACTTGAGAATATGCAAGCGAGTAGGTTGTTAATTTTTTCCCACTTTTTTTGTTCCATTAACTTCTATGGTGGAATACCTTATTTCATGCTCAATATTCTAACTTCGGTTTTCTATGTGTGTCAGGTTAGCGTGTGCGAGCAACTTTTTTTTACTTTCAACTTGTAATATGAGTGCTACCCAACATGTGCAAAAAAACTTACTTCTAGAGGAGATAGCGCTTGAGCGGGAGCATTCAATATTGCTCCACTTGTAATCTGGCCCATAATGTGCATAATTTGCTAGAAATTTTATAGAAACTTTAATCAAATACCCAAGGCAGTCAATCATTTTTGCCCAGTGTTTTCCTGTTTATTTGTTTTTATGTAAAAAAAAAAAACTATTGTCACTGTTAAAATATACCTGATTGCTACACAACCATCACTAATAGAAGGTATTTTGTATGTAATTAGTCAAAGATATCTAAAATGTGATGTCATTTTAACAAAAGTTGCTGTTTTTTTGTTTTGTTTTTTAAATGTGCACAAAAAAAGTAATTATTTGGCCACAGATACAAATGTCAATAAAACTATTTATTTATTTTATAAATAGTTAATTAAGGGTGAGGAAAACATATATAACTTCAAGTACTGCATTACTATTTTATTGAATCCCATTGTTGGTAAGAAAAATATCTCCAGACATATGGGAAATTCAGTCATGTCTAGCTAAGCTCTTTCTTAAATATATCCTTAGCCCTACCGCTTAAAACAGGTGTTGATCAGCTTTTTCTCTCAAGTTTTTGGAACTACATTTCACATGATGCTCAGCCAGCTGAGCATCATGGGGGAAATATAATTTCAAAACCTCTGGAGTGGCAATATTGATCACCCCTGTCTTAAAATAATAAATAATGGAGACAAATGCTAATGTACCACTGTAAGTTACTGGCAAGTACAAAACTTTGCATCTGTGCTTATATGGAGTTCTGCTTACAGAAGGTATGAAGTTATATGTGCTTATCTAATGGTTCTGAACACTTCCTTAGGTCAGAGATATTTCATTTGAAAAGCATTGTCTTTCTCTTACCTTAGTTCTAAATCTCCCACCTCTTGGACTCCAATAGACTTGTCTTCAAATCAAAGAAACACTAGTCTTGACATTTTGTTGTTATTTTTGGCTTATGTGTTGGTTTGTGAAAAAGCAGGGAAAACTCCTATTACTTATAGGTTTTCTTGTGTTTAGTATAAAACTAAGACAAAAAAAGTTATAACTGACTGGAAAGCTATCAGTAAACCTAAACAAAGAAAAGAAAAAGAAAGAAAGAAAGAAAGAAAGAAAGAAAGAAAGAAAGAAAGAAAGAAAGAAAGAAAGAAAGAATAAAGCATAGTTCAAAGGTTGTACTGGGTTTCTCAAAGCCCAGGTTATGGTGAACCTGAAGGAAACCATCTTGCTCCCTGCCTCATTATGTATCATCCTTACACAACCCTAAACCCTAAACCAATCAGGGATGATGTAACATAAAAAAGCAGTGTCAAAGACAAAATGAAAAATGTTCATATGTTATTTTCAAAATAAAGGATTAATTATGTGCATTATGAAAATCAAGTCTACCACTTTCATAGCTATAAACTCTTTTAAATTGTTTTATGTACGATAATACCCAGTAAGCCATTCATAAACATTCAAAACATATCACACACAATATTTTCTATTTAAACACATTTTTTTCTAGCGACCACATACATAACGTACAGTATACACGGTAGATTATCATACAGCATTTCTAGAGGCATTTATAAGGCTGGGAGCGCTGTGTAATTATGCCTAATAAAACCTTGTGATTAGGACATTTTAAAACTGCACACTTAACAAAATAGCAACCACTACATTAGCATATCTGACAATCTACGGCTACTTATCTGATGAAATGGTTGTAATTATAACAACTCATAATATTCCCTAATGCAGCTTATCAGGTGAATCAATGTTATGCTCAATTAAACCCACATATACTGCTCCTTCCAAACAAAACATCATAAAATACAAATATTGTTTGCATTTTAGAATAAATTTATATATAATCTTTTTTTTTCCCCAAGAGTAAATGTATGTATGTGCAAGTGTATGTACAGTATAACTATCCATTTATCTATCTATCTATCTATCTGTCTGTCTATATCTCTACATGTGTGTATATACTCGTATGTGTTTGTGTGTATATATGTATATATGTATACATATATACAGGAAGATGCCAATTCTCACAGCATTAAAACTAAGACATAAGAAGAATCATGTATTTGTGTGACAGCTCAGCATCAAGGGAAGGGAGGATCACATTGATAAGTGCAACATGGTCTGGGGCACCAACTAAACTATAGCTTGTTTTGGAGGCGAAAGTCTGTAGATGAAGTACCCAGGTACACTTAGTTTTCTTTATATTATCAAAAATATTTTACAATATAAGCTCATGTTGAGAACTATATATATAATTGAAGCAAACACAGCTACCATATAGGTGCTTAAAGGGACATTAAACACTAAATACATGCTAGATAGAATGATGCATTCAAAGAAAAGATTAGTCCATGACTAACATGTAGATGTATTTTTTAAAGTTTCATTAGTTGTTTAAAAAGTGACAAAATAAGCGTAAAGTTTTAGTGTCTATAAAACACTGGGAGCTGCCATGTTGTAACTTGTGTTACCTTCTCTGCTGTGGCCAATTAGGGACCGTTATAAATAGGTCACTAGAGTGTGCAGCCAATGGTTGTGCTGGATTTAACAGTGTTCTGCACTTCCATTTCTAACAGGAACTGAAAAGCTCACAATTTCAGAATGGAATTACAGGCAAAGAGGACAAAATAAATAATGAAAGTATATTGCAGAGTTGTTTTATTATATACAATTTATCATTTTATATTACCATCTCAAAGTGTTTAATGTCCCTTTAAGACACGTGCACACTTTTTAGCCTACCTCGGTATGCAGTCATGGAAAATGATCTGCATTTCAATAAAAGTTAACAAGGGAAAGATGCACATTCGAAAATAGATGTAATTTGAAAAGTTATACTCTAAATCGTCTTGCATAGGTTTCTAATGCAGCCAGTCAGACATGTATTGGTTGTATAGGCAGATCTGTATTTATATTCTTTATATGTATAATATAACATTAATTAGAGTCTCCTTTATAGATATGATAGTATTTTTTTAAACTTCATAGCAGGTATTGAAACACATAAGAGATCCCTTGCTGTGCTGTAGCTTTACACCAGCTTTGCTGCTGTGCTGCCTTCACAATGGCTTTTATTATGGGTCAATAAAGTATTTTAATATCTTTTTTAAATAATATTTTACGTGAATTTGTGCAGAATAGCCAGGGGGATTAAATAGGCTATATTAGATCTGCTCATATTCATTTTACTATAAATATTATCTCTTTAGAACTTTTTTTTTTTTTTTGTATCAATGGGTACTTTATCCTTCTTGATAAATATATCAAAGATATGGTATACACTGGTGGATAAAAACAAATATAATAGGTTATACTAAACCTCAGGTAATGTATTGTTCAGATCATTTGATTTCATATAGTCATGTGATAGAAATGGATATTTCTAAAATAGATTGTTTCACTGCATTCATATTTTTGTTTCCAATAGCAGCATCTCTAGAAAAAACTATCGCCTAGATTACGAGTTTTGCGTTATGAGCGGCTCAGTAATAATTTGCAAGTTATTGTCACCGCCCACCTCCCTATAGCCCACCTCCCTATAGCGCTGCTATTACAGGTTTGCAAAAACCCGGTGTTAGCAGGCAATATGGCAGCGTTGAGCACCATATCGCACACAAATACCAGCACTGCTTTGAGCTGGTTTTACGTGCTCGTGCACGATTTCCCCATTGACATCAATGGGGAGAGCTAGGTAAAAAAAGTGTAACACAATAAAGGAGCGTAAAGCTCCATAACGCAGCCCCATTGATTCCTAAGGGGAAAGAAAAGTTATGTTTATACCTAATACCCTAACATAAACCCAGAGTCTAAACACCCCTAATCTGCTGCCCCCGACATCGCCACCCTAACACCACTAACTTTAACATAATTAAAATAAATTTAAATAAAAATTACAATTAATACCTAAATAATTCCTATTTAAAACTAAATACTTACCTATAAAATAAACCCTAAGCTAGCTACAATATAATTAATAGTTACATTGCAGCTAGGTTAGTTTTTTTTTATTTCACAGGCAAGTTTGTATTTATTTTAACTAAGTAGACTAGTTAATAAATGGTTATTAACTATTTACTAGCTACATAGTTAAAATAAATACAAATTTACCTGTAAAATAAAACCTAACCTGTCTTACACTAACACCTAACATTACACTTCAATTAAATCAATTACATTAATTAAATACAATTAACTAAATTACAAAAAAAAATTAACACTAAATTACACAAAATAAAAAAGAAATTATCAAATATTTTAACTAATTACACCTAATCTAATAGCCCTATCAAAATAAAAAAGCCCCCCTAAAATAAAAAAACCCTTAGCCTAAACTGCCAATAGCCCTTAAAAGCGCCTTTTGTGGGGCATTGCCCCAAAGAAATCAGCTCTTTTACCTGTAAAAAAAATACAAACAACCCCCCAACAGTAAAACCCACCACCCACACAAGCAAACCCCCCAAATAAAATCCTATATAAAAAACCTAAGCTCCCCATTGCCCTGAGAAGGGCATTTGGATGGGCATTGCCCTTATAAGGGCATTTAGCTCTTTTTTTTCCCCCAAACCCTAAGCTAAAAATAAAACCCACCCAATAAATCCTTAAAAAAACCTAACACTAACCCCCGAAGATCCACTTACAGTTTTTGAAGACCGGACATCCATCCTCATCAAGCCAGGAGAAGTCTTCTTCCAAGCGGGCAGAAGTCCTCAACGAAGCCGGGAGAAGTCTTTATCCAAGCGGCAAGAAGTGGTCCTCCAGGCGGGCAGAAGTCTTCATCCAGATGGCATCTTCTATCTTCATCCTTCTGATGCGGAGCAGCTCCATCTTCAAGACATCCGGCGCGGAGCATCCTCTTCTGTTGACGGCTACTGAAGAATGAAGGTTCCTTTAAGGGACGACATCCAAGATTGCGTCCCTTGAATTCCGATTGGCTGATAGAATTCTCTTAGCCAATCGGAATTAAAGGTGAAAAAATCCTATGATCCATCCATTCAGCCAATAGGATTGAGCTTGCATTCTATCGGCTGTTCCAAGCTTAGGGTTTGGGCAAAGAAAAAGAGCTAAATGAGCCTTTTAAGGGCAATGCCCATCCAAATGCCCTTTTCAGGGCAATGGGGAGCTTAGGTTTTTTTAGATAGGATTTTATTTGGGAGGTTTGGTTGTGTGGGTGGTAGGTTTTACTGTTGGGGGCCCCGCAAAAGGCCCTTTTAAGGGTTATTGGCAGTTTAATTTAGGCTAGGGTTTTTTTTTTTATTTTGGTGGGGCTTTTTGATAGGGGTATTAGATAAGGTGTAATTAGTTAAAATATTTGATCATTTCTTTTTTATTTTGTGTAATTTAGTGTTTATTTTTTTTGTAATTAAGTTAATTGTATTTAATTAATGAAATTGATTTAATTGTAGTGTAATGTTAGGTGTTAGTGTAAGACAGGTTAGGTTTTATTTTACAGGTAAATTTGTATTTATTTTAACTAGGTAGCTAGTAAATAGTTAATAACCGTTTATTAACTAGTCTACTTAGTTAAAATAAATACAAACTTGCCTGTGAAATAAAAAAAAAACTAACCTAGCTACAATGTAACTATTAATTATATTGTAGCTAGCTTAAGGTTTATTTTATAGGTAAGTATTTAGTTTTAAATAGGAATTATTTAGTTAATGATAGTAATTTTTATTTAGATTTATTTTAATTATAATAAAGTTAGGGGTGTTAGGGTTAGACTTTAGGGGTTAATAACTCTAGCATAGTGGTGGCGGTGACGTTGGGGGCGGCAGGTTAAGGGGTAATAATATTTAACTAGTGTTTGCGATGCAGGAGTGCGGCGGTTTAGGGGTTAATCTGTTTATTATAGTGGTGGTGATGTCCGGAGCGGCAGGTTAGGGGTTAATAATTTTATTTTAGTGTTTGCGATACAGGAGTGCAGCGGTTTAGGGGTTAATATGTTTATTATAGTGGCAGCGATGTCCATAGCAGCAGATTAGTGGTTAATAATTTTATTATATATAATATAATATATTTTATATTTTTATTTATGAATGCGGGAGGGCCTCGGTTTAGGGGTTAAGAGGTAGTTTATGTACTTTGTAACACTTTAGTTTTATGAGTTTTATGCTACAGCTTTGTAACGTAAAACTCATAACTACTGACTTTAGATGGCGGTACGGATCTTGACGGTATAGGGTGTACCGCTCACTTTTTGGCTTCCCAGGCAAAACTCGTAAAAAAAATAATGACTTTTTGAAAGGTGTGGTAGATACGTTGCGTTCCGGCCAAAAAAGTGTGTGGTACACCTATACCTGCAAGACTCGTAATAGTGTAGTGAAAAAGCAGCGTTATGAGGCTTTTTCACACATAACGCAAAACGCGCAATCTAGCCGTATGAAACCTCAACGTCAGAGACAAAGTAATTACATTGTATTGTGAAGTAGAATAAAATTATTTAAACTGCACAAACTATAAAAATATAAAAGTACTAATTTAATATATATGGGATGAATAAATTAATGTCAATGCCCCAGTGACTGTACATTTGTTTATAACTTCCTTAAATGCTTGATCTTGAGCATTTATCATTCATGTTAATGCTAAATCAAATGTTTTCCAGCTGTGTTAGCCAACAGCAAACAATGAGGTATATTCCATTCGCTCAAAGAACTTTATACAAACAATAGTGCATTAAAGGGTCACCATTCTCCAACATTTTCTATTGTCAATATGAAAAAGCAGCATCTGAAAAAAGTGTATTCATTTATTTGAAAAATAAATGTGAACTAAGAGCTTTTTAAATTTAAACTGTAACTAATACAGGTTTACCACTTGTGTACTACCTACTAAACCTCATTGACTTATAGGCACTTCCTATTAATGTTCATCAGTTAGAAGAACCTAAGAGCCAATAAGAAAAAGTATAAAGAGGAAATGTGCCCAGACAAAAAAAAAATTATAATAATAATTTCAGGTGAATAGTTAGTCATGAAAAAAAGAAAGGAAATCTTTCATTTCATCTAGGGATTGGTTCCGACATTATTTGTTCATTATTAGAAATTGTTAACCCCTATTTTCCTATAGAGAACAACTTCAGGGCAGCAGAGAAACAGCTTGACTGTAGTTTCAATTTAAATAACGTTAAATCAGTAACTACTGCTACTGCTATAAGCCAGCAGTATCACAAAAAAAATTATTTGAATGGCATCAGTATTGGCCAAGAGCAAAAGTGAAGCTTTACATACTTGTTGGCTGACACAAGAATTAATCAACTGTCAAGGCCATTGTTGGATAAAGTTTTTGAAAAGTGGTGGAATTTAAACTTCTGAACCCTTTAGTGCACATCATGGCTTTCCTTCATTTAATCTTTAAAGGGGGTGCTTTGTTTGCATTTTGAGTGGAAAGCAAAGAAATCAGTGACTGTTTTTGCACTTGTCCAAACCCAAATGCACGTCTTGTAAGAAGAAATGCACAACTGACATGATATATTAGTTTACAGTTTTATTGTTTTTTTATTGTCAAAACTCTTCCCACCAACCCTAATTCAATTATTTAGAAATTGCACTATTTTCAGTGATTATTTGTAAAACAATTTTCTGATGGCTCTATGAAGGATTGATTTTACTCCTATAGTACAGCACATCAAAGCTTTTTCCCATCATTTTGTTGACTTCTGTTTTCTTAACAGTCTAAGTTGTAACACATCACACAATTGAGTTCCTCATGTTCATTAAAAGGTGTATAATATTGAATATGTCACATTAAGATCATGTCAACAAAGGAAATATTGACATCTAAATGTTCTGTTGTTTATTGCAACTCTATGTTTCAAGGTTTGTACAAAAATTGGAATCATATTATTGGATAGAAAAATGGTAAGAAACAGATTAATTGCACCAATTATGGATTGCGCTTTGCCCAGGAGAGTATAACAAACCGTTTGCAAATGCAAAACTAACATTCTAAATACTGAATCAATACTGAATCAATTCTATTTTCCTAGTTGGTGGTTTCTTTTTCATTTCTTTTTTTTTTTTTTTTTTTGCTTACAAGACAAGGAGGGCCCATTTATCAAGCTCTGTATGGAGCTTGTGGGCCCGTGTTTCTGAAGCAGCGTCTAGCAGTTATGAAGCAGCAGGGTCTAAAGACCACTGCTTCCTACCCTGTCCGCCTGCTCTGAGCACAGGAATCGCCCACAATTCAACCCAATCGAGTACGATCGTGTTGATTGACACCCCCTGCTGGCGGCCCATTGATTGCTCTGGCGGCCCATTGATTGGTTGATTGACACTTTCCTGCTGGCAGCAGGGGTTGATTGACACCCCCCTGCTGGCAGCATTGCATTAGCAGCTCTTGTGAGCTGCTGGTGCAATGCTGAATACGGAGACCGTATTGCTCTCCAACATTCAGCGAGGGTCTTGCAGACCTTATCCGCACTGTCGGATCAGGTCTGCAAGACCTTTGATAAATAGGCCTCTAGGTCTCTTAAAAGAAAGTTTAAATGTCTATTACATAAGGATTTTGCTTGTTTTATCCAGTCTGAGTGCAGTAATTTGATATGTTATCTCAGCAATACCTAAGGTGGCCTACTATATTAAATTAAGATTCACAATAAAGGCAATACAGTTAGTAAGGACAGGAAAAAAAATACTTGAGTTAAGAATGATAAATTTGCACAAGTGCTTTAAAATATTAGAATTTACTACTATGTCAGAAATTCTATAAAAAACACACAACTTTAATTTTAACACAACTAATGACATGGAACAGATAAGCCTCAGTGTAAAATGTGCCACAAAATGATCCAAGTAATAAGATGAAGTGATTTAGCTGGGGGAAATTATTGTTAAATGTGTGCAATTTTCACTTTCTTTCTCCTTTACATCCAAACCAGTTATTATGACTGATGCTTGTATGCAATGAAAGCTGGTTCGCAATGCCACCATTCTATTTTAGGCATCAAAATTAGTGGAACAATCTGAAACACAGCACTTACTTTGTCTATGACTTTCTTGCCTACTGCTAACATTGCATGTACAAAAGATGGTGACGTGAGCAGTATCCATGTTTAAATGTAACAGTAAATCTTCCTGATGACCATGATATCTTTTAAAATCTAAAGTACCTCCCTGCCTGTGAACATTGGGATAATATATATCAATAGTTTTAATAATCTGAAGAAAAATATCATAGTTAAAAGGAACATAAAGGTCCCAACAAACAATGGTCAATTAAGTAATTGATAAATCTAAGTGCTTATAAGAAAAATGTTAGCATCACAGTGGTGGAACATTTAAAAAGCCCCAACATCAGGACTCTTCACTGCCAAAAAAAAAGCCAATCTAGAATATAAAACATAATTTATGTAAGAACTTACCTGATAAATTCATTTCTTTCATATTAGCAAGAGTCCATGAGCTAGTGACGTATGGGATATACATTCCTACCAGGAGGGGCAAAGTTTCCCAAACCTCAAAATGCCTATAAATACACCCCTCACCACACCCACAAATCAGTTTAATGCATAGCCAAGAAGTGGGGTGATAAGACAAAAGTGCGAAAGCATAAAAAATAAGGAATTGGAATAATTGTGCTTTATACAAAAAATCATAACCACCACAAAAAAGGGTGGGCCTCATGGACTCTTGCTAATATGAAAGAAATTAATTTATCAGGTAAGTTCTTACATAAATTATGTTTTCTTTCATGTAATTAGCAAGAGTCCATGAGCTAGTGACTATGGGATAATGAATACCCAAGATGTGGATCTTCCACGCAAGAGTCACTAGAGAGGGAGGGATAAAATAAAGACAGCCAATTCCGCTGAAAATAATCCACACCCAAAATAAAGTTTAAATCTTATAATGAAAAAAAACTGAAATTATAAGCAGAAGAATCAAACTGAAACAGCTGCCTGAAGTACTTTTCTACCAAAAACTGCTTCAGAAGAAGAAAACACATCAAAATGGTAGAATTTAGTAAAAGTATGCAAAGAAGACCAAGTTGCTGCTTTGCAAATCTGATCAACCGAAGCTTCATTCCTAAACGCCCAGGAAGTAGAAACTGACCTAGTAGAATGAGCTGTAATCCTTTGAGGCGGAGTTTTTACCCGACTCGACATAAGCATGATGAATCAAAGACTTCAACCAAGACGCCAAAGAAATGGCAGACCTTTCCTAGAACCGGAAAAATAACAAATACACTAGAAGTCTTTCGGACATTTTTAGTAGCTTCAACATAATATTTCAAAGCTCTAACTACATCCAAAGAATGCAACGATCTTTCCTTAGGATTCTTAGGATTAGGACACAATGAAGGAACCACAATTTCTCTACTAATGTTGTTAGAATTCACAACCTTAGGTAAAAATTGAAAAGAAGTTTGCAACACCGCCTTATCCTGATGAAAAATTAGAAAAGGAGACTCACAAGAAAGAGCAGATAATTCAGAAACTCTTCTAGCAGAAGAGATGGCCAAAAGAAACAAAACTTTCCAAGAAAGTAATTTAATGTCCAGCGAATGCATAGGTTCAAACGGAGGAGCTTGAAGAGCCCCAGAACCAAATTCAAACTCCAAGGAGGAGAAATTGACTTAATAACAAGTTTTATACGAACCAAAGCTTGTACAAAACAATAAATAACAGGAAGACAAGTAATCTTTCTGTGAAAAAGAACAGAAAGAGCAGAGATTTGTCCTTCAAGGAACTTGCAGACAAACCTTAATCCAAACCATCCCGAAGAAACTGTAAAATTCTAGGAATTCTAAAAGAATTCCAAGAAAAATGATGAGAAAAACACCAAGAAATGCAAACCTTCCAGACTCGATAATATATCTTCCTAGATACAGATTTACGAGCCTGTAACATAGTATTAATCAGAGAGTCAGAGAAACCTCTATGACTGAGAATCAAGCATTCAATCTCTATACCTTCAAATTTAAGGATTTGAGATCCTGATGGAAAAAAGGACCTCTTAACGGAAGAGTCCACGGTTGGCAAGTGGCCATCCGGACAAGATCCGCATACCAAAACCTGTGAGGCCATGCTGGAGCAACCAGCGGAACAGACGAGCACCCATTAGAATCTTGGAAATTACTCTTGGAAGAAGAACTAGAGGTGGAAAGATATAGGCAGGATGATACTTCCAAGGAAGTGACAATGCATCCACTGCCTCCGCCTGAGGATCCCTGGATCTGGACAGAAACCTGGGAAGCTTCTTGTTTAGATGAGAAGCCATCAGATCTATTTCTGGAAGTCCCCACATTTGAACAATCTGAAGAAATACCTCTGGGTGAAGAGACCATTCGCCCGGATGTAACGTTTGGTGACTGAGATAATCCGCTTCCCAATTGTCTATACCTGGGATATGAACCGCAGAAATTATACAGGAGCTGGATTCCACCCAAACCAGAATTTGAGATACTTCTTTCATAGCCAGAGGACTGTGAGTCCCTCCTTGATGATTGACATATGCCACAGTTGTGACACTGTCCGTCTGAAAACAAATGAACGACTCTCTCTTTAGAAGAGGCCATGACTGAAGAGCTCTGAAAATTGCACGGAGTTCCAAAATATTGATTGGTAATCTCACCTCCTGAGATTCCCAAACCCCTTGTGCTGTCAGAGACCCCCAAACAGCTCCCCAACCTGTCAGACTTGCATCTGTTGAAATCTCAGTCCAGGTTGGAAGAACAAAAGAAGCCCCCTGAATTAAACGATGGTGGTCTGTCCACCACGTCAGAAAATGTCGAACAATCGGTTTTAAAGATATTAATTGAGATATCTTTGTATAATCCCTGCACCACTGGTTCAGCATACAGAGCTGAAGAGGTCGCATGTGAAAACGAGCAAAGGGAACCGCGTCCAATGCAGCAGTCATAAGACCTAGAATTTCCATGCATAAGGCTACCGAAGGGAAAGATTGAGACTGAAGGTTTCGACAAGCTGAAACCAATTTCAGACGTCTCTTGTCCGTCAGAGACAGAGTCAAGGACACTGACTCTATCAGGAAACCTAAAAAGGTTACCCTTGTCTGAGGAATCAACGAACTTTTTGGTAAATTGATCCTCCAACCATATTCTAGAAGAAACAACACTCATAAAAGACTGGAAAGGTTCTTTCTAGTGAAAATGAGCAAAGGGAATTGAATCCAATGCTGTGGCCATAAGACCTAAAACTTCTATGCATATATAGCAACTGA
Organism: Bombina bombina; assembly: GCF_027579735.1. Taxonomy (NCBI): domain Eukaryota; kingdom Metazoa; phylum Chordata; class Amphibia; order Anura; family Bombinatoridae; genus Bombina; species Bombina bombina. The sequence continues at coordinate 596,769,142 of NC_069503.1, read as the reverse complement.
AGGAAATAATAGAGACTATAGGTACCGACAGACGGAACCCAATAGAATTATCCCTTGTCTGATAGAGACAAAGACAGTGAGACAAACTTTCTGGAAACCTAAAAAAGGTGACCCTTGTGTGAGGAATCAAGAGCTTTCGAAAAAAAGATCCTCTAACTATGTCCTGAAGAGCAAGTGAATCATATAAGATTCCGCATCCTCAGAAAATAATCTGAATGAAAACAGAAAAATGAAAATATGCATTTATTGTATCTAATGAAAACAAATAATGCTAACAATGACCATAAAAAGGCAAAATAGTTTGAATAAAACTCCAAACCCGGTTCCTAAAAAAGGAACTGGAAGAAATACCCCATAAGATTCCAGGTCTGAGCAGTGCTTGAACCCCATGGGTGCCCATCCATGCTTCAACAGTACCCAAAATATATAGGACAGAAACACACTTAAAGAAAGTGTTAGCCTTACTGGAATAAAATCAAAGAAATTTGGACAAAATAGAACCAAATAAATTTCAAGGAAGTCTTAACCTGCCCCTTACCAGCCAAACTGGAATATGGCACGTACATCGCAATATTAGGGAGCTGATTTCGAACCCCAATTATAAACATGTTACTTGAGAAAGAACTCAGGAATTTGTTCCTTAATAAGACCAACTAAACTAGTATAAGCTTAAAGTTTTAGTCTTAGAACTCAATCTTGAAGCCCAGAGTAACAGTTAAGAATTGAATCCAATTATAAAACAAATAATTGATTATCTTAGAACAAAATTCTTCTAGCTAAAATAGCTAAAGACATAGATTAACCCTCATTTGCGAAAATATTCAATAAAATGAAGACACAAATGAAATTATTAGCATGATAGTGCAGTTTAAAGGACCAGTCAATACAGTGGAACTTGCATAATCAATAAATGCAAAACAACAAGACAAATGCAACAGCACCTAGTCTAGTAAATGTTGTCCCTTAACAATGCTAAAATAAATCATAATCTGATACTTGATCTTAAAGTAAACAGAAAAAAATGAAGCAATTGCAATATCCAAATAAATCACAGGACCAAGAAAAGTACCTGAAACTAAATAATTTTCCATAAATAAGATACAACTATCTAAAGGAAAATAAATACTATTTTGCTATAGAAACAATAGCATAATTAGTAGAAGTAGAGGTAGCCCCAATAAATTGGAGAACCCTCCAAATTGAATTTAACTGCTGGCAAAGAATATAGTTTAAAACCTTTGAAAAAGGAATAAAAGAAAATTCTCAGCCTATTCCATTCCCTAGAATGGGGAATTGGAAAGAAAACCTCTGAAAACACAGAAGAAATAAATAGGCAGAAATAGTGTCAGCTAGTCTTAAATAACTAGTTACCTTAATATCCAAAATAATAAACACCTTTTCAACAAAGAACAAATGTACTTTAATAATAGATAAATAATAAAAAAGTAGATTTGTTAGTGTCAATATCTGATGAAGAAAATTTCTGAAAGAGAAAAAACATCATCAGAGAAGGATAAATCAGTATGTTGTTGGTCATTTGAAACTTCAATAATTAAAAAAGAAGTGAAAAAGACCTAAAATTTTTATTAGAAGGCACAAAGTCAGACAAAGCCTTTAAAATAGAATCAGAAAATATTTCTTATAAATCTTCTAAATATTTCTTGTAGATAAAATGTAAGAATGGAAATATCAAAAGCATAAACACTAATGGATTCTGCATGTAAAAGTATATCATAATACCTTATTACAAACCATAACTAAAGATAAACATTTATAACCTTTAAAATAAATGAACTTAGCTTTGGTAGAACTGAAACTCAGTTAAGCGTTTTTCCAGAAGTGGCTTCTGATTCAGGGGCAATCTGAGACATCTTGCAATATGTAATAGAAAAAACAACATATAAAGCAAAAAAGATCAAATTCCTTAAATGACAGTTTCAGGAATGGGAAACAAATGACAATGAACAAGCTTCTAGCAACCAGAAGCAATAAATAATGAGACTTAAATATTGTGGAGACAACAATGACGCTCGAATTTTTTAGCACCAAAAAAGCCGCCCACATTATTTGGCGCCTAAATGCTCTTGGCGCCAAAAATGGCGCCACATCCGGTAACGCTGACATTTTTGGCGCAAAAACGTCAAAAAAATGACGCAACTTCCTGCGACACGTATGACGCTGGAAATGACAAAAAATAATTTTGCGCCAAGAAAGTCCGCGCCAAGAATGACGCAATAAAATGAAGCATTTTTAGCCCCCGCAAGCCTAACAGCCCACAGGAAAAAAGCCAAATTTTAAGGTAAGAAAAAAATTATTTATTCATATGCATTATCCCAAATATGAAACTGACTGTCTGAAATAAGGAACGTTGAACATCCTGAATCAAGGCAAATAAATGTTTAAACACATATATTTAGAACTTTTATATAAAAGTGCCCAACCATAGCTTAGAGTGTCACAGAAAATAAGACTTACTTACCCCAGGACACTCATCTACATGTAGTAGAAAGCCAAACCAGTACTGAAACGAGAATCAGTAGAGGTAATGGTATATATAAGAGTATATCGTCGATCTGAAAAGGGAGGTAAGAGATGAATCTCTACAACCGATAACAGAGAACCTATGAAATAGACCCCGTAGAAGGAGATCATTGAATTCAAATAGGCAATACTCTCTTCACATCCCTCTGACATTCACTGCACGCTGAGAGGAAAACCGGGCTCCAACCTGCTGCGGAGCGCATATCAACGAAGAATCTAGCACAAACTTACTTCACCACCTCCACAGGAGGCAAAGTTTGTAAAACTGATTTCTGGGTGTGGTGAGGGGTGTATTTATAGGCATTTTGAGGTTTGGGAAACTTTGCCCCTCCTGGTAGGAATGTATATCCCATACGTCACTAGCTCATGGACTCTTGCTAATTACATGAAAGAAATTTTTTTTGGGGGGGGGAGTAGAAATGAAAATTGGGTATTATATATGCCTCTGACATTTTCAGACCATTTGAAGGTGACATTTTGACATGCAAGTACCATTGCTTATTAATAATAATATCAGATATTGACTATGCTGTTTATGCCTCATTTGATTAACCAATTCTATATACTGATTTTAAGTTTTAGACATTTTTTATAGCTAGTCTATAACTTGAACATACTGAAACAGACTAAGGGGGATATTTATCAAAGCTATGTTGCATTCACAGGCGTCAATACGCTTGCCAAACATTGCCAAGTATTGCGGCCGCGGATCTGAATATGATCTCCTTATTTATCAAAAAAAGTCATCAAAAACACACGCGTCAAGTACGGTGCAAAGAGCAACGGACTGGTGTTAACTAACAGTCATCGATATCGCAGCTATTCGGGTTTTTTCCCAACTTTATTTATACCATTTCATTACTGTCCACGAACAAGGACATTTCTCTTTAGCACATTATTGTATATAGTGTAAATGTATTCTTTTTCTGAGCAGGACTAATAAAGAATATTTTGGGGTTTCCTGTCCCTTTAAGAGCTGGGCCAGGTTTCTCTTTGCACCTGTCTAACCCCTCCTGATTGCAATCTATTTTTAAAAAAAACAACCCTTCACAGGTGTTATAAAATGGGCTGGCATATAAAATGACATTTCTTACTGAAATTTTTTTTCAAGAGAAAGAAGAAATACACTGAAAATAGCATGCCAGTAAATAGGTGATTTTAATTTCTGCTGTATCTGATTCATGACAGTTTAAAGTTAGGTGGGTTATCCCTTTGAGCTATCAGTTTAAGATTATATTGAATCAAACATCAATTCCAATTTTAAAATCCTTGACTAAAATTTTACATTGTGTGTCCTAATGTCAGCATCAATGTTTATCTTTAATAATAATTTCCCATATACATACTTTCAAAGTATAATACACAATGTAACAAATGGTACTTACAAGTTCTGATGAGTGATCAATGACAGAAGTATCGAGCAATTTGATTCGTGAGTGATAGTTTATATTGTGTATTTGAATCAGATTGGCTGATGTCATAAAACATTTGATTATGCATATTCCAATCAAAAGTGGTGGAAAAATTCACTAGTGTGTGGGTTATTTAGGAGTTTGCGTCATAATTGGTGCGAAAAGTGTTGCGTTAAATATGGCGCAAAGTTGAGAGTGGGACTTGTATTACATGGCTTAAACATGGTGCATATAGATTTTTCCAAAAAATAAAAAGGAAGTTAGCTATATTATGTTGTGTATTTATATTATTTTCATCTCTATATCTATTAGTGTGACAAGTTTGGGGCAAAACATTGCACCAAATATGTAAAAATAATATTGCCCCCTTGATTTGTAATGAGAGACAAAGTTGTAGCATAATCCATAAGTAGTAATGTACTTTTCATTTTTATCCCTATATCTACTAGTGCACCAAATGTGGAGCAATAATATGTGTTTTCAGACTCCCATTGAGTTCTATGGCATCCGCAACCTGAGTGGTGGCGTATTGAAAACCAGGTACGCTGAGTCGGAAAAGACGCGAGCGTAACTATAGAAATTTTGATAACTTTGTGAGAGCTTCAAATAGTGTCGAAAAGGAGGGCGAATGAACACGATTCTGCTCGAATTCCACGGGTTTTCAACTCGTATTAATGTGCGTCAGATTGAGATTGCGGGATCGTATGCTACGTCACAAATTTCAACATTTGCCGATGTTGCCGCTTTGATAACTACGGCGGATCAATCTCGCGACAATTAGGACGTGGAATTCCAGCTTATTTTCAGTTGACGCTTTGATAAATATCCCCCTTAAAGTGATGGTAAATCCAAGTGTATAACAAACGCTAGAATTTGCCATCGCTAAGAATGAACATTAGTATCTGTCATCATTTTCTAAAAAACGCTGTTAAACTATCTGTAAATCCTAGCATTTGTTATACGCTTGTGAACATACATCTTTTTGGTTATGGAAATGTGTATATGGGCTGGTATAGCTATATAAAAAAAGAAGTGATAAAAAAGAATATTCCATCTATGATTACAAGCTTATAAAGCAAAATCTTACTGAGACACTGGGGTAGATTTAATAAGCAGCGGATGCTGTTTTCCACGCCCAAAGTTTTCGACTCGCTTGAAACTTAAAATGCAGCAGTTGTAAGACCGCTGCTCCTTAACTTGTCTGCCGCCTTTTAGGTGGCGGACTGCAATCGATCAGGATGATTGACACTCCCTGCTAGCAGCCGATTGGAGCAAATGAGCAGCGGGGTGGCATTGCACAAGCATTTCACAAAAAATGCTTGTGCAATGTTAAATTTAGCGATGCTGGGCTGACATTATTTGCTACACTGTCTGTGTTTAAACTGTTTTGTCAATAAAACTCTTTGATATAGAAGAAAATAGTAAAACATAGTTATATAGAATACCATATACCAATGTTTTTTTTTTTTTTATTTCATTCATTACTGACCAATAACCTGCAAGATTTTCAGGATAAACTTTGGTGAGAGCACGTAAATAACCATGGTTACTGAATAGCTAATTATTTCACCTGTGTTCTAGTTCAGATATCCTGAAATTGGGTCTGTTGGTGTGCCTTTTGGGACTGTCATTGAGAAACGCTGCAATAAGGCTGTGATTGAATCAGGCTGGGAGAGACACTAATTACATATTAGAACTCAAATAATCTATTGGGGGCACCGCAGACCGTACCTGATAGAAACTGTGTCAGCCATATGTATATTGTCAAAACAACACAGCTATGTATGCTGAAAGCTACTCTTAGGCTGATGCAAGTAAGAAGAAAAAAACATCACTTAGTGCTAGCCAGAGGAAATGATAATGTTGTATTGTAGTATTTTCTAAATTGTTATGATTATATGGCATCAGAGTCTCTGCAATGTTTGAAAGTTCAGACTGTTAACCTTTCATGCTGTGCTTCTTACTTTGCTAAATCCTTACCTAAACTGATGCTAAAAAATACGCATCGAGAGGCATTCAAGTCTACAGTATGTAAATTCTCATTTTGTTACCAGTTGTGGTAAAATAAAGAAACAAATCTAAATGACTCAGTCCCCTTGAGTAATTAAAAAGAATTAACTTTGGTAAGAAGTAATAAAATATAACCCACTGTGCTAGAGGAACTGCAGAATAAGTAATTGTGTCTCTACATTAAAAACACGATATATTACAACAGATATATTCTGTATTTTTTTTATATATATTTATGTGGTTCTTTTTTTCTCATTCAATTTGCTAGTTTGTACCAAATTAATGTATAAATGTCTGAGTAAAAGATTTATTACACATGAAAAAGGATAAAAAAAAATATTTTGGACAAATTGTTTGTCATGGTTAAAGAAAATGTATTTATTTTCGTCCAAGATTAACTCATGGGGTTGTTCAGTTAAAGGGATATGAAATCCAATTTTTTTCTTTCATGATTCAGACAGAGCATGCAATTTTAAGCAGCTTTCTAATTTACTCCCATTAATAAATTTTATTTGCTTTCTCTCTGTATCTTTATCTGAAAAGCAGGAATGTAAGCTTAGAAGCCGGTGCATTTTTGGTTCAGCACTTGGGTAGCGCTTGCTGATTGGTGGCTAAAATGCAGTAAAATAAAATATTATAACTACTTTTATACCAGTATTAACAGAATCTCTTCTTTAATGCTCAAAGATCGATTATATGCTTATTAAATGTAAATAAAGTAAGTTCTGTATAGGTTGAAGTTGATGGACTTTTGTCTTCGTTCAACCTCATCTACTATATTATTATGTTATGTTGTTGGACACTATTTATGACTAATTTCAAGCAATCCAGAATGGCTATTAGATTAACCAATCAGAATTTTAGCAGATTGTTATCTGTAAGAATGCATCCCTCTTACCTTTTTTGATTGGTTATGTGTTTTCTGTTGTTGGGTCTGCAGTATGTTCCCTTGAGTGTTAAGGGGATCCTTAGGCTTAAAGGGACATTAAACACCTTGTAATTACAAGAAATTTCTGTTGTCTTGCTATAGAATAACATATCAGCCAAACTGTAACTTTTTTAGAACAAATTAATATCCTTTTTACTTCATTTGTTTTTCAATAGCCAAACTACACCCACCATTTGCCTTATTTGGAGGAGCCAATCTGGGTTTTAGTCCACAGACAACAAGGCTAGCCTCTGTCATAAAGTTAGTAGATATGTAGTAGGGTTAGCATTGAGAAGTCAGCAGGGTGCATTTCATGTTCGGAGAAGCAGACATTGCTAAATTAGATGAAAAAAGGGGGCAAAATAAATAATACTATTATATTGTATCCAAACGGGATAATTGCTGTCGCCACCTCAGAGCAGGCGGATGAGTTAAGGAGCAGCAGTTTTAAGACTGCTGCTTCTTAGCTTAAAGGGACATAAAACCCCATTTTTTTCTTTTATGATTTAGATAGAACATAACATTTTAAACAACTTTCTAATTTACTTCTATTATCAAATTTTCTTAGTTTTCTTGTTATCCTTTGTGGAAAAGCAGAAATGTAAGCTCAAGAGTGTGCACGTGTCTGCAGCACTATATAGCAGCAGTTTTGCAACAATGTTATACATTAGCAGGGGCACTAGATGGCAGCACTATTTCCTGTTGTGTAGTGCTTCAGGCATGTGCACACTACCTACCTAGGTATCTCTTCAACAAAAAATAACATGAGAATGAAAAAAAATGATAATAGAAGGAAATTAGAGACTTTTTAAAAAATGTATTCTCTATCTGAATCATGAAAGAAATTTTTTGAGTTTAATGTCCCTTTAAGTTTCAGGCGGACCTGAAACTTCGGGGGTAGATTGCAGCATCCGCTTCTTGATAAATCGACCCCATAGGCTCAAACACTCCCTAGCTGCTGGTTATTGCTACCAATCATAAAAGGCCAATTTTATTTAGTAAATGCATGTAGCAAACTATCAGTAAATGATAATAATTTTACTATAATACATTCACTGATCTGCAGCTGCTATTACACATAGGCTGTTGCTATGTTTTTTATCTTGTCTGCATTTTAGCGATAAGCATAGAATCTATTTCTTTTGAGTTCATTGGGGAGAAAAGCACTATATACAACATATAATCATTATTAATAATTGTATGTGTGTTTGTCAGGTTTGTATGAACTATTCTTCATTGAGGTCTGCTGTTTTATTATATTTTTCTTCCAAGCTTTGTGCATGAGATCAGGCTAATATCAGAAAACAAAAAAAAAGAAGAGAACATCAGTGATGTGATAGTAATATGGACCCCGGCATAAATTGAATCCTTTTACCAGTTGCCTTTGATTTCCTGCCCAGATAGATAACTATAAGCCTTTTGAAAAACTGACATGGGCTTCGAGACTGAACATGAAAAAAAAAGAGATGTATTATTCTTTGTTTTCTAATGCTAAGTGCAGTACAATATCTCAGTGTCAGCTGGTACACCACATATATTCAATATATTTACAAAATATTTTATTTCATTTAAAAATAAAAAAAAGGCTAGACATTGTATGCTAAGGGAAATAAGAAATGATACAAAATGAAAGACATGCAGAGCTTTATTCCAGTCTGTAAGAAGAGTTAAAGGGGTAGATTTACCAATGGTCAAGAGGACATGATTCGCTGTAGCGAATCATGTCTACTCGATGTCGCTAAATGTGGACAGCATACACTGTCGCCATTTATCATTGCACAAACGTTTCTAGTGAATGACGTCATATAGTCAATGACGCCCCCTGCTCACTGGTGGCCAATCAGCCGCTAGCAGGGGTTGTCAATCATCCTGATCATATCAGATTGGGATGATTTCAGTCCGCCACGACCGCTGCTTCTTAACTTCCATGGGGCATTGATGCAGCATCGGCTGCTTAATAAATCTACCCCAAAGAGACATTAAACACTTTGAGATGGTATTATAAAACGATAAATCATATACAGGGAGTGCAGAATTATTAGGCAAATGAGTATTTTGACCACATCATCCTCTTTATGCATGTTGTCTTACTCCAAGCTGTATAGGCTCGAAAGCCTACTACCAATTAAGCATATTAGGTGATGTGCATCTCTGTAATGAGAAGGGGTGTGGTCTAATGACATCAACACCCTATATCAGGTGTGCATAATTATTAGGCAATTTCCTTTCCTTTGGCAAAATGGGTCAAAAGAAGGACTTGACAGGCTCAGAAAAGTCAAAAATAGTGAGATATCTTGCAGAGGGATGCAGCACTTTTAAAATTGCAAAGCTTCTGAAGCATGATCATCGAACAATCAAGCGCTTCATTCAAAATAGTCAACAGGGTCGCAAGAAGCGTCTGGAAAAACCAAGGCGCAAAATAACTGCCCATGAACTGAGAAAAGTCAAGCGTGCAGCTGCCAAGATGCCACTTGCCACCAGTTTGGCCATATTTCAGAGCTGCAACATCACTGGATTGCCCAAAAGCACAAGATGTGCAATACTCAGAGACATGGCCAAGGTAAGAAAGGCTGAAAGACGACCACCACTGAACAAGACACACAAGCTGAAATGTCAAGACTGGGCCAAGAAATATCTCAAGACTGATTTTTCTAAGGTTTTATGGACTGATGAAATGAGAGTGAGTCTTGATGGGCCAGATGGATGGGCCCGTGGCTGGATTGGTAAAGGGCAGAGAGCTCCAGTCCGACTCAGACGCCAGCAAGGTGGAGGTGGAGTACTGGTTTGGGCTGGTATCATCACAGATGAGCTTGTGGGGCCTTTTCGGGTTGAGGATGGAGTCAAGCTCAACTCCCAGTCCTACTGCCAGTTTCTGGAAGACACCTTCTTCAAGCAGTGGTACAGGAAGAAGTCTGCATCCATCAAGAAAAACATGATTTTCATGCAGGACAATGCTCCATCACATGCGTCCAAGTACTCCACAGCATGGCTGGCAAGAAAGGGTATAAAAGAAGAAAATCTAATGACATGGCCTCCTTGTTCACCTGATCTGAACCCCATTGAGAACCTGTGGTCCATCATCAAATGTGATATTTACAAGGAGGGAAAACAGTACACCTCTCTGAACAGTGTCTGGGAGGCTGTGGTTGCTGCTGCACGCAATGTTGATGGTGAACAGATCAAAACACTGACAGAATCCATGGATGGCAGGCTTTTGAGTGTCCTTGCAAAGAAAGGTGGCTATATTGGTCACTGATTTGTTTTTGTTTTGTTTTTGAATGTCAGAAATGTATATTTGTGAATGTTGAGATGTTATATTGGTTTCACTGGTAAAAATAAATAATTGAAATGGGTATATATTTGTTTTTTGTTAAGTTGCCTAATAATTATGCACAGTAATAGTCACCTGCACACACAGATATCCCCCTAAAATAGCTATAACTAAAAACAAACTAAAAACTACTTCCAAAACTATTCAGCTTTGATATTAATGAGTTTTTTGGGTTCATTGAGAACATGGTTGTTGTTCAATAATAAAATTAATCCTCAAAAATACAACTTGCCTAATAATTCTGCACTCCCTGTATATATATATATATATATATATATATATATATAAACTTTGCAATATACTTTCATTATTTATTTTGTCACCTTTTCCTGTAATTCCTTTCTGAAATTGTGAGCTTTTCTGTTCCTGTTAGAAATGGAAATGCAGAACACTGTTATATTCCACAAAGCCATTGGCAGAGAGTGACCTAAGTTACAATATGTCAGCTCCCATTGTTTTATAAGCACTACAACTTTACACTTATTTTGTCAATATTTAAACAGCTAATGAAACATTAAAAAATACATCTACATGTTATTCTCAGACTAATCTTTTCTTTGAAAGCATAATTCTATCTAACATTTATTTAGCGTTTAGTGTCTCTTTAATCTAATGACTCTGTGAATGGATTTCCAAATTTTAAGCCACTCTAGTACAATAATTTAATTATTTTTTTATTTTTTACCTCTAATAGATTCTGATGACTTAGTATTGTGAAACCCTGATAGATGGTTTACTGTGAAGACAATCACTAGCAGTATTGCTTCCAATCCATTATAAATAATTTTATACAGCTTTCCACATTATTTTTAAGGCCCAAGATGATATTTTTCTATATAGTACAACTATAATATAAACATTGTAAGAATGAGTACAGTGTTAGAGACTTGCTGCTTATTAAAGGGACTGTAACAACCACGAGATGTTAATATACAAAGTTTTGTTATTCAAACTAAAACAAAATTGCATTGCACTTTCATTAATTATTTGCCCCATTTTCATGTAAATCAGTTCTGACAATTGAGGATTTTTTTTCTATTATTAGACCTTTAAATGCACAGTGCTGATATTTCAAGGCTAACCCTGCTAAGTTCCTTTCTCTAACTGGCTTTAGCTAATAACTGCAAAACAATGCACTATATACAAACAAAATGACAATGGCTAGCCTTGTTGTTTGCAGATTGGCTCCACCACATAAGGCCAATGGTAAAGTGGTATTTGGCTATTATGATCCTAGCAAAGAAAATGTTAATTTGTTTTAAAAATGTTTAAATGTTTAACCTTTGCTGATTTGTAATTCTATAGCAATTCAACAGAACCAGCTTGTAGTTACTGCCCCTTTATACTTCAAATAACATCTTCATTTTATGCATGCACTTTAAAATTTGTCTATGATAGAATAACAGTATGTATGTGCTGTGTTTTTGAAATATTTCCACTATAGAACTTGCCAATAATACAGATATCTCTCAAGATAAAGTACCTTACTGCTATGCTTAAGTACATAGGTTCCAATATTATAGTTTTCTTTTCTGCAATTTTCATGCATTTGGGGTTCACACAGAAAACTAGGAGATTTGCTGCTCATGGTGGGTCGGTGTTTGCATATCTGACTTATATGTAGAAAATTCTTAATTCAAATAACCTTAAAGTGATGCTAAAGTGTAGTCTTGAGCTTAAAATACAATGGTGTTTTTTATAGTTACACAGATTTATTAAATTTTTATTTATTTGTAATTATTTTTATTTATTTTCACAAACTCACAGATTCCTGTGTACACTACCTGTCACCCTCAAGATAATCTTTCTTTGCATGGCTTGCAGATCCAATTGCTCATGCAATTAGTAAGCCTGACGGGTGCATAGACTAGCTTCAATGTATACAGTGAACAGGCAAAAAAAGGATAGGAAGGGGCAGGGTGGGAATATGAAATGATGGTACAATTATTTAGATATATATTAAAATAATTACTTACATTTTAATCAATAATATTGTGATATAGCTGGGTATAGCACAACGACTAAAGAGGGAAATTTTCACATGGTTTTATTTACCATCACTTTAACCGCCAGGTTATTAAATATGTTGCAGACAAGAGGTTTAGGATTTGTTTTAAACTTAAAACCTTAACTCTGCATTGAAGAGTTTGAGATGGGGACACTTTTGGATTTTCATTAAAGGGACATTGAAGTCAAAACTTTTCTTTCATTATTCAGATAAATTGAAAAACTTCACAATGTACTTGTAATCAAATTGTGCATAGTCTCTTTTATATGCACACTTTGAAAGGCACCAACTCCTACTGAGAATGTGCAAGAGTTCACAGTGTACACGTATATTAGTCTGTCATTTGATGATGGCTGTCACATGGTACATTGAGCCGGCAAATAAAAGACATTTCAAATGTATCAGAAATAAAATATACTGCTCATATCAAATTCAGAGTAAGTGCTGATGCATTACCTTTTATTTATGCATTTGTTGATTATGCAGTTATACTGTAAATAATGGTACTTTAAGCAAGTAGTGAAATACTGATGTTCTATTTTTTTCTTTGAATTTACATGTACACACTATGTCCTATGATAATTATAATTATGTAAACTAGATTAAAAGTAGTTTTTATTTGGATACCTATTATGTCTACAAACCCAAAATTACAAAGAATGAGGTGTTTTTAAAGGGACATTAAACACTAACTAAATGCTAGATAGAATGATGCATTCAAAGAAAGGATTAGTCTGAGAATAGCATGTAGATGTATTTGTTAAAGTTTCATTAGCTGTTTAAATATTGACAAAATAAGTGTAATGTTTTAGTGTTTATAAAACAATGGGAGCTGCCATGTTGTAACTTAGGTTGCCTTCTCTACTGTGGCCAATTAGAGATAGTTATAAACAGGTCACTAGAATGTGCAGCCAATGGGAACTGAAAAACTCACATTTTCAGAATGGAATTACAGGAAAAGGGGGCAATATAAATAATGAAAGTATATTGCAGAGGGTATTTTTATATATATATAAATATATATATATATACAATTTATAATTTTATATTACCATCTCAAAGTGTTTAATTTCCTTTAACTTGTTGTAAAGGGGTAAAACCAGCCTTTATCTTAATTTTATTAAAATCAATAACTTGTGTTAGATCTTCATTGTAACAGTGGAGCTTGAAATGTTTTTATTTCATGCCAAACGTATTTTTTTATTCAGATGCAAATTAAAATATAAAACTATGTATGAAAAACATGTAAACATAAATAAATGTACAACTGTTCTCAAGCATACACCATTTAACATTTTTATCTCTCAAAACCCATAACTGGTGTTAGAACTGGCTAAAAGCTATAGTACAACAAAATTAGCAAGTATGATTTTATGACTATGGGTCATACGGCTTTACGGAAAGAAATTCATTTTTTTAAATGAAGGCTTCGTGCTGTAGACCTTTTCAAGATTCAACATAGAAATTAAGCAAAGTAACCTTTGGAGAAGAATATTTCAAGGGTGCATGCTTAATGAAATTGGTAATTGTTCAGCTATATTTTGTTCTTTGGTTGCTGTGCACAACCTTGCTTTCGAAAAGAAAAGAGAACCTAATTAAAAAATAGATATTCCCTTCGCTGCAGAGCCAATTCAAATTCATCTCCAAAATGAATAGTCCCACAAAAGAATACAGCCGCTGCAGTTACGCATTTCCCACAAGAACCTCCTAAGCCATTTTCATGTCTAATAAAGATAATAAGATTGAGGGAATAGTGCTGGGTTTAAATATTTTTTTTATTTTTTTTAAATGAAGAATATATAATAATGTTGACATTCTTACTCTTGTAAATATATCATTAAATAAATGTTGTACTACTTTCAGAAATGTTATTAACAAAATAAAAAGCATATAATAGCAATGGTCTGTTAATAATGTGATACTTTAAATGAAAATATTATTATTTCTGTTTGGGCAAAAAGTCATGTGATAGTCATAGGTTAAATGTGCGATGCAGCCTATATTAAAGTCAGATTACAATCGTCTGGCAATTCAATTGTTACATTTTCATCCATTTAGGCAGATAATGAAAAAAAATGTATGTGTATATATAAACATATATAAACATAACAAGATGTGAACTGTCAGAAAGGAAACTTTCTAAATAAAGAAATTATTTATGCAAATTTTTGTAAACATTTTAGTGAATACTGCATACACATCTGGTACCACTAACATGTTCACAGATTGTGTAGCTTTAAGCAACACCACATAGATTTCCAATATCATTTAGAAATTATTATTTTTTTATATCTGTAAGATGATGTATATAACAGTTTCAGCTTGCCTATATAATTTCAAAAACTGCGCTCTCAAACTGGGCAGGGTATAGATCACGTCACTGCAAAACTCACAGCCCTTGGCACTCAATGACATCTGCACAGCTTTCAGGGACTCAGGCAGTTAACCCCAGACCAGCCATAGGAATTATTAGAAAACAAAAATATTAACACAAAACATTGGATGTCTGACACTCTGTTGCAAACACACAACTAGATTTAAAGCACAATGGAAAGGTTAGTTACAGAATTTGTTCAAATGATGATAGGCCCAGGAACATGTCAAAGTATCTTCCTCCCTGGAACTAACTGAGTCAATGAAAGGACTGCAACTGTCAATGAGTTCTGTTGAGTACCCGGGGCTGTAGGTTTTGCAGTAATATGGGATGTGTACTCATTCCATTTCCATGTTTTGTATGTGTTTATGGAAAATACTAAAGGCCTTATTTCTATCTCAGTATGTCTAACTGAAGGCATGCCTTGTATGGCTATAGGTGAAGTAAAAGACCTTAATATAGTCCTGGGCCTATAACTATTTGGCCAAATGCTGTAGCTAATTCTTCCATAATGCTTTTAATCTAGCTGTGTGCTTGTAAGAGAATGTCAGACTTTCTAACGGCTAGAATTAGAGTTCTGCGGCCAAAGGGGTGCGTTAACTACGCGTGCTTTTATTCTCCCGCACCTTTTAAATACCGCTGGTATTTAGAGTTCACAGAATCGCTGCGTTAGGCTCCAAAAAGGGAGCGTACAGCATATTTACCGCCACTGCAAATCTAGATACCAGCGTTGCTTACGGACGCGGCCAGCTTCAAAAACGTGCTCGTGCATGATTCCCCCATAGAAAACAATGGGGCTGTTTGAGCTGAAAAAAACCTAACACCTGCAAAAAAGCAGCGTTCAGCTCCTAACGCAGCCCCATTGTTTACTATGCGGAAACACTTCCTAAGTCTGCACCTAACACTCTAACATGAACCCCGAGTCTAAACACCCCTTGTCTTACACTTATTAACCCCTAATCTGCTGCCCCCGCTATCGCTGACCCCTGCATATTATTATTAACCCCTAATCTGCCGCTCCGTACACCACCACAAGCTACATTATAGCTATGTACCCCTAATCTACTGCGCCTAACACCGCCGACCCCTATATTATATTTATTAACCCCTAATCTGCCCCCCTCAACGTCGCCTCCACCTGCCTACACTTATTAACCCCTAATCTGCCGAGCGGACCGCACCACTACTATAATAAAGTTATTAACCCCTAATCCGCCTCACTTCCGCCTCAATAACCCTATAATAAATAGTATTAACCCCTAATCTGCCCTCCCTAACATCGCCGACACCTAACTTCAAGTATTAACCCCTAATCTGCCGATCGGAGCTCACCGCTACTCTAATAATTTTTTAACCCCTAAAGCTAATTCTAACCCTAACACCCCCCTAAATTAAATATAATTTAAATCTAACGAAATAAATTAACTCTTATTAAATAAATTATTCCTATTTAAAGCTAAATACTTACCTGTAAAATAAACCCTAATATAGCTAAAATATAAATTATAATTATATTGTAGCTATTTTAGGATTAATATTTATTTTACAGGCAACTTTGTATTTATTTTAACCAGGTACAATAGCTATTAAATAGTTAATAACTATTTAATAGTTAACTAGTTAAAATAATTACAAAATTACAATTAAACCTAACATTACACTATCAATAAATAAATTAAATAAAATACCTACAATTATCTACAATTAAACCTAACACTACACGATCAATAAATTAATTAAATACAATACCTACAAATAAATACAATTAAATAAACTAACTAAAGTACAAAAAATAAAAAAGAACTAAGTTACAAAAAATAAAAAAATATTTACAAACATTAGAAAAATATTACAACAATTTTAAACTAATTACACCTACTCTAAGCCCCCTAATAAAATAACATAGCCCCCCAAAATAAAAAAAATGCCCTACCCTATTCTAAATTTAAAAAGTTCAAAGCTCTTTTACCTTACCAGCCCTGAAAAGGGCCCTTTGCGGGGCATGCCCCAAAGAATTCAGCTCTCTTGCATGGAAAAAAAACACATACAATACCCCCCCCAGCATTACAACCCACCACCCACATACACAGCCAATCAGAATTTTCCTACCTTAATTCCGATTGGTTGATAGAATGCTATCAGCCAATCGGAATTCGAGGGACGCCATCTTGGATGACATCATTTAAAGGAACCGTCATTTGGCGAGTAGGCGTCGTTAGAAGAGAATGGATCCGCGTACGCTGGGAAGAAGATGGCTCCGCTCTGCTCCGGGGGAAAGAAGATTGAAGATGCTGCTTGATAGAAGACTTCATCCCGATGATGGACTTCCGACTTCATCCCGATGATGGATTTCTTCAGCCGCCGCTTGGATCCAGACTTCAGCCCGAGGATGGACGTCACTCTTCAGCCCCCCGCTTGGGCTTGGATCAAGACATCGAAGGCTCTTCTGGACAGATCGGGACCCAGTGAGGTGAAGACAAGGTAGGGAGATCTTCAGGGGCTTAGTGTTAGGTTTATTTAAGGGGGGTTTGGGTTAGATTAGGGGTATGTGGGTGGTGGGTTGTAATGTTGGGGGGGGTATTGTATGTGTTTTTTTTCCATGCAAAAGAGCTGAATTCTTTGGGGCATGCCCTGCAAAGGGCCCTTTTCAGGGCTGGTAAGGTAAAAGAGCTTTGAACTTTTTAAATTTAGAATAGGGTAGGGCATTTTTTTATTTTGGGGGTCTTTGTTATTTTATTAGGGGGCTTAGAGTAGGTGTAATTAGTTTAAAATTGTTGTAATATTTTTTCTAATGTTTGTAAATATTTTTTTATTTTTTGTAACTTGGTTCTTTTTTATTTTTTGTACTTTAGTTAGTTTATTTAATTGTATTTATTTGTAGGTATTTTATTTAATTAATTTATTGATAGTGTAGTGTTAGGTTTAATTGTAGATAATTGTAGGTATTTTATTTAATTAATTTATTGATAGTGTAGTGTTAGGTTTAATTGTAACTTAGGTTAGGATTTATTTTACAGGTAATTTTGTAATTATTTTAACTAGGTAACTATTAAATAGTTATAAACTATTTAATAGCTATTGTACCTGGTTAAAATAAATACAAAGTTGCCTGTAAAATAAATATTAATCCTAAAATAGCTACAATATAATTATAATTTATATTGTAGCTATATTAGGGTTTATTTTACAGGTAAGTATTTAGCTTTAAATAGGAATAATTTATTTAATAAGAGTTAATTTATTTAGTTAGATTTAAATTATATTTAACTTAGGGGGGTGTTAGGGTTAGGGTTAGAATTAGCTTTAGGGGTTATTAGAGTAGCGGTGAGCTCCGATCGGCAGATTAGGGGTTAATACTTGAAGTTAGGTGTCGGCGATGTTAGGGAGGGCAGATTAGGGGTTAATACTATTTATTATAGGGTTATTGAGACGGGAGTGAGGCGGATTAGGGGTTAATAACTTTATTATAATAGCGGCGCAGTCCGGTCGGCCGATTAGGGGTTAATAAGTGTAGGTAGGTAGCGGCGACGTTGGGGGCGGCATATTAGGGGTTAATAAATATAATATAGGGGTCGGTGGTGTTAGGGGCAGCAGATTAGGGGTACATAGGGATAATGTAGGTGGCAGCGGTGTGCGGTCGGCAGATTAGGGGTTAAAAAATTTTAATAGAGTGGCGGCGATGTGGGGGGACCTCGGTTTAGGAGTACATAGGTAGTTTATGGGTGTCAGTGAACTTTAGAGCACAGTAGTTAAGAGCTTTATAAACCGGCGTTAGCCCAGAAAGCTCTTAACTACTGACTTTTTTCTGCGGCTGGAGTTTTGTCGTTAGATTTCTAACGCTCACTTCAGCCACGACTCTAAATACCGGCGTTAGAAAGATCCCATTGAAAAGATAGGATACGCAATTGACGTAAGGGGATCTGCGGTATGGAAAAGTCGTGGCTGCAAAGTGAGTGTTAGACCCTTTCCTGACTAACTCCAAATAACAGAGGGCGGTAAAAACGGTTTTGACGGCTACCGCTCAACTCTAAATCTAGCCGTAAGTGTTGTATTAATATTTTTGTTTTGTATTTTTCCCTGTGGGCTTTGCACCTAGGCTGGTTTTGGGTGTGCTGTGCAGCTGTCTGTGAGGGGCGGTGAGTACCAAGGGCTGTGTACCTGGTCCAGTTTGATTGTGCAGTACATATTTTTTTTGTGTGTTCTTTATCTTTATTCTTTCTTTTTCTATTTTTAGTACACACACACACACACATATATATATATATATATATATATATATATATATATATATATATATATAATCTTCAAGGAAAGAAGAGGCACTCACAGGACTTGGTTAACTTAAATTGTATTATTTTGTCATCAATATGGGTTCAATCAATGTTTCGGTCCTCACAGAGACCTTTGTCAAGACTGTTTCTCAATACAAGTGTGTCTGATATGTTCACCGCTGAACATATCAGACACGCTTGTATTGAGAAACAGTCTTGACAAAGGTCCCTGTGAGGACCAAAACGTTGACTGAACCCATATTGATGACAAACTAATAAAATTGAAGTTAACCAAGTCCTGTGAGTGCCTCTTCTTTTCTAGAAGTTTCTACCTATCTACCATAGAGTGCACCCAGGCAATACACACTTACAGTGAGTGCTTGGACCCCAGATCTACAAATATATATATATATATATATATATATATATATATATATGCAATGATATATACTGACTGTTCTCAAAAGACATTAACAACAAAAAATATTATTAAAAGCCTAAATTACTGTGATTTGAGTAAAAACCCATTAAAGTTTTTAGTTTTCTTACTTTATGTAATTTCTAATGTTAGATTATTCTACATCTTTACTACCACAAATCAGTCTATCTGTCTATTGCCTATGGGGCCGATTTATTAAGGCCCAAATGCACCTGTTTCTGTGCAAGTCTTCAGGCTCACCAGAGACAGGAGTTACGAAGCAGCGGTCTTTAGACTGCTGCTCCTTAACTCGTCTGCCACCTCTGAGGTGGCAGACAGCAATCTGCCCGATCGATGTCCTCCCGCACATTGTTAAATCGGCCCCTATGTCTCTATTAAAGAATTGCACCTAGTTTATTTTAGAGTAACAATTGATATCAGTGGACGTGCACCCAATTCATTCTGTGCGTGCTACTTAGGGGATGGGAAATACAACCGGTCCAGACAGTGACTATAGCCCATTTTTTATATATAACGTTTTACATTGTCATATATTAAAATAGGCAATACACACATTACCTTTCAATTTTGCAATCGTTTATTACAGAATCATTAACTCTTATCTATTCTTATCTTCTCTAGTGGCTATTGGCTAACACAAAAATCATTCTCTCTCTTAATCAGCAGTGTAATTGCTAGCTGTGAGACGGCGTTAGGACAAATGATTTGTAGTACTTTAAATTATTTACCTTGCTGGAAAGTCACAGCCAGATCTGAGATGCTAGTCTATTGACTAGCCATTTAGTTAAAATGATAAATCTCTAATTAATGTGCGAAGTAGGCATTGGAGAGGTAAGACCGACTAATACACGTTTTTTTCCCTTTCATTTATTGATAAATAGAACGTATTTTTACTTTCCTTATCTATTATCTTAATGATATATTTTTTTCACTCTGCTTTCATTATCCCTTAAATCAGTGGAAAAAAAAGAAAAAAAAGAAATATGCTTAAGCACCTGAAACAAATTCAGATCTTGGCTGTTTCTCTTCAAGGTTTCAGACAGTTGCAAAGCCAATGCAGCTGCCCTTTACGCCCTTTCACTGGAGCTATAGGAAATGTTTTCTTTCATATGGATCATTGAGGTGGATTATGCGTACTGCCTGGTATAGGGCAGCATTTAGAGTGGGTGTTTATTTGCTATTATAGTATCTTGACTCCACTTTAAGGAGATGTCATAAGATGTTTTCTCTGTAATAGAAAACTATTAAAAAGGGAATTGGGAGAGGAAAGATTGGGTCATAAAAATGTAAAGGAGAGAAAAAAGGGAAAAGATGCAAGGTTGAGTGCAGGAAGATAGATAGATAGATGGATAGATGGAAAGATAGATAGATAGATAGTTAACTGAAACAAATAACTGAAACCCTGGTTGTTAAAGAGTTACATTTGTTTTGTTCTCTTTTTTGTATCCTTTGTTGAAAAGCAGGGCCGGACTGGGAATAAAAAGCAGCCCTGGAAAAATATAAAGACCAGCCCTATTTTCTGTTGAGTCGGTAGAATGCACATGCCCCATTTTTCTCAAAGGGGATTAGTGGGACACTCCTTCCCCAATATTTTTTTTAGAATTAAATTATATAACTTTGTATTAAATAAAAATCTCAGATTGATGTTATATAGGCCCCCTACAACCCAGTTGCATCCATTAGTCAGCCCTTTAAATTGTAGCTTTCCAGCCCCAGCTGCTGCAGCCCACCGGGAAATATCCTGGTAGGCCAATCCGGCCCTGTTGAAAAGGCTAAGGAGCTGCTGATTGGTAGTTGCATATATATGCCTAATTTTTTGGCTCTCATGATGTGTTCAGCTAGCTCCCAGCAGTACGTTTCTGCGTCTAAAATGATGGATACTAAGAGAATGAAGCAAATTAGATAATAAAGGTACATTGAAAAGTTGTGTAAAATTGTATTCTCTATCTTAATTATGAATAAAAAAATGTGGATTTCATGTCCCTTTAAGCTTCTTTTTATGACAATAAGCCTTTTACCCCATTCTTGAATGAATGTCTATGCTTGCATGTTTGTTAGACATGTGCAAGGAAACATTTTTTTATTTCAGATTAAATTTTCGTTCTGAATATTCAAGGAAATTTGTTTCCCCGAATATTTTTTCCCTGCACTATTTTTGTTTTGTATTAAACAAAAATTGAATTTTAGTTAAATATTTGCATTCATTTTTGTTAAAATGAATGTAAATGTTTGGAAGCTACAGATGAAAAATTCAACTATATCTACAATACTTACCTTAATGTGCTCTGGAGATTGTGCTATCCTGATTCACTTCTTGCTAGAGCCGTGACCGCACTAACAGGAAGCTTAGCAATTTGTCTCCCGGGACCTGCACTAAAGTAAGTGCAGGTCCAGGGTGCAAGTTCATTAAGCCGGTTAAGGTAAGTATTAATGCTTACAAATCAATTTAAAGGAAAAAAATAAATACTGATTAATTTTGTCAGTATTTTTTCATTTGCTTTAAATTTCGTTGCGCCCTTCATTCGCATAGTCATACGAAAACTAATTCACATGTCTAATGGCTGTCTAAAAATAAAATCACAACTTTTTTTTAGAAAGGATAAAAACCTAGAAACAAACAAAAATTAAAAAAGGCTTTAAGATTCTTGTTTTAAAAAGATAGATAATCCCTATATTACCCATTCCCCAGTTATACATAACCAATACTGTTATGTTAATATACTTTTTAACTCTTTGATTACCTGTATCTAAGCCCCTGCAGAATGCTTTCTTTACAATCTTGCATTTTAGCCAATCAGTGCTGGTTCTTGCATAAGCACAATGTTATCTATATGGCACTGTCTATTTTAATTGCAATATTTAAAAAGCTCATAAAATGCACCAAGGTAAGGGGCAGCCTGTAGGGGCTTAGAAAACAACAAACTTAGAAGAGGTTATAAAGTATATTACTTTAACAATGTTGGTTACGCAATGCTGGGAAATAAGTAGTAAAGGTGTTATCTACCCTTTTAAACAACAATAAAAATGTCAAGTAGACTGTACCTTTAAAGTAGTTGTTTGTATATTTACAGTTTATATCAGCAATTAAATACTGAAATATAAAAGACTTACAGACAAAACAAATGGTTTAATAACATATAAACTGACACTTAATTAATAATTTCCAAAATTGCTTAACAACTCTGGTGAGTATGTTTATGTTATCTCCTATAAACACAGTTAATTAAAACTAACTGTAAATGACTTTGGTCACAAGTCTAAGCAACCACTCTAGTATATAGCTAGTCTATTCAATTTGCCATATTTTAAAGGAAACCTGTCTTAAAAAAATTTGCTTTTGGTCTGTCTTGGGAGAAGCACATTTATTTACACAAAAGCGAATAGAATAGAAAAGAGGTTAAAGGGACAGACTACTCTAGAATGTTTATTGTTTAAAAAGATAGATAATCCCTTTATTACCCATTCCCCAGTTTTGCATAACTAACATGGTTATATTAATACACGTTTTACCTCTGTGATTACCTTTTATCTAAGCCTCTGCAGGCTGCCCCCTTATTTCAGTTATTTTGACTGGCTTGCATTTTAGCCAATCAGTGCTGGATCCTAGGTAATTCTACGGGAGTGAGCACAATGTTGTCTATATGGCACACATGAGCTAGCATTGTCTAGCTGTAAAAAAAACGATCAATGCACAGAGATAAGGGGCCTAGAAATTAGCATATGAGCCTACCTAGGTTTAGTTTTCGACAAAGAATGCCAAGCGAACAAAGCAAATTTGATGATAAAAGTAAATTGGAAAGTGGTTTAAAAGTGCATTTCCTGTCTAAATCAATAAAGTTTAATTTTGACTAGACAGTCCCTTTAAATGGAGATTAAGGGGTCGATTTATGAAGCAACGGATGCTGCTTCCGACCCACTCCGTTTCAGATCCACCTAAAGCGGAAGTTAGGAAGCCACAGTCGTAAGACTGCTGCTCCTTAATTTGTCCGCCACCTCTGAGGCGGCAGACAGCATACAGTCCGATCGGATACAATCAGGTTGATTGACACCCCCTGTGAGTGGGTGAATGTGCAGGGTGTGGCATTGCACAAGCATTTCATGAGAAATGCTTGTGCAATGATAAATGCCAACAGCGTATGCAGTCGGCATTCATCGATGTGAGGCGGACATGATACGCTATAGCCGATCATGTCTGCTCGCACTATAATAAATTGGCCCCTAAGGCTAAATTTGAGATAGGGCAGGAAAGTAAAATGTTAAGAAAAAGAAATGACAGAAGAGCAGAAAGGATCCAATGAAGTGGAGAAAATGAACTATTATAAGATAAGAACAAATAAAAATAAGAGAAGAAATATACGGCTAGATTTAGAGTTCTGCGGCCAAAGGGGTGCGTTAGCTACGCGTGCTTTTTTCCCCCCCGCACCTTTTAAATACCGCTGGTATTTAGAGTTCACAGAAGGGCTGCGTTAGGCTCCAAAAAGGGAGCGTATAGCATAATTTACCGCCACTGCAACTCTAAATACCAGCGGTGCTTATGGACGCGGCCAGCTTGAAAAACGTGCTTGTGCACGATTCCCCCATAGGAAACAATGGGGCCGTTTGAGCTGAAAAAAAATCTAACACCTGCAAAAAAGCAGCGTTCAGCTCCTAATGCAGCCCCATTGTTTCCTATGGGGAAACACTTCCTAAGTCTGCACCTAACACCCTAACATGTACCCCGAGTCTAAACACCCCTAACCTTACACTTATTAACCCCTAATCTGCTGCCCCCGCTATCGCTGACCCCTGGATATTATTATTAACCCCTAATCTGCCGCTCCGTACACCGCCGCAACCTACATTATCCCTATGTACCCCTAATCTGCTACCCCTAACACCGCCGACCCCTATATTATATTTATTAACCCCTAATCTGGCTCCCCCAACGTCGCCGCTACCTACCTACAATTATTAACCCCTAATCTGCTGACTGGACCTCACCGCTACTATAATAAAGTTATTAACCCCTAATCCGCCTCACTCCTCCCTCAATAACCCTATAATAAATAGTATTAACCCCTAATCTGCCCTCCCTAACATGAAGTTGAATCAGCCAATCAGATTCAAGTTCAATCCGATTGGCTGATCCAATCAGCCAATCAGATTGAGCTTGCATTCTATTGGCTGATCGGAACAGCCAATAGAATGCAAGCTCAATCTGATTGGCTGATTGGATCAGCCAATCGGATTTAACTTGAATCTGATTGGCTGATTCCATAAGCCAATCAGAATTTTCCTACCTTAATTCCGATTGGCTGATAGAATCCTATCAGCCAATCGGAATTCGAGGGACGCCATCTTGGATGACGTCCCTTAAAGGAACCGTCATTCGTCAGGAAGTCGTCGGCCAGGATGGATGTTCCGCGTCGGCGGGATGAAGATGGATCCGGAAGAAAGAAGATTGAAGATGCCGCTTGATAGAAGACTTCAGCCGGATGATGGATCTCTTCAGCCCCCGCTTGGATCAAGACTTCAGCCGGACGATGGATCTCTTCAGCCCCCGCTTGGATCAAGACTTCAGCCGGATGATGGATCTCTTCAGCCCGATGATGGACCTCTTCAGCCCCCACTTGGGCTTGAATGAAGACTTCGGAGCCTCTTCTGGACGGATCGGTGATACCCGGCGTGGTGAAGATAAGGTAGGGAGATCTTCAGGGGCTTAGTGTTAGGTTTATTTAAGGGGTTTGGGTTAGATTAGGGGTATGTGGGTTGTAATGTTGGGGGGGTATTGTATGTTTTTTTTACAGACAAAAGAGCAGAATTCTTTGGGGCATGCCCCGCAAAAGGCCCTTTTAAGGGCTGGTAAGGTAAAAGAGCTTTTCAATTTTTATTTTAGAATAGGGTAGGGCATTTTTTTATTTTGGGGGGCTTTGTTATTTTATTAGGGGGCTTAGAGTAGGTGTAATTAGCTTAACATTTTTGTAATATTTTTATGTTTGTAAATATTTTTATTTTTTTTGTAACTTAGTTCTTTTTTTATTTTTTGTACTTTAGTTAGTTTATTTAATTGTATTTATTTATAGGTATTTGTATGTAATTAATTTATTGATAGTGTAGTGTTAGGTTTAATTGTAGATAATTGTAGGTATTTTATTTAATTAATTTATTGATAGTGTAGTGTTAGGTTTAATTGTAACTTAGGTTAGGATTTATTTTACAGGTAATTTTGTAATTATTTTAACTAGGTAGCTATTAAATAGTTATTAACTATTTAATAGCTATTGTACCTGGTTAAAATAAATACAAAGTTGCCTGTAAAATAAATATTAATCCTAAAATAGCTACAATATAATTATTATTTATATTGTAGCTATATTAGGGTTTATTTTACAGGTAAGTATTTAGCTTTAAATAGGATTAATTTATTTAATAAGAAATAATTTATTTCATTAGATAAAAATTATATTTAACTTAGGGGGGTGTTAGTGTTAGGGTAAGACTTAGCTTTAGGGGTTAATAACTTTATTATAGTAGTATAGTGAGGTCCGGTCGGCAGATTAGGGGTTAATAATTGTAGGTAGATGGCGGCGACATTGGGGGCGGCAGATTAGGGGTGAATAAATATAATATAGGGGTCGGCGGTGTTAGGGGCAGCATATTAGGGGTACATAGGGATAACGTAGGTTACGGCAGTGTGCGGTCGGCAGATTAGGGGTTAAAAATTGTTATTAGAGTGGCAGCGATGTAAGGGGGCCTCGGTTTAGGGGTACATAGGTAGTTTATGGGTGTTAGTGTACTTTAGAGCACAGTAGTTAAGAACTTTATGAACTGGCGTTAGCCCAGAAAGCTCTTAACTCCTGACTTTTCTCTGCGGCTGGAGTCTTGTCGTTAGAGTTCTAACGCTCACTTCAGCCAAGACTCTAAATACCAGCGTTAGAAAGATCCCATTGAAAAGATAGGATACGCAAAGTATGGAAAAGTCGCTGCTGCAAAGTGAGCGTTAGACCCTTTCCTGACTGACTCTAAATACCAGCGGGCGGCCAAAACCAGCGTTAGGACCCCCTAATGCTGGTTTTGATGGCTAACGCAGAACTCTAAATCTAGGCGAAAGAGAATTAAAATACTATAGTGACATTTCAATGCAAAATTTTAAAAAGAAAGATCAGATTATAAAAGGGAATCATCAACAGCAGTGAAGAGAGAAGATCAAGTTGAAATAAGCAAGGAAAAGGCTTAAAGGGACATTCCGGTCACAATTTAAATGCATATAGATCAATTATATACATGTATTGACAAAAATGCTTCTAATAAATGTTTTCACTGTTTTAGTCTTAACATTTTTTCTTTGCACGTGCATGTGAAGCATAGCTAGATATTCTCAGTGCACCAGCATTTTAAATATTTCAGCTGCTCAAAGTGTCAGTGTGGCTTGTATTAGGTCAGCAATTAACAAATTACCAGATAGTACAAGCATACAGTATAAGGCTCTCTGAGCAAGTGCTGTGTTTAAAATGCTGGTGCACGGTGCAAACTTAAAGGGCCATAATACCCAAATGTTTAAACACTTGAAAGTGATGCAGCATAGCTGTAAAAAGCTGACTGGAAAATATCACCTGAACATCTCTATGTAAAAAAGAAAGATATTTTACCTCAAAAGTTCCTCAGTAGCCACATCCCATTGTAAAGGACTTCTAAGCAGCATTTTAGTGTGTCTGTCCTGGGACAGCTGAAAGGATGAGCCTTGTGCACTCTCATATTATTTCCCTATTCAGATTAGGGAAGTTTACAATGAAATCTCATGAGAGTTAAGTCAAATCTCATGCGATCACAGTAAGAGTTCATGACCTCAGCACTGCTGATGCTGATTGGCTGCTGTTCATTTCTTCATTTTTTTAATTTTTTTTACCTGCAGCTGGGAGCAGGTGAAGTATAACTTTTTACACAGAACTTACTCTGCTGAGCTGAGGAGATTGTGAGGTAAAATATCTTCCTTTTTTACATAGAGATGCTCAGGGGATATTTTACTGTCAGCTTTTTACAGTTATACTGTATCAGTTTCAAGTGATTTAGCATATGAGTATTATGTCCCTTTAAAAACACTTTTATTAGAAGCATTTTGCTAATACACGTATATTATAAAAATGCTTCTATTCAAAACTGAAATGCATCCATGTGGATTCCAATTTTGGCTTGAATGTCCCTTTATCCTTAAAAACAAAGCAATATGTATATGCAATTATTTTCAGAGTGAAACTACCATTACAAGAACATTTTTGTTTTGCAGTCCAGAGTGTTGTTTATCTTAGTTATAAGTAAACTCTTGCACATATTAAAGGACCAGTCAACACAGCAGATTTGCATAATAAACAAATGCAAGATAACAAAACAATGCAATAGCACTTAGTCTGAACTTCAAATGAGTAGTAGACTTTTTTTCTGACAATTTTAAAAGTTATGACTATTTCCACTCCCCCTGTACCATGTGACAGCCATCAGCCAATCACAAATGCGTACACGTACCATGTGACAGCCATCAGCCATTCACAAATGCATACACACTTATTCTTGCACATGCTCAGTAGAAGCCGGTGACTCAAAACGTTTAAATATAAAAAGACTGTGCACATTTTGTTATTGGAAGTAAATTGGAAAGTAGTTTAAAATGGCATGCTCTATCTGAATAATGAAAGTTTAATTTTGATTGTGTGTCCCTTTAAGCAATCACAGTGCATCTTATAAGATGTCAGATCGCACTCCAGTTGTTATAGGGGATAGTGGAGATACTAACATTTTTAAAATACAGGAAAAGTAGACAAATTATATAATGAAGAGTGCATTGCAAATCTTTTTCTCACCATACAAAATTAAACCTTTTAAATGTAATTCAAGTTGAATGTTCTTATAATATTTACCCTTCTTTACTGGTTAGTATATTCTTTTCTAATATTAACATTTTATAAATGTCCAAACACAGACCTCATGTCTACCACAAGTGATATGAGTTTGTACATTAGGAAAGCTACATATTTATACTGGCAGCTATTACTTTCTGTTGCAGGCATTTTGACATAATAGTGACAGTAGAAATAATGTACTAATGCAAATCCTTTTGTCATGTCACCTCTTCAAAAAAAAAAAGGGTAAATGCCTAAAATCTGCCTTTAAACAGCTTAAAACTCAAGCAGATGACCAAAAATAAATGATCATATGCACTGAGTTCATTATTTCATTATCAACTACCTTTTTCAGGTGTAATTTAACTAAGAACAATTTCTAAAATTCGTGATTGTACAGTAAAAGTTTTCACAAAACCTGTGATTTGTCTTGCAATAAGAATTTTTGCAAATCATTGTATATTGCAAAAAGGCTTATACTACAATATGAAATACACTATAGTGCATTTTAAAAATAGTCTTCAATGTTTCTTTAAAGTGAATGTAAATGTTAATGGATGAGAGCCCAGTTTTTAAAAATACTATTAAAAACTGGTGTATTTTCATTCATAAAAATTTACATTGAAGCATTTTTTTTAAAATACTTACCTTTTTCTTTAGGAAACCCAGATCCGCGATCCTCCACCCGCAGCTCCTCTGTACTTAGCATATCGAGGACAAAACCAGCTTCCTCCAATTGTTGCGTGGTCTCACGCGCTCAACGCATTGGGGTGCACGCCATGATTGGAGGAAGCCAGTTTTATTATTGCTGTGCTAAGTACTGAGGAGCTGCGGGCAGAGGATCGCCGGTCTGGGTTTGCTAAAGAAAAAAGGTAAGTATTTAAAAAAAATGCTGCAATGTAAAGTTTAATGAATGAAAGTGCCCCTGTTTTAAATAGTATTTTTTAAAAACGGGGCACTCATTCATTCATTCAATTTTGCATTCACTTTAATTGTGTTTGTGATGCTGAGGTTAATTTTAATTGTTTCTTTATTCAAAATTTGGCCTACCTAAGAAATTCCACAGTTCCAAAAATAAAATGTAACAACTATTGTCTGATTCTTAGATTAACTTTTGTTTAAAAACACGTAATACAAGTCAAATAATTACAATTGAAGATGGCATGGGATCAATTTTAAAAGTTCTGTAATTTTTTAAAATAACTTTTAGGATAGTGATGTTACAAGGGACTCAACTAGATAGGACAGGGGACTACAGCATTACTCATAAACTTTGAAGTCTAAAACATGCATGACTCTTTTTAGAGGAAACAGGTGGGATAAACTGAAATGCCTAGAATTTGCTTTATACAAAGAATGACCTGGGGCAGTTAAGTATAAAGCTCTATTCTCTGAAAGAACAACTGTGGATATTGTTGGCAATATAGCTTGACTCCCTATGTTTTACTGTGAAGACTTGACTTACTTTGATAGCTAGTGGGCAGCGGTTTCTTTGGCACCTGGCTTCTGAACATAGTAAAAATCCCTGAAGATAGAAGCATTGAAAAGCACCATGTCTGTGCATTTTTTTTGACTGCTGGATTTCAATCAATTGCTCTGACATAACCACTAAAAACCAAGTAGTAATGAAACATAAAAATAACTGAACTACACATCAAGATTATTGATAAAATGTATCTTTTTAATCCAAAAGTATTATTAATATAAAGGAGGGGATAAAAAAAAACTAAAAAAACTTCCAATAGACTTCAGAGAAAGTATAAGAAAAATCATTAGATATTGACAAACTATCACTAAAGAATTAAAACTGGACAAACAATGAAGATTGCAGGTAAAATATTGCAGCAAACGACTTAAAGGGACACTGAACCCACATTTTTTCTTCCATGATTCAGATAGAGCATGACATTTTAAGCAACTTTCTAATTTACTCCAAATATCACATTTTCTTTGTTCTCTTGCTATCTTTATTTTAAAAGCAGGAATGTAAATCTTAGCAGCCAGCCCATTTTAGATTCAGCCCCATGGATAGCGCTTGCTTATTGGAGGCTTACATTTACCCACCAATAAGCAAGCATAACCCAGGTTCTCAACAAAATGGGCCGGCTCCTATGCATCACATTCCTGCTTTTTAAATAAAGATAGCAAGAAAACGAAGAAAAATTGATAATAGGAGTAAAATAGAAAGTTACTTAAGATTGGATGCTCTGAGGCCCATTTATCAAGCTCCGAATGGAGCTTGAGGGCCCGTGTTTCTGGTGAGCCTGCACGCTCGCCAGAAACAGCAGTTATGAAGCAGCGGTCTAAAGAGCAGGCGGACAGAGATCGCGACAATTTTACCCGATCGAGTACGATTGGCCGCAAATCTGCAGGGGGCGGCATTGCACCAGCAGTTCACGAGAGCTGCTGGTGCAATACTGAATACGGAGAGCGTATTGCTCTCCGCAATTCAGCGAGGTCTGTCGGACCTGATCAGTACTGTCGGATCAGGTCCGACAGACCTTTAATAAATAGGCCTCTCTATCTGAATCATGAAAAATAAAATTGGGTTTAGTGTCCCTTTAATTATTCTGTTTGCTTATAAGTTTAGGTCTATAAATAATATATGGAAAAACTCTTCCAAGTCAATTTATCAAAACATCTACTAAAATGTTTAAAACTACCATTGTCTGTCTAAATATTTTGCTTCAGAAAATTAATTTACTATTTCCATCTCAACAATGTTTGGGTTTTGAAGAATTGTTTTTACTATGCAACATAATTAAAAAAAAAAATTCCAATTATGTTTTGGGTATATATAACTTTTTTATATAAAAAAACTGTAACTCTGGTTCATCAGAAAGTATGCAAATAAGTGCCTCAACTATATAACCAATCATAGTACAGATAAATGCATTTAGCACTGTATAAAAGAAAGTTGAGATGTTTAGAACCAGAAATAGTTGGAATTTCATTTAAATGTTGCTGTTCAATATACATTTTAGATGACTTTATATTTAAACAATACAATGTCAAACAGAGGCAGGTAATGAACACATCATACATTTACATTTTGTTTCACTAAATTCCATAAGTAAAGTGACATGGAACAAAATATTTAATTCCCGATTCAGATAGAGCACCCCTTTGTAAACAACTTTCCAAATTACTTATTTTACCAATTTTGATTTATGTTCTTGAAGGATCAGCAATGCACTACTCGGAGCTAGCTGAACATATCGGTAACCCAATCACAAGAGGCATACATGTGCAGCCAGCAATTAGCAGCTAGCTCCCAGCTACTGAGCCTACCTAGGTATGTTTTTCAACAAAGGATGACATTGAAAATGCTTACAGATCATTAATTAACAGAATATTAATACTGTTAACAATCTCTTAACCCTTTAAGTGCACAAGACAACCTTTGGTCGCCATCTGCACAATGTATTTACCACGGATGATGCCCATGTGTCTTCATGCAGGTGAGTCCTTTTCAGGGCTCATCAAGGCCCCCTCCCTCGCACTCTTAAAGGGACAGTATACACTCATTTTCATATAACTGCATGTAATAGACACTACTATAAAGAATAAGATGCACAGATACCGATATAAAAATCCAGTATAAAACTGTTTAAAAACTTACTTAGAAGCTTTCAGTTTAGCTCTGTTGAAAAGGTAGTTGGAAAGCCCACTGCAAGTGGGAAATAAGACACTCCCCCCCCCCTTCTTTTGCATATGAAAAGACCCTTTACACAAACAGGAGCAAGCTGGAGTAGGTAGTCGAGCCTATTCACATAAAACTTTGGGGCTTGGTTAGGAGTCTGAAAATCAGAGCAATGTTATTTAAAAATAAGCAAAACTATACATTAATTTAAAAAAAAAACTTGATGGGCTATATAAATAGATCATCTACAAAACATGTATGCAAAGAAAAAATGAGTGTATAATGTCCCTTTAACTAATTCCTGGTGGTCTAGGGCTTAGCATCATGATGGAGGGGTTGATGTTCAAACCCCTCAATCTCAGCTTCCTTTAGCCCTATAAACCTCCAAGACACACTGTAGGTATTTGAATGCTCTTTCAAATTATGTGTATCACTTGAAAAAAATTTAATAAATAAAAGTACATAAGTGTATAAGCACAACATATAAATACCCCACTCGCAAGCCATAGAAAAAGTCTGGAGACTGCCAAGACCCCTTGTTTTAAAGCCCTTATACAAGTTTTAATAGCCAGGTGATCACTGGGGTAATAGTGATCACCTGGCATGAATAAATGTGCATTTGTTTGCACATAAGCTCTTTGGAGCGCCCTTATGTGCAGATCAAAGTTATATAACAATAGCGAAAGCCCCTTATTTATATGTGGTTAACCCTTTCTTTTTGCTATAATGTTTAGAGGGGAAACACACACACACACTATTGTTTATAGCCTTGTTTATTAAACTTTTAATTAAACATGTTGCAGGTTTCTTACATGTCATGATATTTAGATAAAATAATGGTACAGTTTGAATCTTCTGGGTCTCCTGATTATATATAAGTATATACAAATATATATATTAATATCTATTTATAAATACATAGAACATATTCTGCTATGTGCAGAACATTGGAATGTAAAATATTTACAGTAAATACACAGTACAAATTGAATATATATATATTTATATACTTATATATATAAATATACAGTTATAGATATATATTGTATCAAAATACCAGTATATATATATATATATATATATATATATATATATATATATATATACACAAATATGCATTTATGAATTAATAGAACATATTCTTCTATGTGAAGAACAATGGAATTTGAAATATTTATATTTTTATGTCGGGTTAACGCACTTGAGATTATGCGATCATGCTTGCGCACGAGTAGGTGTTAAGTTTTTTTCCCACTTATTTCTCTCCATTGACTTCTATATGGAATACATTACTGCAGGCATGATATTCTAACTTCGGCTTTTTACTCATATCGAGTTAAAACACAAGCAAAAACTGTTTACTTTCAATTTGTAATACAAGCTCTACCCGATGTGAGCAAAAAGCTTACTTCTAGCGGAGTTAGCACTTGAGCGGGAGCGTTAAATTCCACTCCATTATAATTATTATTATCGGTTATTTGTAGAACGCCAACAGATTACGCAGTGCTATAAACATAGGCGGAATATAAGGAAACATTTATAGGGATCAAATGGGTAGAGGGCCCTGCCAAGAGTTGCACTGTTGTAGTCAGCTCTAAAGAAGGTGATCTACAAACAGCTGGGCTCTTAGGCTTACATGCTAAGGGGGTTCAGGGGATAGCAATGGCAGAGAGGAACTGGTATAAAGAAAGGTTAGTGTAGGTTGTATGCATCCCTGAACAGTAGAGTCTTTAGGGAACGCTTGAAGCTTTCAAAACTAGAAGAGAGTCTTGCGGAGCGAGGCAGAGAGTTCCACAAGATGGGAGCCAGTCTGGAGAAGTCCTGTAAACGGGAGTGTGATGAGGTAACAAGAGAGGAGGAGAGGAGGAGACCATGAGCAGAGCGAAGGGGACGGGAGGGAGAGTATCTAGAGACAAGGTCTGAGATATGGGGGGGAGCAGTGCAGTTCAGGGCTTTGTATGTCAGAGGGAAAATGTTGTGTTAATCCTGGAGGCAAGAGAAAGCCAGTGAAGGAAGGAGAGGTACAGCAGATGAAGAGTGACGTGTAATCTGGCTATAAAGGTTTTTTAGACACCTTTAAATGCTGCTCCTTCATCTGCATTATAGAACTTTCCCTTTAAGTAAAATGCCAAAATAACACCATCTAATAAAGATTATTACAAAATAAATATTGCCCAAAAAAGGGGCTCAAAGGGCTCAAAGATATGAGGTCTCAGGTGATAGAAAAATGTAAAGGCAGGCAAAGGGCTTTAACATAGAGACACATACATATACAGATCTAAAGATGTACTGTATATGTATATGTGTTTGTATATATATTTATATATATGTTTATATGTGTGTACATATGTATTAATGTATTTAAGTGTGTGTATATATGTATTTACAGACAAATATATACATATAAACACATAAATATGTATTTAGTGTAAATATTTTACATTCATATTTTCTGCACATATCAGAATATATTAGTATTTGTAAATAAATATTCTTATACATATCTGTATATATCTATACCTATATATAATCATGTATAAATATATATTGTACCAAAATACCATCAGATATACTGTATGTAGAAATATGTATTTATGAATAAATAGAACATATTCTACTATGTGAAGAATATTGGAATGTGAAATATTTATATTTTCATTTCAGTTTTAGCACACATGAAAATATAAGATCGCACAATATTTTAAGTTCGGCTTTTTGCACTTATCGGGTTAATGCACAAACAAAAACAGTTTACTTTCAACTCATAATATGAGCGCAACCCGACGCGCTCAAAAATCTTACTTTTAGCGCAGTTAACGCTCAAGCAGGAATATGAAATAGTGCTCCACTTGCAATCTGTCCTAAATTGGAAAGGTGTTAAAATTGCATGTGCTTTCTGAATCATGAAAAAGTAGTTTTTACTTTACTGTATCGTTAATAGTAAACCCTTACAACTTTATATTAAAAAAGGACAAAATGCATATTAGTTTAAAACAGACTTAAAGGGACACCAAACCCAAATTGTTTCGTACATGATTCAGAAAGAGCATACAATTGAAAACACCTTTCCTATTTACTTATATCATTACATTTGATTTATTCTGTTGGTGTCCTTTTTAGAAAGAACAACAAAGTACTACTGAGAACTAACTGAACATATTGAGGCCCATTTATCAAGCTCCGTACGGAGCTTGAGGGCCTGTGTTTCTGGCGAGTCTTTAGACCGCTGCTCCATAACCCTGTCCGTCTGCTCTGATGAGGCGGACAGGAATCGCCACAATTCAACCCGATCGAGTACGATCGGGTTGATTGACACCTCTCTGCTGGCGACCGATTGGCCACGAGTCTGCAGGGGGCAGCGTTGCACCAGCAGATCTTGTGAGCTGCTGGTGCGATGCTGAATACGGAGAGCGTATTGCTCTCCGCATTCAGCGATGTCTGTTGGACCTGATTTGGCCTCATTGGGTAAGCCAATGATAACAGGTATTTATGTGAAGCCACCAATCAGCAGCTAGCTCCCAGTAGAGCATTGCTGCTCCTAAACCTACCTTGGTTTGCTTTTTTTAAATAATACAAAGAGAACAAAGCAAATTAGATAATAGAAGTAAAATTAAAGTTGTTTGAAATTAAATGCTGTATCTGAATCATGTAAGAACATGTTTGGTTTTCATGTCCCTTTAAAGGCTTACCCATATTAAGAACTGTAAAGTGTCCATGTTGGTTAGCCTAAGTAGGTCAAAACTGTAAAATAATTATGGTGTTATACATATCTATCTATCTATCTATCTATCTATATATATATATATCTCAAAATAGGAAGATTATTGCAGTATGCAGATACCTTTTTTATTAGACTAACATAACAAAGTACAAGACGAGCTACCAGTTTAGACGATAACCAGTCTAGGCCAGCATATTTTTTTAGAATATGGCGCTAACTCAGGAACTTTGAGTATGAGTTACAATGTTATGTCCCTATTATCACACATTTATGTGTTTTGCTGTGTGTATAAACAGCATTTTGTCCTTTGGATCCTGTAAAAACTGTTTTCACAACTGTTTTAATACTTGATATGTATAAGCAATTTAAAATGTTTGTAATGTTATGATTTTATGCCATAATTTCTGTGTAATTTGAATAGGTGTTAATTTCACTTAGCGTTTTATCCGTCTCTTTATTACTGATTATCACATTACAGTATTATCGTACTATAATATGTTCAGTTCTTTTCACACATAGACATTACACCTGATGAAGAAAAAGCAAAACAAGCAAGAAAGTATCACACCTACTTTTAACCTGATATTTAACAATTATGTTAGTTGAAGAATCTCGTTGGTAACTGTTTTGTATTTTACATCTTGTTTTCCTGTTGCAATTTGTTAACACAGGACTAAATATCAAAAGTGGTGATTTTTATGCCATTAGGAGATTTGACCTAACATTAGGCTACATTACAAGTGGCGTGCAAGATTTTGTTGTTTTATTGTTTTTTTCATCTTTTTACACTCAATGGAAATAACACTCTTATTACAAGTTGAAAGTAAATGTGATTGCGAGAGCGCATGCGCGATTTATGCGCGACTGACAACCTCGAGTAATGGGTAGTGCATTATTAAAACATTGCACCAAACACAACATAAATAACTTTAAAATTACAGTTACACTCAAACACTATCTGATAAAAAGTATTCATACAAATATTAACAAAAAATGATAAGGGCTCAAAGGTATAAGGTGTTTGACTGCAAAGGGCTATGTTGTGTTTATATACGTACATATACATCTAAATATGTGTATGTATGTTTATATATATATATATATATATATATATATATGTGTGTGTGTGTGTGTGTGTGTGTATAGTTGTGTGTATATATGTATTTTGTTTTAATTTCAATTTTCTGTACATATTTCGCATTCCAATGTTCTTCTCTTACAGGGAAATAATATATATATATATATATATATATATATATATATATATATATATAAAACAAAAAGATCTGCACTCACTGGACTTTCCACACAAGGGTTTTAATGTGTAAAGTGACGTTTATATACCTATACCTGTATATCTATTCCTATAGATATATGGGTACAGATATCTATTTTACATTAACATAATAATATAGTATAATTATTTCAAACAATTATTTTTTGAGATATGGGTATAGATGTATATTGTACCTTAACATAAGAACATAGTATAATAAATAATTATAATTTATATTTTTAATATTTTATATTTAATATTTAAAAAACGCTCTTCGAGATTAGCAATTCTACATGTGTGCTAACATGACACTGCGTCAGACCTAAATCGCAAAACCCAAAGCTGGATGCACATATTTTACATTCTTCACATAAAAAAATTACATTTTTATTATGAAATACACACACACACATATGTATATATATATATATATATATATATATATATATATATATATATATATATATATATATAATTTTAATGTTAAAAATATATCTATACCTATATATTTTTAAGAATAGATATACAGGTAAAGATGTATATTTTATTTATATATATATATATATATCTCTGTATATAATAAAAAATAACATTGTTCTGTATGTGAAGAACAATGAAAGGAGAAAAATGAATACCTCCTGTCTGGTTAGCGCATGATCGATATGTGTTAGGTTTTTTCTTCTGCGCTCTACATTAACTTCTATGGGCAGAATACGTTAACATAATTACAATATCACAAAGTACAGCAGTCAGTGCACTTGGGGTTTCGCTCGCATGTAAACTTGTTTACTTTCAACTTGTAATATGAACACAACACGACACACGCAAAGTTTGCGTGGGAGCTCTAAATATCGCGCCACTTGTAATCTAGCCCAGAACCCAATATTGTTTTTTTCAGAAACAAATCTCAGATGGCAAAATAAGCAGCAGTATACAGTATATGATATTACTGCTTGCAAATAGTGTTTGTGATATGAATGATAGTGTAGGGCTGCTTGTCAGCAGGGAACGTTTTAAGGGCCTTACCCCCTGCCTGACATGGGATCTAGCAGTGTGTATGTGTCCCTTGCAACATTGTTGCAAGGTAAGGGGAGGATCTTTGTACTCACTACTTAAGCATGTGCAGGCGTGTCTTCATCCTCTTTGTTCCAGATTGTTCACGCGGTTTTTCCCCTCCCTCCCTTCCCTTTTTGATGTAATTTTGCAAGATTGTGGTAATGGCGGCAAAGAAAAATGTGTAAGCTCTAGTTCCTGAGGCTGGAGTCTGATTAGTTCCTGGTAAGACCTTAGCTCTAATTTCCCGTCCCTTAGTCGTTCTAGTTTGCTGGAAGGCTTTCTAGGCAATTTCCCTGTAGCTCAAGTTAGGTTAAAATTATCCCCTTGCAGCGGGAGGTCAAGGCTTCATCTAAGAGCGTAAGCCCGAAAGGGGGGACGGTCGAGCTAATGGGTCGAGCATATGTCCCTAGGTGCCGACCATGGGGTGCTCCACCCCGCGGGCCTGCTGACCGTGCTCCTCTAGGGCGTTTTGCTGCTCCGCATGGGCATGGCCTAGCAAAGGCACGCTTAACCAATATTCCTCTCCAGCCTTGTCCTCTTGGTGTTTGTGGTTAGCAGTTTGCTTGTTATGCCGCCACTTGGTGATCATAGACTTCTGCGAAGTCTATAGTTAGTAAAGTTAAATTATTAAATTAAAGTGACCATGACCATGACCAGTCTTAACCCAACTTTCATGTCTGTGTGTATTTTTTCCAGGTTTTGGTGGGTAGGGAGTTCTATTAGATAAAAATGTCCAATGGGGGTTTAGCCCTTATGAGTAAAATACATTATTTAAAACAAATGCTAATTATTATTTTATCTATAGCTACTTAAAATAAATATAATGAGTATCTGATATCCACATAATGCATTTCAAATATGATTAGTATGTTGCAAGAATAATACTTTGACAAAAATACTTATTTTAAAGATTGCCTTCCCCACATTTCCCCAAATCACATGACTACTGGGACTCATACCATGCATGGTAGCCAGATACATGAACACTCCCTATGGCCATTTCTACTAATTATGTGCATCTTAAAAATGTAGTACTGATATCTTTTTGAAAAATATTTTTTTTCACAAATGTGTATGTAAAGCAATTTTTTTTTCTAATTTTAATTCAGTTAGAATATATATTTAATTATGTCTTATTGAAATATTGTACATATCCCGGGCATTCTTGAATTCCTCTTTTGTATTAGCTCATATCATTCCATCTGGATGCTTTTTCCATCTAATTCATTTATTTTGGTTACATTTTTGAACTTACATTGATTTCACTGGTCTAAGCAATCAGGGCATGAAGTGAATTGTGTTACCAATACTTTTAACATTTTAGAATTTAATTGTTTATCAACTTCCTTCAGCTCATTTTTGAAATTCTTGTCATGTTTTCCGTTACGTCTACAGAACAGTCCATTCCATCTTGGACATTTGAGTATTTATAACAATGCAGCAATAACTATTGTTTTTGTTCTTTATTGCTGAAACATTATGCTATTCTGCTTAAATTTTACAGAATGACCTTGTTAATAAATGTGAAATTACCAGCATTACAACTGTCATTTTTATTACAAGATTAAAGTAGAAAATAGCTTGATTGGATCATTATTATGCATTAAGCGAAGTCAATTTTCTCTTTTTTAAAAAAAAATCTTGTGCAAAAAGTTTAATAGTTTTATCAAAGTAACTTATAAAAGCAACAAATAAACTAAAATTTAAAGAACTATGAAAAAATACATACATCACTCTGAAGTCAAAGACAGCTTTCACCAAGTTCTATATTTCTATCTATCTATCTATCTATCTATCTATCTATCTATCTATCTATATATATATCATATATCTATCTATCTATTTACTGTCTATCTATCTACTGTATCTATCTATATCTATAATTATATATTATTTGTTTGTCAGTCTGTCTGTTAGTCTATCTATCTGTCTTTCTTTCTGTTTGTCTGTCTGTCTATCTATCCATCTGTTTATTGTAATGCTAATTTTAGGTAATGTTAAGTAATGTAATTTTTGATAGAAAAATAGCTTGAATACCTTGTATCTGAGAAGAATGTTACCTCCATTTACAAAATATATACCAGGTGGATTGGTGAATATTTTAATAATTCAGCTTCAATAAATCTTGTAATATACTAGATTAAATCATACTACCTATCTCCCTTCTTTCTTCTAAGCTAAATATTTGAAGTTTATGAAGCCTTTCCATGTAGGGTGTATTTTTTTATTGTGTATCTTGTTATTATCCATTATTTGAACAGTATCTAGATTATTTATATCCTGGAGAGACAATCTCCAGAGATGTACACAATATTCAAGCTAAGGCCTAACTAATGATTTATAAAGTGGCATAAAGCTCTCTGTTTTTCTAAAGCAAATATCTATTCCCATACATCCAAGAATCCTACTGGCCTTACTTACTGTATTTCTGCAAAGTTTACCAAACTTCAAATCATTTAAAATAATAATTAAAAATTCACAATATTCTTTTTTTATTGGCTGTAAAGTGCATATGGGTTGATCGAGATTTTTTGTAATCTACTATTTAGTGTCATTGTCATTACTTTATGTAATACAAGTTAGGATATC
Source organism: Bombina bombina (assembly GCF_027579735.1). Classification (NCBI taxonomy): domain Eukaryota; kingdom Metazoa; phylum Chordata; class Amphibia; order Anura; family Bombinatoridae; genus Bombina; species Bombina bombina. The sequence goes on along the minus strand of NC_069503.1, from coordinate 596,728,670 downwards.
TTTAAAGGGACAGTCTACATCCGAATGTTTATTGTTTTAAAAGATAGATAATCCCTTTATTACCCATTCCCTAGTTTTGCACAACTAACACAGTTATATTAATATAGTTTTACCTCTCTTATTACCTTGTATCTAAGCCTCTGCAAACTGCCCCCTTATTTCAGTTCTTTTGACAGACTTGCATTTTAGCCAATTAGTGCTGACTCCTAGGTAACCCCACGTGGGTGAGCACAATGTTATCAATATGACATAAAAGAACTAACGTTCTCTAGTGGTAAAAAACTATCAAAATGCATTCTGATAAGAGACGGCCTTCAAGATCTAATAAATTAGCATATGAGCCTACCTAGGTTTAGCTTTCAACTAAGAATACCAAGAGAACAAAGCAAATTGGGGATAAAACTAAATTGGAAAGTTGTTTAAAATGACATGCCCTATCTGAATCATGAAAGTTTATTTTGGACTAGACTGTCCTTTTAAGTAAAAATAGATTTATAAGGATAAAAGACAATTATTGTAGTAATAACTATATTATAAATCAATTATTACTTTTTAAGAACAAATAAGTGTAAGTTTTTAAAAGTGCTTTTTTTAAATAGAAGGAACATTTTCCAAAGAACTCAATATATATTTAATAAAAAAAGACATGATAACAATCTGTACAGGCCTCATACAAAGTACACTAATAGCCAAAAGGTATATAAATGATTAATTGGGAAGAGAGTGGTTATTTTCATCGATTTGTTACTCCCTTAATCCTTCATCTACAACTTTTTCATTGTCATAATCAACTGACACTAAAGCTCGAATCACATAATGGTAAGAGTAAAATATCAGTAAAATAATGATCTTAACTTTTATTTAATAATAGTGAATAATCTGTTAATATTTGGCAGAAATATGTTATTCAATCAGTTCAGAAACATGGAAACAATACCAACATGTCAATGTGATAGTCCAAACATAGCTGTAAAAACAGTTTAAAGAAATACTCAGTAGAATTACATCATTAACAAGTACATTATAAAAAGGCAATGCAAGAAGCAGTTACTCTGAATTTCAAATAAGCAGTATAATTTTTTTGACAAATTTATTTTTTCCGGACCCCTGTATCATGTGACAGACATCAGCCAATCACAGACTAGTATACGTATACCCTGTGAGCTTGTGCACATGCTCAGTAGGATCTTGTTCCCCATTAAGTATGAATATAAAAACACTGTGCAATATTTGTTAATGGAAGTAAACTGGAAAGTGTCTTAAAACTGCAGGCTCTTTCTGTATCCTAAAAGTTTATTTTGACTTGAGTGTCCCTTTAAGTAAATGTTAAATAAATATATATAAATATAAATATACACAGGTAGCCCTCAGTTTACGCCGGGGTTAGGTTCCAGAAGGAATGGTTGTAAATCGAAACCGTTATAAATTGAAACCCAGTTTATAATGTAAGTCAATAGGAAGTGAGGGAGATAGGTTCCAGGCCCCTCTCAAAATTGTCATATGTAACACCTAATACATTCTTTTCAAAGCTTTGAAATGAAGTCTTTAAATGCTAAACAGCATTATAAACCTAATAAAATAATCACACAACACAGAATATATAATTAAACTAAATTAAATGAACAAAAACATTTGATAAACAGCATTATAAACCTAATAAAATAATCACACAACACAGACTTCACTTGCATTTTTCTGCAAGCAGTTCTATCTATGCATTCCAATCTGGACTGATTTATAGACAGGAAGATATTGTTCCCTTGAAATCTGCTTGATAGCTCAGGTCTGGTTAAACTGATTCATTTCAGCTTGCTTGGCTTTGCTGCAACACAAGCAGACAGCTCCACCTACTGGCTATTTTAATAAATTCACTGCTTCTCAATGCTTTTCAATAGCAGTCACATGACTGGAAAAAAAGGTTGTTATTCTGAAACGGTGTAAATTGAACCGTTGTAAAACGAGGGCCACCTGTACACATATTACGTTTAATTTTGCTTCTAAAGATATTTGTATTTGATTTTTTTTTTATAGTCATTACTGCCAATAAATGGAGCCTATGGGCTCTATATATGAAGCTCTGATGTGTGCGCCGTTGGCTGCAGGCTCGCATGAGCAAGACTGCAGCCGGGAGTTAAAAATCAGAGGTAATTAGACCACTGCTTCTTGACCCAATTCACCACCTGTTAGATTGCATATTGACAGACCCTGCTTGTGTGCGATTGGCTGTGCCTGAGCAAGGGGTTGGCGTTCCACACTAGCCGTAGTGGGCATCGATAAATGCGGGCAGTGTATATTGATGCCCTCTAGATGCAATGCAGGGCGGACTGGGGCAAAGATGCAATCCCTTGTCCTCCTGGACTTTTTTAAATCTGGCACTTTATATACGATACTGAACCTCACATATTTGACATAAGCATACATATTAGTTTACTATTTTCTTGATAAATTAAAAAAAAAAACATTTTGTATTGTAATGAAAGTAAATAGAGTTCATATTTTAAGATACTCAATCTACCTTCCCTTTTTAGCTATCAAATTATTTACAGAGCTTTAGAATCTGCGCTAATTGCTTTAGAACTTTAGATAAAAAAATTCCAAGGGCAGCACTGTATTACTGGAGGCAAACTGCATTAGAAAACATTGGCCAATCTAGGTTTTGTAAATTATGCTAAATTAAAATGAAGGTTGATCCAAACTGGCATCACTCTAGTGCTGAGCTAGTACTGAGTTGTAGCCTATTCAAGTTATAATTTGAATAATAGTATATTTTCTTTAGTCTATAGTGGATACCACAGGGTTTAATTGGATTAATTTGCATTTAAATTAGACAGATAGATAGACAGACATACAGACAGACAGACAGACAGACAGACAGATAGATAGATAGATAGATAGATAGATAGATAGATAGACTGACTATATATAAATAGTAGCTCCCACACTGGGCTAACATATAGTAGATTTTTTATAATTGAGGAAACAGACGGATAGAAGAAGAATATTTGGGAACATTGAATAAAATGCTAACAGTCATATATAATAATACACATTTGAATATATCCTTTGCTGATACATTATACATATAGAAATATATTAGTATTGATATATTTTTTGCAATGGATTTTATGTCCTCTTTTTATTTTTTCTTTAACACTGATAAATTATCTCAGAAAAGAAAGAAAGAAAAGCAACTCTGCCATAAAATGAATGTTAACAATAAGCAACCCAGTAAATACAATTGAACCTGCAAAATAATGCTCTGGTGAGGCATACAGTCAGTTTAGTAATGCTCCCAACTGAATCTTGTCATGTAAACTCGGCAACCTTTAAGTAACAAATACTGATACTAATGGCACTCAGGAGCCTGTCAAGGTAATTTTGTGAAAATTAAGTGTATTGGAAAAATGTCACACACACACAATCATTATATATATGTGTGTATGTATATATATATATATATATATATATATATACACAGTATATATATATATATATATATATATATATACACAGTATATGTATGTGTGTGTGTATATATATATATATATATATATATATATATATATATATCACACAAACAGGCACACATGACCTACAGTTGCTAGTACATCTCACTGAAAGATGCTTCCCTGCTGTGGTCAAGTCTGTTAGCTGACAGTAAATCTTTAGTGCATTATTTATTTGCACTATTGGCAAGAAGCACCATGCTGGGAGAATACAAATGTTTATATGCTGTGATTCCGTGCTTATCATTGTGATTACAGTTCAAACCTCAATTGTGCAAAATAGAAAATTAGAAGATGATTGCCAGAGGAATATGGCTCGGCACAACATTCTAACAGTATGGCTGGGCAGATGAGATGAGGTCTACACTAAATGCTTTGAATTATGAATGAGCTAGTAAAAGGATATTTCAACAACCATGAACTTTTGCTTTTTTCCGTTTTTTTCTTTTAAGGATAAAGTAAATTGAAATTATTGCAATTTTTTAAAATATGAGAACAATAATGAGTACAAAGATTGACGTACAGGGCTTAAAATTACCACTAGTCCACTAGTCCAAGATTAGATAGAAATTACAGTAAGCAAATAAAAAAAAGTATGTTTCCCTATCTGTAATATTGAGTGTTATGTAGGTTTTTTCATGTTAAAAGTAACTTTTTATCTCTGATCGGTAGAGTAATATTTTCCATCCTTGACTGTATAAAAAGATATAATAATAATACTAATACTAATACATGCATCACAAGACTGAGGAACAAATGTTCTATATATGTCACCAACAACCCAAGCGTCCAGAAAACACTCATCATACTTCATCTGCATCAGCATTCTTTTTACAGTCTACATAGTCATTCTCTTTTACTGCTCACCCACTAAGAACCAGATTACAAGTGGCGCACTATTTAGCACTTTTGCTAGAGTGCAAACACTGCAGGAAGTAAACTTTTAACGCGTAAATTAGCACACATATTACAAGTTGAAAGTAAATTGTTTGTGCGCAAGTGAAACCTGACATGCGTTAACTTCAGAACTTCGGATATCGCAACTGCATTAATTTCATCTCCATATAGAATTTAATGGAGTGCCCTTTACACACAAAAAAACTAGCACGTATCGCTTGTGAGCTAATTCTACACTACATTAGACCTTCATCGCTAAATCCAAAGATAGTTATTCATATTTCACATTCCAATGTTCTTCACATGGAAGAAAATATTATTTTTATTTTTAAATATATATTTCTTTAAATATCTGATGTTTTTTTTTTGTATATACACCTACGTGAATATATATACAGGTGTAGACATATACAGATATATATACATATATAGTTTCTTATCCAAAAAAAGTATGCACAACCACTTCCCAAGGTGCTCCTTATTAAATCACATAGAATGTCCCAAGAAAAAGGCACTCGCCCGTTTTATAAAACTTAACGTTTAATATACACAATTAAAAATCTGCATAGCTTTTTGGTGCCATTGTGATACCTTTGTCAAATGCACAGAATGATTCAACAGTCAAATCTAAAAGCAAAACACAACACATTGCTGATACCTTCTTTATATGTGTAATGCATGGTGGCCAGGTCGCATCGACTCTGTCCCCTAGTACTGACATCATCAGCACCCGACTCGCTATGACATCTTGTAAGGGGCATATCATAGATACCAGTATTCACAGTCTATGTAAACATACCCATGCGTGTTTATTATATGTATACAGTTATATGTAACATGTAAAGATACACTATGCATACCAAATGACCCACTATATGTCAATATACAAGACAAAGTGCTATACGTAATTCAAAAGTCTACCTAACAACAAAGTAGTATGTGTCAATAGACAAAATGAAGTACACTCCCCTAATCCCAATGGCTCTACTAAATAAGAGACAATCATTGTTTTTCTTCTATGCCAAGAGGTATATGGTAGAAACTTTAGTACCCACTAAACCAAATAATGGTCACTTCAGATTGTTTTGCTCCATATATTGTACCTAATAGTCAATTTATATTGTACTCCATACATTTATGTGTTGGATCCTACAGTTGGTTCTGGAGTGTGAGTCAAATACTTGCTTCTACTTTTTCTAGTATTATAAGTTTATATATGCTTTCTCCTTTTTCTTAATTTAATTAAAATATGTTGCTATATTTGCTAAAAGAATGCTGAAGTCCCTTACATTCTATTGGAGAAATCTATTGGGATTAATCCTTTCTTTTCAATGTCCTCTTTAGTATTTTGAAATAATAAGGGTTTGCACCATGGTTATATATATATATAAATATATATATATATATATATATATATATATATATATATATATATATATATATATACATACATACTGAAGGAATAGCAGCTATAAGAGAGAGCCTGCTCATGTATCTGTACATTGGACCACCAATAGATGCCATTTTACAACTACTTGAGTATCGGGCACAGTGTGGCCCCATCCTATGCCAACCTGTTTATGGCACAGTTTGAAACACGTGGTACCACTCTCTTCAAAGACCAGAGAATACGAATGTTCCGAAGAAATATAGATGACCTGTTCCTAATCTGGGATGGGAACCAAGAAGAACTTGAACAATGGTTTAAAGAATTGAATATGGCAAACAACAGTTTAAAATTCAAGATCACCTCTGATCCACAAGTGGTGGATTTCTTGGATTTACAAATTTACAAATCTAATGCAAGACTTAAAACAACACTGTTTAAAAAACCCACTGATAGGAATTCTATCCTACAGGGCACAAGTTGTCATCCTCCATACCTTAAGAGGGCCCTACCAAAGTCCCAGTTCAAAAGAGTGGCTAGGAAAAACAGTGATGAAGTCACAAAACAAGTGCAACTTGAAGAAATGAAACAAAAATTTGAAGAACGTGGATATAAGGAACAACAACTGGCTGATGCATATATTAAAGCAGTCGACATGTCGCAAGCTCAAGCACTAAAAAAGAAGGAACCATCTAAGGCAGGGGTGGACAAGAGGTAGATCGTGGTCTACTAGTGGACCACGGGTGAATTTTGAGGTGACCGCCTGGAAGATTTCAAAAGTGTGCATAATAAGAGAAACATTTCTCACACATCTAGATTATGAGTGAAAAAATAAAAACACAGAGGCGCCCAATGGCCTAATACCACAATGACAGGGTGAATACAATATAGAGGGAATTGTACTCACAAACAAACAGAACCGGAAGGTGCAAAAAGTCAGACTGGAACCTCACAGTTGCCCAGCAAACTGAACAGACACATCCAAATGACCAGTGGAGATACTTCGCCTGGGGGATCCACCAAGTTCCTAAAAGGAGGGATACTGAACCAACATAGCCCAATACAGTTTGTACAAATGTGTGTGTATATAGGGAATAGGCACACTTACACATAGTGAAGAACCTCCAGGTGCAATAACCACAGGCTGGGACTTCTCAGCCACCCAGCTGACTGTTTCCAGGGATTCAGCAAATGATATGGTTCCCAAAACGAGTGCCAGGGATAAGTAATCCCCAGATGAAATATGGCAGCAAGTGTATTAGTAAAAAAGTAATACTTTATTAAAAGCAACGCATTTCTCAGCCTCTGTAGGTCTATTTCCTCAGGCTAATGATTTTTGGTCTATGAGTGAAGAGCCTCGTCACCGTAGATATAAGAAATGTATCTCTTATGCAGACTTTTAAAATCGGCTATGAGTCTATGACAGCGGTATGTGTACTTCAGCATGTGGAATGCAGCTGTAGATGAACTCACTGCCCCAGCTTTGGTTACTGCCTGTCTCAAACTCTCCTACTTTTTGTCTCAAGAGCGGTCAGTCCATAGTACAGACTCTTCATGCGCCAGGCTGAGATGCTGCTCGGTATCCCTGGGTTTGGCAGATCCAGGTCCTGCTCTGTCTGATATTCTGCTGCAACTTTCTAGTTCTGCCCTCCGTTACTTGTTACCTGGCTCTGCTGGGTGAATGGTCTGGTGTTTTGCTTCCCAGGGTTTGTTACTTCCCCTCAGGTTCTTTTACTTACTCTGTACCAGGCATTGATGCTGCTATCTGATACTTTCTCTGACAAACTAATATTAGCTACACTTTGTGATAGTTTCTGCAGCTTTCTGTCCCCAGAATTTGTTGTCACCAAATTGTTCAGGTCAGTGCTGTTGCTGCTATACCAGTCTCTGGTTGCTGTGTAATGCGGTACAGAGCCTGCAGGTCCTGCTGCTGTGACTGTCCCAACTATGTGCAATAGTCTCCATCTAGTAGCAGACAGATGGAGAGCAGCCAACAGGACCTGCCCCCTAATCAACCTGACATGGCGTCCAGCCAATAAAATTAATTTGTAGAATGAGTCTGTCTATGATTGGCTATCATTGTCATCATTGTACCTGAGCAGTGGTTTTCCCATGTGTTCCAGGCTTGACTACTCCACTAGCCCTAGACTCGAGCCATCTTGATTGTGCGGTACACAGATAAGGTTGCTTGATAGTCCCGGCGTGACGTAAAGAGAGAGCTCTTGCAGTAAGTAAAGAGCGCAACTGTATTTATTTTTAAGCAGCGCAGCTGATTTTTAAAGCTGTTTGTGCTAAAAATACAATTTTCAGCCTGCAACTGTATTTATTTTTAAGCAGCGCAGCTGATTTTTAAAGCTGTTTGTGCTAAAAATACAATTTTCAGCCTGCTACTTAGTTAGATGCCCACGTCACTTGGAATAAAATTACAGGTAGCCCTTGTCTTACAAAAGTCTGCCCACCCCTGATCTAAGGCTAAAGGGGAAAGACTGATCCTTACAACAAACTTCACTCCGGAGAAGGTGGATCTTCCAAAAGTCCTACGTGAACACTGAAACATTATTTCCACTGACAAAGCCTTATCATGTGAGGACATGGATTTACCTATGATTGGCTATAGGAGGGTGGCCTCCTTATGTGACTACCTGATGCGCCCGATAATAAATCCAGCTATACCTCTAAAACCTGGTTAAACACCACAAATAATGGGTGCTTCCGATGCAGTGGATACACCACATGTAGTGGGATGACCCAGAGCAAATTTTTTACACATCCAAGGTCAAACAGAAAATTTGAGATAAAACACAGGGTCACCTGCATAATCAAATATGTGGTTTATATGCTCCACTGCCCATGTGGGAAATTTTACATGGGTAAAACCCAGGATGACGCCCGCACCAGAATGGCTAACCACAGGTCGGCTATTAGAGCAGCCATAAACTGTGGCAAATCAGACCAACTTGTGGCCAGACATTTTGTCCAGGGAAGACATAATGTTACCGACCTTATGTTCATTATTATTGACCACATCCCCCCTCTCTTGAGAGGGGGTGATAGGGGCAGGCTGTTGTTGCAGAGGGAAAGCCTAAGGGGCTCAATGTGCATCTGGATATGCAGTGCTTTCTGTAAGATATTAAGGTACTTGGTTTATAGTAATAAAAGCTATTTATAGTTGTGATACCATCCCGTGTGGGGATAATATGGGTACTTGCTATAAGTGGTTGGTACATGCTGGCAATGTTATGATTTATGCACAGTTGTTAATTATAGCAACAGCTACTACCTAAGCTTTGATTACTCAATATTTATGCATGTTGCTCCTCTCTCTATCTCTCTCTAAATATATATATATATATATATATATATATATATATATATATATATATATTCTGTATATCAAGAGATGTCTCCTGAGCTAGTAATAAGGTTCTGGTGGTTTATGATCACCTACATGTTAATTTAATAACAACGTGTTGTGGTGGTCATGTCCTTAAAACTTTTAAAGTATGTAACTTAGTTTTAATCTACTATGGGCATCTATTGGTTGCTTAGCATTGGGTATACTATGATACAATATAGGGCTACAATCCCCCCTCTGGTGGTTATGTTAGATAGTACTGAGCCACGTATTCTTATTATGATTTGGGTTTATATGAGTCTATATGTCTTTATCATATATGCTTAAATGAACTAGATTCTGACATATTGATGTCCTGATACATTATCCAATAATCTGTTGTTTGGGTAATTCTACGTTCCTGATGATCTTATAGTACATCGCCTAGAAAATAATGTCTAAGTATTGAAATAGGATTTGCTTTTTATTTGAGTTTGTGTGTTTCTTATATGGTTTGATGAATTTAATAATGCTATGTTGATATCTTAACAAAATGTATTGGTTGGGTAATCCTCTGCAGCAACTGACAGTTTGGTACATCCCCTTATAACCGATGACTCGTAGCAATTCTTACTGATTAGACGTTTCATACACTAACTACTGATGATATACTAATTGCATGAAAAGTACGGTACTTACGTTCACTGACCAATCTCTATAATTACTAGCAACTATACATAATATCATGTTGGAGTAAACAACTGCCGTTTTTAGATTTTTAGATTTGATTTTTCGTTTTTTTGAACTTCCAGGGCTGCCGTACATGCAGTTGCGCATAGGGAACGATACTCTGTCTGGAATGCACTTGGGGTAAGGTATAACACATAAATGTCTGCTTTTTTAATTTGTATGTAAGTCTGAGGACGGGGCAACCCTGAAAGCGTTAACAAGAGTAAATATATTTTACTGATTACAAACAGAGAGTGCCTTTTCTTTGAGAGAATTTTATGCACAGCTTTAAGTGCGCCCCGGAGGTTGTGAAAAAATGTTATGAGAGTGCTGGATCCACTTGGGATATGGTATATATATATATATATATATTGCAGCGAGCCAGCCCAGCGATAATACATTTTAATAAGTCCCTGTCCCACTGTCTCTCATCACACTTCAAGGCGGGAGATGATCCACCTCAGCAGTAGGCGCTGCTCTCTAAGGCGGCTGCCTATACTGCCTTACGCAAGAACCGGCCCAGCCCTGTATATATATATATATATATATATATGCAGTAACCCACAAAAGTGAGTACACCCCTCACATTTTTGTAAATATTTTATTATATCTATTCATGTGACAACACTGAAGAAATGTCACTTTGCTACAATGTAAAGTAGTGAGTGTACAGCCTGTATAACAGTGTAAATTTTCTGTCCCCTCAAAATAACTCAACACACAGCCATTAATGTCTAAACCGTTGGCAACAAAAGTGAGTACACCCCATGTTTGTGTGTGTGTGTAATTAAATGTTGGTTCTGCATATGGCTGATATAATATTTGGTATAATATCCCTTCAAGGAAGACATGCATAATAGAACCACAGACAATATTCCTACTACATTGCATAAGCAAACAAGTATCATGTTAATAAAATGTATAATTTGCTTCATACAGCTGGATGGTAACAGGTAGGTTTTATTTAAAAGACTTGAAATCTATTGGGCATATTGAGATGGTGGCAGTAGAAAAAAAGCAAGATTTTTAGTCATAGGTGCAACCACATTTGGCCCTACAACAGAGATTGGAAGCTATTGAAAAGGTGCCAACAAACAAAAAAAAGCCTTAACTGCTGTAAGCTGTAATTTTAAGACTTTGGTTTGAGCATAGAATAAAAGTTAAATTACTTTTTTTTTCTTTTCTCTCCATATAAAATAAGACAAAACAGCTTGCTTATAGAAAAACCAGACCTAATGGTTTGTGTTCGTTCCTGGACCATCTTCATTATCCACGTGGAACATGACTCATCCGTACAGTGTATTCATTCACCATTAACATGAACAGATTGTTCATTAAAGAGAAATCTGTTGTGTTTTTCCTTCATTATACTGTGCTGCATGCAAATATTTTATTGCTGGCATTGTTCTCTAAAAAACTGACCTTAGAATCGAACCTGTCTTCTTGCTCTATTTATTTAGATACTTACAGATTGTGATTCTATTATTCTTTCAATGCATAATTCTTTAGGGTTGTTTTAAGAGATTCATTTACAGAGAACTGTCAGATTCAGTGGGATATCTGCAATATGCCATAAATTTTACAGCAGCAGGAAAACAAAAAGGAACAAGAAATGTCCCAGATTTATTAATATTGTATATTAATGCAAAAGAAAAGTACAAATACATTCCAACGCTCAACTAAATGAGAGTATAAATCTATATACAAAGTAATATAGGATGTGGTGTGTTTGGTGGTTTTATATAATCACCTACGGAAAACAGGCAGAAGAGGAGTGGCTGGAAAACAGCGTAAAGACCACTAAATACAGTAGAATTGAATTACTGACAAATACACCATCCTATATTATAAAAGGACAGGTAAGTTTGTCCGATGCAGTCATGCGCAGTAGAGACTCCTTCACGAGATAAACATACCTGGCCGTAAGGAAGGATAAGCAGTGAGCGCCATGAGGATCAAACAGCAGTGAGGGTGGGCGGGAGGAAGTGGGCGTGACGGGGACGGGAGCGGGCATGGCGGAAGAGGACATGGTGGTAGTTGGAGTGGGCATGGCGGGGCGGGTGGGGCTAGGCGGGACCGCTGCACTGCAGAAAATGGCCTGTGTACACAGGATTTAGGACTAATAAAAAGATAATTCAATATAAAAAAATTGAATTTGAAATGTACAGTATAATATTTACTGCAAATTTCAAAGTTAATCCTATTTTCCCTCCCCTTGTGCCATGTGACAGCCTTTAGCCAATAACAAAGTGCACATACACATATACAGTGTACTTTTGCACATACTCAGTAGGAGATGGAACCTCAGAAAGTGTTCATATAAAAAGAATGTACAAGTTTTGATAATGGAAGTTTTTTTTTTATTGAATAATTATCTGAATCACAAAACTTGCATTTTTACTTTGGTGGTCCTTTAAAATGTAAATAAAGTTAAAATGGTAGCTATGTTACACACTTAGTTGACACAGGAAACACTTAACTGACAATTGCTGGATTGTTAATGAATAGTGTAAATATGAAGCCTTTCTTGCTTTTAGAGTAATGGTTTTCAACACATGAACAAATCAACCATATATTTAGGGCTAGATTACGAGTGGAGCGCTATTTATCTCTCCCGCTCGTGCGCTAACTCTGCTAGAGGTAAGCTTTTTGTGCACATCAAGTAGTGCTCGTTTACAAGTTGAAAGTAAAAAGCTTTTACTTGCACGCTAACCTGATACGCGCAAAAAGCTTAACTTAGAATATCGCCACCACGTTAACATATTACCCCATAGAAGTCAATGGAGCAAGAAAAAAGGAAAAAAAAACTAACATGTTACTCACACACAAACCCGATCGCATTTTCTCAAGTGTGCTAACCCAACATGAATATTTCACATTCCAATGCTCTTCACGTAGCAGAAAATGTTTTATTTATTCGTAAATACATATTTCTACATATAGCTGATAGTATTTTGGAAAAAATATATATCTATACCTCTAGCTATAGATGATTATATATAGGTATAGATATATACAGCTATATTAAGGAATATCTATTTACAAATACATAGAACATATTCCTCTATGTGCAGAACATTGGAATGTGAAATATTTACAGTAAACATACAGTATAAAACTTTATAAAATATGAATATTGCATAAATATGATTTGACATGTTTTCATCTACTTGGCTGCAAAGGGCTCCAATGCACACACACACACACACACATAAATATATATATATATATATATACACATGAGTATGTATGTGTTTATGTGTGCATATATGTCTGTAAATACATACATACACATATAAATCAATATGTACACACATATAAACATATATATGCAAACATATACATATTTAGACATGTATGTATCTACGTTAATTTTTTTTTTAATAATTTTTATTAGACAGTGTAACTGTACTTTTCAGTTTATTTTTTGCTTTGTGACACTTTGTATTCAAGCGTAACAGTTAATTCAATTGCGCTTAAGCAATCGCATATACTTTCAACTTGTAATATGCACACTACATCCGATGCGTGCAAACAGCCGCGATAAACCTGATATTGTTTCTGCGTAACTGTTAACACGCCACTCGTAATCTGGCCGTATGGTTGGGGACTTGGTAAATGGACTACCTATTTATCTTACTTCTGACATATACATAAAAAAAAAAAAAAATCTGTAATTTTAACATTAGCCCAAAAACAATTACAATTGGCTGGTTATTGCTACCGCGAGCTTGCGGAAGCAATTAGCGCTCTGAGATCAGATCTTTGGTTAATTTTTTAAATGTCCCCCAATTGGCCCCAAATTTTTATTTAATTTTTGAAAAAATTTTTATTTAATTTTTGAAAAAATTTAAGACAATATAAACTTAGCTTCTTGATACGGGGTTACTTTCTCAACATTTTGTCACTCTGCTAGTTGCATGAAAAAAAATTATAAATTAAATATTAAAGCTATGAAAATAGAGGAAAACTTAATTCCTATCCAAGACACAAACGGAATGCATTTTTGAACTAAGCATCATACTTCAATCGTTTTCAGCACAGAGGGGATGATTACTTATTAAAGGCATACAGAACATGTTCAAGTCTTGTTCCTGCCTTACGGTTTTGACCTTCAGAGATCAGAAATGCTTTATAGTCCCAATTTAAACATCAACACAGATGTTATTATCCAATTATAATTTTGTCACATCTTAATGTTGTTTACAAAATGTGAATAACTGTTAGAGCCTTGTGAGGGTTTGATCCACATATCAGAAATATATTCGGAAGATCAGAACAATGTATGATGCAAAAAGTCATTGCCTCATAAAATGTAGATATCTGATTACATTGGGTGACTAAACATAATGTAATAAAAAAACAAAATACTGGAAGCAAAATAATATTGTATTGTTTTATTGTTTTGGTATAAGTTTATCTTAATTGTTCTATTTTATTAATTACAATTCCATACATTTGTAAATGGGATAAATACATAACAATTAAAATATGTAACATTAAAGGTAAGTGGTGGGGCCGACTGAGATGACTTAAAGGGACAGTCTACTCCAGAATTGTTATTGTTTAAAAAGACAGATAATCCCTTTATTACCCATTCCCCAGTTTTGCATAACCAACACTGTTATAGAAATACACTTTTTACCTCTGTGATTAGCTTCTGCAGACTGCCCCCTTATTTAAAAAAAAAGATATTTGCTATCAGTTATTTTTTAAAGCATGTTGTTAATGCAAGATCCACTGTTTCTACGAAGTCCCATGCACTATACATCACATTAAAATCCCTACAGCAAGTTCTACAATTTATTTTTGCATTTCTGATTTGGAAGATAGGATTACTGTAGCACAATTAAAGAGCAATTGAGAGTTATATTAATCTTTTAACTTTTGTATTGCGTATTTAACATAGCAACAAGTTCAAATTTCATAGCTACGATTTAAATTTGTATTTTTTTGTCCATTGGAACCTGAAGTGTTGGCAAGTGCATCAAACAAGGCAATTTTTGTATTTTTTTCAAGTGACATTTTAGTGTAATAATTAAGTTCTTTAATTTTTTAAAATATGTTATTACCAAAAAAATGCTTGTTTGAAGTATGTGTTTAACCCTTTAACATATATCATGTCATTTATCAGGTGTGCTTCAGTTTTCTTCCTGTATAGAACACATCTGATTACTGACAGCTACCTGTGTATGCCCCATCCCAGATTGGCTCATTGCATTGTCATTCCTGATTGAGAATTTAATTATGTGTTAAACCCCTTTGCAAGAATTAAAGGGACAGTCTAGTCAAAATTAAACTTTTATGATTCAGATAGGGCATGACAACTTTTCAATTTACTTTATCATCAAATTTGCTTGTTCTCTTGGTATTCCTTGTTTAAAGCTAAACCTAGGTAGGCTCATATGCTAATTTCTAAGCCCTTGAAGGCCACCTCTTGTCTCATATAGATAATATTGTGCTCACGCCTGTAGAGTTATTTATGAGTCAGCACTGATTGGCTAAAATGCAAGTCTGGCAAAAGAACTGAAATAAAGGGGCAGTTTGCAGAGGCTTAGATACAAGGTAATCACAGAGGTAAAAGGTAAATTAATATAATCTTGTTGGCTGTGGAATAGGTAAAAAAGGGATTAGATATCCTTTCAAACAATAACAATTCTGGAGTAGACTGTCCTTTTAAACACATTGTTATAAACAACAGTTTATTTCATTATAAAATGCTTTAATTAATTTAAACTATAAAAAAATGTATTATCATCAAGAAGCTGGCAAGGATGACTCAAGTAGACATTTTGGCCTCTAGTTATCAAGCTCTGTAAGGAGCTTGATGGCCCCTGTTTCTGGCGAGTCTTCAGACTCACCAGAAACAGCAGTTATGAAGCAGCGGTCACAAAGACCGCTGCTCCATAACCTGTCCACCTGCTCTGAGCAGGCGGACAGACATCGCCGGAAATCAACCCGATCGAGTACGATCGGGTTGATTGACACCCCTCTGCTGGCGGCCTATTGGCCGCGAGTCTGCAGGGGGCGGCGTTGCACCAGCAGCTCTTGTGAGCTGCTGGTGTAATGATGAATACGGCGAGCGTATTGCTCGCCATATTCAGCAAGGTCTGGCGGACCTGATCCGCAATGTTGGATCAGGTCCACCAGACCTTGATAACTAGAGGCCTTATAATCAATGTAAGCTTAAATTGTATTGAATAAAAATAGATGTCATCTGTGTTTCTTGTATTCATTTTTAAAGTTGCTGAATATTTTACTTCATTTTTAAATTCATATTGGTGCTGCTACATTAAAGTTTGCAACAACTGAGAGAAGTCCTTAAATTATTAAATATAATAGACTGACTAGTTCCTATAGGAGTGAGCTAGCAACTCCCCATCCCTCTGAGGTACCACCTATTTTGTTTATACATTTTAGATGAACTCAGGGAGACTTGGTGACCTTCATTCTCAAAGATTCATAGACTTAATCCCAGTTAATCAATTGATTTGATGGTTACTGGTATGTCTAGGGCAAAGAGTTTGAAATATATTCAAGCAGTATGCACTGGAGCTCAGTTCTCAACTTAAAAAAGCTAATTTCCTAAGTTTCATAACATTTCATAACTTTCTTAACAAATATTGCATGTTCTGAAGGGACAAATAGTGCTGTAAAAGTCAGTATTTGGCAACTAAATATTTCAACTTAAAGGGACATGAAACCAAAATGTTTTCTTATTTTTCATGATTTAAATAGATATTGTGATATTAAACAACTTTCCAATTTACATATATCCAATTTGCTTCTTTCTCCTGATATCCTTTTTTTGAAGGAGCAGCTATGCATTACTGGGAGCTATCTGAAGACATCTGGTGAACCAATGAAAAGAAACATTTCTGTGCAGCCACCAATTACCAGCTAGCTCCCATTAATGTATTGCTGCTTCTGAGCCTACCTAGATATGCTTTCCAACTAAGGATACCGAGAGAATGAAGAAATGCAGATAATAGAAGCAAATTGGAATGTTGTTTAAAATCACATGCTCTGTCTGAATCATGAAAGACATTTTTTGGGTTTCATGTCCCTTTTAGAGATCTTATAAGACATAAAGAACTTTATAGATGTGGTAGTGCTGAATTAAGTGAATATTTCTCACAGTAATAAGGGGGGAAATGCCAATACATTTTTTTAGTGAGTTACTGTTATCTATTTTATGCATGGCATGACATGCATGTCCAGCTCTATATAATTGCAGACCGGTTAAATGTAATTGTCATTGGCTATAACACTACTTTATTTCCTGCTCAGTGGTTCCATCCAATCATCTCTTTTTTCACTTAATAATTATTTCATCATTTGGAATTCATTCAAACCAAATTAAATGTAACAAGGGAGCGCCAAGCAAATTACCTTTTTTTTGTTCATTTTCCTGCCTTTAAGATTCCTGGCATGATTATGCAGTGTAACATTAATGAATAGCAACAAACACAGAAAACTGTGGCATTTTACTAAACAGTTATATCACATGCAGCCTAAATTGAAAATAACCAAACTATGTAATTGCTAAAAGGAGACATTTAGTGAGAACTACATTTGGAAATTATTAAAAGACTTTTTAGATAAAGTACATTTAAAAGATATGGAAGGTAAAAGTAATCGTTTAAACTTCTAGTTAATGAAAATATTATTGAATGATTGCAACTCAATCTCATACAGGGTAAACTTAATTTTATTTCTATTTGTCCCTCTCCCTTTTAATGTGTCTTCCTGTGTCCTTCAACTGCCATTGTACGCCACGTGAATATATGCATGGATGGCACATATGGTCGGCCTGCAGACAGATTTCAGGATGCCCAAAGTGCACTCCACAGGGAGAGGAAAGGATAGATTTTTTTTTTTTTACAAAAGCATTTACGTTATGCAAAATTGTTAATATAATAATTATTTATCAAAACATCAAAAAACGACATATTTTAATATTACATGGCTCAAATTAAAATGTAATAAGAAAATATGTTTGTTTTTTTTCATTTTTATAAATGTAAATATAATTGAATGTAGTTGTTAATGTATTTAAATAAAATGAAAACTACTTTGTATGCCTGTATTTTTGTCTTTGCTGAATTTAGTCAGCTGATATAATTAAAGGGACAGTCTAGTAAAAAATGTAACTTTTATGATTTAGATGGGGAATGCAATTTTAAATTTTTTTCCAAATCGAACTGATTTTTAAACCATTGAAGGCCGCTTCTTGTCTCAGTGCGTTTTGATAATTTGTTACAGTTAGACAGTGCTAGTTCATGTGTGTCATATTGATAACAGTGTGCTCACTCCCATGGAGTTATTTAAGAGTCAGCACTGATTGGCTAAAATGCAAGTCTTTCAAAAGAACTGAGATAATGGGGCAGTCTGCAGAGGCTTAGATACAAGGTAATCACAGAGGTATAAAGTGTATTAATATAAACATGTTGGTTTAATGGGTAATAAAGGCATTATCTATATTTTTAAACAATAAACATTTAAAGTAGACTGCCCCTTTAAGTTTTTAATGTTTACATTAACCCTTTACAAACATAAAAATACAGTATACTGTAAAAATAAAAATACTCCATTTTGTTAGTGCATAAAAATTTTCTACATTTCAACTACTTCTATTACTAGAGCACCTCCATTCTGCACTAAATGAGGCCAGCAATAGGAGCATACACCTAAATTCCTGCTCCTGATTTGCTGTATCATCATCAAGAGTGTCTCAGGAACACAGATTTGACTGTGTATTTAACCATTTTACAGAGGTTAAAAATATTAAAATTATTTGTTTAAAAATAAAATGCATAGATAAAATAGAAAATTTTATTTTTACGCTAGAATTTCCCTTTAAACCATATTCTACATAAAGGTAAAGTTTATGTAAAGGAACATAAGGTCAAAACTAAACTTGTCTGGTTCAGATAGAACATGCAATTTAAGAGAAAGCTCTGAAGATTTTAGATTTTCTAATTCTTAGAATTTGAAATCCCCCCCCCCACACTGCAGACTTCTCAATGAGGCTAACCCTGATATATGCATTTCTCTTATTGACTCTAACTGATTGGCTTTAACTGATAACAACTGTATTTTATGCTAACATTATGACTGAGATTTGCCTTGGTGTCTGCAGACTAAAGACCAGATTGGCTCCTCCAAATAAGACAAGTGGTGGGTGGAGTTTGGCTATTGAAAAGCAATTGCAGTTAAAGAATGCTTAGACTTGACTGATATGTTAACTTATAGCAAGACAAAAGAAATGTCTTGCAATTACAACGTGTTTATTGTTCCTTTAAAGGGTCATTTCCTCTGATATTTATAAAAAATTCTATAAGGGTGGTAAAACTGGAAGATGTAAAAAACGCCAATGCTCTTATTACACCCACAATATTGCTGTTTGTTCATTACATAAAATCGCTTTAAATTTCACCCAAATTATCTTCATCCAAATATCTTGTAAGATTATAACAAAAAAGAGAAAGTAGAAAATGTATAAGGCTTAAAAACACAAAGATTTTAATAATAAATGTATTATATATTAATAACAATCCATTAAAGGGACAGTTAACACCAGAATTTTTGTTGTTTTAAAAGATAATCCCTTAATTACCCATTCCCCAGTTTTGCATAACCAACACAGTTATAATTATATACACGTTTTACATCTGTAATTACCTTGTATCTAAGCCTCAGCAGACTGCCCCCTTATTTTAGTTCTTTTAAAAACCAATCAGAGCTATCTCTGTGGTAAATTCACGTGCATGAGCTCAATGTTATCTATATGAAACACGTGAACTAATGCCCTCTAGTGGTGAAAAACTATCAAAATGCATTTAGATTAGAGGTGGCCTTCAAGGTCTAGGAAATTAGCATATGAACCTCCTGGGTTTAGCTTTCAACTAAGAATACCAAGAGAACAAAGCAAAATTGGTGATAAAAGTAAATTGGAAAGTTGTTAAAAATTACATGCCCTATTTGAGACATGAAAGTTTTGTTTGGACTTGACTGACCCTTTAAAAGCAGGATACAAAGGGTCAAACCAGAAGAAAGTCTAAGATTCTAACAATATAAATCCTAGACAAATGCAATGTGGCTCATAAAGTTGAGCCATATGACACTTTGTTTTGCCCCTGTAACAATAATATGTAATACAGTTTAAAGGGATATGAAACCCACTTTTTTTATTTCATGATTCAGATAGAGAATACAATTTTAAAAAAGTTTTTAATTTACTTCTATTATCAAATTTCCTTTGTTCTATTGTTGTTAGGTAGCGTGCACATGTCTGGATCACTAAATGACAGGAAATAGTGCTGCCATCTAGTGCTCTTGTTAATGTATAACATTGTTGCAAAACTGCTGCCATATACTACAGCAGGCACGTGTTACACTCCTGAGCTTACATTTCTGCTTTTCAACAAAGGATAAAAAAAGAACAAAACACATTTGAAGTAAATTGGAAAGCTGCTTCAAATTGTATGCTTTATCTGAATCATGAAAGAAAAATGTGTGGTTACATGTCTCTTTCAGCTAAGTATATCCTAAATAACTTAAATATTTGTTTATATTTATTAGTGCTGATATATGCAGATCACATGGCCCATTTTACCTTATCAGACATTGCAACAAAATACAGTAATCTGATTAAAGGGCCATAATACCGAAATGTTTAAACACTTGAAAGTGATGCAGCATAGCTGTAAAAAGCTGATTAGAAAATATCACCTGAACATCTCTATGTAAAAAAGAAAGATATTTTACCTCAAAAGTTCCTCAGTAGCCACCTCCCATTGAAAAGGATTTCTAAGCAGCATATTAGTGTGTCTGTCCCGGGACAATTGAAAGGATGAGCTTCGTGCACTCTCATATTATTTCACCAATCAGGTAAAGGAAGCTTACTATGAAATCTCATGAGAGTTAAGTCAAATCTCATGAGATCACAGTAAGAGTTCATGACCTCAGCACTGCTGATGCTGATTGGCTGCTGTTCATTTCTTCATTTTTTTAATTTTTTTACCTGCAGCTGGGAGCAGCTGAGTATAACTTTTTACACAGAACTTACTCTGGTGAGCTGAGGAAATTGTGAGGTAAAATATCTTCCTTTTTTACATAGAGATACTCAAGTGATATTTTCCTGTCAGCTTTTTACAGTTATACTGCATCAGTTTCAAGTGATTTAGCATATGAGTATTATGTCCCTTTAAATTAAAGATAGGTAAAATAGATTATTAGTAAAATGATTAATATCAGAAATGATTGATTTTGTTAGTTTAAATAATGCAATTTGTAAGCTACAAAAATAGAATGGATTTCAAAATGAAATTACTAATAGCAAGAAAATGTGTCTAGAAATTCAGCTAAGAAAATTAATCTATGGCTCATAAGACACCAGTGGAATTTTTGCTTAAATTAAATATTTTAAACATATTCTGATACACATATTGATAAGTGCACTCAAGAAGAACATTTTAACAGTAAAACATACTCCAGTGGTCACTTATATGTTTTATGTCAGAGAAATATAGATTTTAATAGCTAATAAGAACCAAAATGTTCAAAAAAGTCTGTCTTTTAAAAAAAAAAAAAGTTCCCTTAATTAATCCTCAGACGTGATGTATATCCCATAAATCTTTATTAGCTATGGAAATTAAATTCATATCTGAACATCCCCTTCTGTAAAACTGTAAAGTGATTTGAGTGTTACCAGCAGAAAAGCTCTGTGCAAAAAAAACATTATTATTATTAGTTTGCCAGATTACTAATTATTACTTACAGTTTTACAGTAACCAGAGACTATGGGGCCTATCTATCAAGCTCCGAAAGGAGCTTGACGGCCCGTGTTTCTGGCGAGTCTTCAGACTCGCCAGAAACAGCAATTATGAAGAAGCGGTCACAAAGACCTCTGCTCCATAACCCTGTCCGCCTGCTCTGAGCAGGCGGACAGGAATCGCAACAATTCAACCCAATCGAGTATGATCGGGTTGATTGACACCCCCTGCTGGCGGCCCATTGGCCGCGAGTCTGCAGGGGGCGGCGTTGCACCAGCAGCTCTTGTGAGCTGCTGGTGCAATGCTGAATGCGGAGAGCGTATTGCTCTTCGCATTCAGCAATGTCTTGTGGACCTGATCCGCACTGTCGGATCAGGTCCGCAAGACATTTCTTAAATATGCCTCTATGGCCTTATGCACTTAGATGATAATCTGGTATTCATATGCTCCTTTGGGTAAAATTATGTGGTCTTGTAAATATACTTTATCTTCCACCCAGACCTACATCTAAAAGAAACTTCACCCCCGTATATAAACGGGTGAAATAGGATGAATTTTAAATCTAGTAACATACATCAAGCTTTCTAGACCATCCTTTAAATATAATAGTCTACATTTAATAAAACCTGTTTGTTAAACTAACATCTCACAGAAAAAATTGTCACAACATCACAAATTCAAAGAGATTTGTACCAGCTACGAGTTACAACCAATGAGCTTCATCTACTTCATAACAGTTTACTACTTACTGCATAGAACGTGTTGCATTGTCAAGTTTACGGGCATTACAAAAATACCTTTAAATTTTACAAAATAAGAAAATTAAAAAAGGAAAAATGCACCCTCTATACTAGGTCCATTCTAATATATGCAGAAAAGGAGACTTTGAAAAATCCTGTTCACATTCTTGTAAAGCGATCAGTCAACCCCTGGTTCTGTCTGTGACCTCTCATTCTATCCAGCAAGACAACATTTCTTTAACAAAACAGATATCTGACAATTCTATATTACAATTCCGCTATTTTTGTGATTGTAATTTTTTACAATCATTTCTCGTTTCATGCACAATAATTCATGTTCTGGACACTAAACCCAACTATAGATGTTAAGAGCAAGAACATTCACTAACAATATGCACGAAAAGACTGGTGATGAGATGTTCAATTAATTTTGAATGTGATGCCACCTTTCTAATGCTGTCGCTCACAACATCTATGAATCTTGCTCATTGTATCCAATCATTCCATACACACAAACTAAATGGTGATACGTTTCTTGTTTGTTTTCCAAATTTCCCTCTAACGAGTAGTGATGAGATGACATAAACCATATAAATATTATGGATGGGCATATGTTTTGCAACATTTGTTCGGTCATTTTCTAATTTCAAATGTTTGTACAACATTCTAACATTCATTTAATCTAATGCTGTCTTTAAATTTAATATTCAAATTATGCAATATTCGAATTAGAAAAATTCAAATCAATATAAATGTAATAGTATTTCTAGTGTTCTCAATAAATGTAATATTCAAATTATTCAATATTCGAAATAGAAAAATTTGAATCAATATATTTGTATTTATTATGCATAAATTCCCTACCACATAAAATATTAACCTTCTGAATTGTATTTGTTAAATCGAAAGTTATCTAAAAAATGTTTAATGTGGATATTCAATCTAATTATGAACATCAGCAGCACAGCAAAAGTGATTGGGCCAAATAAGCTGAGCTGAAAAACTATTGCAACAAGTTAAAGGTAGAAAAAACACCTGTCAAACACTTTATACACTCTCCATCTCTGAGCCCCAATAAAAAATGATGCCTCTTTTCACATATAAGCAGTGCCTCTATAACAGATTCAAATGCTTTCCACAATGATTTAACCCCTATAGTACCGGTACCTTCAAACCTAGAAGGGAAAGCACTTACCTGTGGATCCTGCTCTGTCAGGCAGGGGCTGTTTTCTGAGGTGTGGCAGCTTCTCCATTTCTACCAGGGACCTATAGAAAAGAAAGAACCAACCCTGACTTTCTATAATAGGGGTAGCAATATTGTTAGAAGTTTAAGCAAAGACCACCTCGCTGTCTTCTAGCTGCTAATAGCCACCATTACTCTTACTAAAGAGATTTACATGGACATAGCTAGAGCCCAATCCTTGCTTGCAGGGAAAAGTACCCATAAAAGGATTAAAAGAAATCTTTAGACACCATCTTCACCATACTCCTGTTATCAAGGCAAAGAGAATGTCTGGGGGTTATGGGTAAGGGAAGTGATACTTAAAGTCAACACCAGAATTTTTGTTGTTTAAAAAGATAGATAATCCCTTTATTACCCATTCCCCAGTTTTTTGCAAAACCAACACTGTTAAATTAATACACTTTTTACTTTTGTGACTAACTTGTATCTAAGCATCTTCTGACCGCCCCTAATCACATGACTTTTAGTTATTTTGCATATAGTTGCATTTTAGCCAATTAGTGCAGTGTCTGCCACTAGCCACGGGCGTGATCACAATGCTATCTATATGGCCTACATGAGCTTGCTCTCCCCTGCTGTGAAAAGTAAATAAAATAGAGGCGGCCTTCAAGGGCTTAGAAATTATCATATGTGTCTTTCTAGGTTTAGCTTTCAACTAGAATACCAAGAGAACAAAGCAAAATTGTTGATAAAAGTAAATTGGAAAGTTGTTTAAAATTACATGCCCTATTTGAAAAATGAAAGTTTTTTTTGGACTTGACTGTCCCTTTAACAGCTCTGCTGGGGTGCTCTTTGCCTCCTTCTGCTGGCCAGGAGTGAATATCCCACTAGTAATTAGAATGTTTCATGGACTATCCATGCCATAGGAAAGAAAGGGGACTCTAAACAGAATGTGTACCCCTATAAAAACAATGTGTATTTGCAACGCATTTCTCGGATATAAACAAGCAGTTTTCTCAGGCATATATAATAATACCCCTAGTGACCCCTTTTAAAACGCCTTTCTCCAGTCAAATTACAATACATGCACATAAATAACTGCTACCTTTATGCTGCATCATTAAACTCCATGAATAATCATAATGATCACCACACTTTTTGTGATGTCAATGATAGACAAAAGATAATTAACAAATAATAGTAACGCTTGCTAGATTTTACAACAACACCTGAGAGACAAGCGGTACCTAAGAACTCAAAGACCAGTATATACAGTAGATTTTCATAATCAACAATTGCATGATAAAAATACAATGCAATAGCACCTAGTCTGAACTTAAAATGAGTAGTAGATTTCAAAGTTATTTCTATTTCCACTCCTCCTGTATCATGTGACAGCCATCAGCCAATCACAAATACATATACATATATTCTGTAAATTCTTACACATTCTCAGTAGGAGCTGAAGACTCAAAAAGTGGAAATATAAGAAGACTGTGCACATTTTGTTAATGGAAGTAAATTGGAAAGTTGTTTAAAATTGCATGCTGTATCTGAATCATGAAAGTTTAATTTTGACTTGATTGTCCCTTTAAAAGCCATAAAAAGCAAATGCATTTGCATATATTGTGTATGTAATACTTACCGTATATCTAATATGTGATTGTTATATTATATATCTAACCTCAATAAAAAGATAATATAAAAAAGCAAATACATTTGAATAGAAGAATTGGGTTTGCAATGTACATAAATGAAGAATGTGATGAGTGTTAAAATTATCTAATATAGTCTATTTAAAAAAAAAAAAAGTAAAAAGAAACAAAATAAATGGTATTTTCTACCTCTGACTATTGTCAGTACTGGTTCTATGCCACTACCAGAGCTAATTTTATGCCTATAAGATATGTATGAGAATATGTATGAACTCTGCAAAGAACTCAGTAGGTTTTAGGAGAAGATAATGACAGGTGTGAAAGACACGTACAGATTTAATTCTTAATGATTAAATTACAGCTTTACTAAGTTAATGATCTATGTAATAATAAAGACAAACTGTGTGTTTCATTTAAGGGGTAATACCACTTTGTGCTACTATAGAAAGTATGTCTGGATGGGAGGTGAAATTGAATTGTGCAAAATACCACTGCTACTGCAACATCCTGAAGATCAGTCATCATAACACTACAATCACCCAAGTTATCTTAAAGGGGACATTAAACAATAAATAAATACTAGATAAAATGAAATATTCAAAGCATAGAATAGTCTAAGAATAAAATGCATGGATACATTTAAAATATATAATAGTTGTTGAAATATTGTAAAATTGTAAATCTTTAGTGCCTATAAAGAAGAAGCCTGGATGACTGAGGGGTTTAATTGACAGGTCAGGTTAAGGGCAAGGGGTGTGCAGATTAGGAGGGGGACTAAAAGCCCCCAAAGGGGTGTCTTATAACTGGCCAAAAACAATGAGGAGAAACTTCTGCCCCTCCCCGATATACTTAGGTTTGGTTGTTTAGGTGTTGTCGCAGCTTTGTTGGGAGTTTTAACTGGACTTTAAGGGCTTATATCTGTTATGAGGTGGTGGTTGGTAACTCCTTTTAGGCAAGCAGGAGAGTTATTATTTGAGGGCAAGCCTCAGATTGGTAATGACGAATGTTAGTAGATATGGGCAAGCACTGTGGTTGGGTTTAAAAGTTGTAGTTTTAATGGTTGTAATTGAGATTCATGTTAATAAAGTAGCTGCAGCCTTTTCGTACCAATTCTGGCATTAATTGTCTTTATTGGGGGGGGGGTTTAGAACATATCTTGACAAAGTGTGGTCAAGCAATGGGCACCACCATGATGTGACTTTGGGGCATATTTATCAAAGTGCAAGCGGACATGATACAATGTAGCGTATCATGTCCGCTGCACATTGATAAATACCGACAGCATACGCTGTCGGCATTTATCATTGCACAAGCAGTTCACCAGAACTGCTTGTGCAATACTGCCCCCTGCAGATTCCCGGCCAATCAGCCGCTAGCAGGGGGTGTCAATCAACCTGATCGTATCCGATCAGGTTGATTTCTGTCCGCCGCCTCAGAGCAGGCAGACAAGTTATGGAGCAGTGGTCTTTAGACCGCTGCTTTATAACTTCTGTTAAACTTTTGAAATAAGGGGCATCATTCGGAGCTTGATAATTCGTCCCCTTAGACTTCTTTCTCTGTTGAGGTCAATTAAGGACAGTTATAAATGAGTCACTAGCATGCACAAGCAATGACTGTGGAATCTAGCAGTGTTAAACCTGGAGTCGGCACTTCTACTTTTACCAGGATTTTTCAGAGGTCAATGACAGGAAAAAGGGAGAAAATATATTATGAAAGTATATTGCAAAGTTCATTTAATGTTCCTTTAAATCTGAGACAAGATAATAGCAATCTAAGTTCTACACTAATGTAGTAAGGCTAATAAAGTGAAAATATATGAAACAGTGAAAATGCTGCATGTCTGTAACAATGATGTAGTGCAATTATTTCACAACAACTTAAAAGGACATGAAACTCCAACATTTTATTTCATGATTCATATAGAGCAGTGTTTTCTCAACTCCAGTCCTCAAGACCCTTAACAGGCCAGATTATCATTAATCACAGGTGAAATAATCATCTGAAGGGTGAGAGTAGGTTAGTAACCATGGTTACTGATCAGCTGATTAGTTCACCTGTGCTCTAGCTAAGATATAATTAATATCTAACCTGTTAACGGTCCTGAGGACTGGAGTTGAGAAACACTGATATAGAGCATCCAAATTGCTTCTTTTATATAATTTGCTTTGTTCTTTTAGTAACCTTTATTAAAAAGCATACCTAGGAAGGCTCAGGAGCTGAGAGATAGCTTCTGATTGGTTGTATCACATATATCTCTTATCATTGGCTTACGGATGTGTTCAGCTAGCTTTCAGTAGCGCAGATCTGAATCATGATTCAGATAGAGCATAACATTTTAAACAACTTTCAAATTTACTTCCATATCAATTTGGCTTCATTCTCTTGGTATCCATTATTGAAGGAGCAGAAATGCATTACTGAAAAATGTGTATTTCATGTCCCTTTAAATATCTATTTGCACATACATGCAAATATATGGCCTATAGATTTGTAAGCATATACCTGTGAAATTAACCCTCTGTTATTTTAATATGTATACAAAATAAATGGCTTTTGGCAAGTTAATCACCAAAACATAACAAAAGAGTTAATCATCAGGATCCCTCCTATTAAGCCTCTTGTAGACCCAGCCCTTTTTCATGGCTAAACAACTTTCTCTCTCTCTCTGATGTCCTGTTCCAGTCTCTTTTACAGGCTTTGACCCATGCATAACCCTATATAATGCCAAGAGGTGGAATATAGATACATCCATCTTGTAATTGACTTAATTATCCACTTAATTGGTGTTTTTGAAAATGTCTTTCTTGTAAACTATTGACAGATGTGCAGCCAACTCCTTCTGTACCAATGAAAAATAAAATGCAAATGATACATTTGATTGAGTTTCTTTTTGTTTTTTGTCTGTGCATGCACAAAACGTTTTTTTTTTAAAGCATGCTATTTTAAAGTTGTCAAAATGTGAAGTCAAGGCTAATAAAATTAGTAAATACTGCAGAGTTGATTTACTGTGCATCTAAATTGTTTATAATAAAACTAGTCCTAAAGCCCGTTCACACGGGCCATTTTTTGCAGTACAGTGGTCCCACCCCTTGCGTTCTCTCCCTCCCACTCTCTTTTGCTTTCTCTCTCTCCCCCCTCTCTTTTGCGCTCTCTCTCCTCCTCTCTTTTGAGCTCTCTCTCTCCCCCCTCTCTTTTGCACTCTCTCTTCCCCCCTCTCTTTTGCACTCTCTCTCTCCCCCCTCTTTTGCGCTCTCTCTCTCCCCCCCTCTTTTGCGCTCTCTCTCTCCCTCTCTATCTCCCCTCTCTCTTTCTCTCTCTCCCCTCTCCCTCTCTCCCCTCTCTCCCCTCTCTCCCCACTTTCCCCTCTCTCCCCACTCTCTCTCTCTATCTCCCCTCTCTCTCCCCCTCTCTCTCTCTCTCTCTCTCCCCTCTCTCTCTCTCCCCCTCTCCCCTCTCTCTCTCCCCTCTCTCTTTCTCTCTCCCCCCTCTCTTTCTCTCTCCCTCTCTCTTACTCTCTCCCTCTCTCTTACTCTCTCCCCTCTCTCTCCCTTTCCCCTCTCTCTCTCTCCCCTCTCTCTCTCTTTCCTCTCTCTCTCTCTCTCTCTCTCTCTCTCTCTCCCCTCTCTCTCTCCCCTCTCTCTCGCCCCTCTCTCTCGCCCCTCTCTCTTTCTCTCTCCCCTCTCTCTTTTTCTCTCTCTCTCTCTCTCCCCTGTCTCTCTCTCTCCCCTGTCTCTCTCTCTCCCCTGTCTCTCTCTCTCCCCTGTCTCTCTCTCTCCCCTGTGTCTCTCTCTCTCTCTCCCCCTGTCTCTCTCACTCTCTCTCTCCCCTGTCTCTTTCTCTCTCTCCCCTGTCTCTCTCTCTCTCTCTCCCCTGTCTCTCTCCCTCCCACTGTCTCTCTCTCTCTCTCTCCCCTGTCTCTCTCTCTCCCCTGTCTCTCTCTCTCCCCTGTCTCTCTCTCTCTCCCCTGTCTCTCTCTCTCTCCCCTGTCTCTCTCTCCCCTGTCACTCTCTCTCCCCCCTGTCACTCTCTCTCTCCCCAGTCTCTCTCTCTCTCTCCCCTGTCTCTCTCTCTCCCCTGTCTCTCTCTCCCCTGTCTCTCTCTCCCCTGTCTCTCTCTCTCTCCCCCTGTCTCTCTCTCTCCCCTGTCTCTCTCTCTCCCCTGTCTCTCTCTCCTGTCTCTCTCTCTGTCTCCCCTGTCTCTCTCTCTCTCCCCTGTCTCTCTCTCTCCCCCTGTCTCTCTCTCTCTCCCCTGTCTCTCTCTCTCCTGTCTCTCTCTCTCCCCTGTCTCTCTCTCTCTCCCCTGTCTCTCTCTCTCTCCCCCTGTCTCTCTCTCTCCCCTGTCTATCTCTCTCCTGTCTCTCTCTCTGTCTCCCCTGTCTCTCTCTCTCTCCCCTGTCTCTCTCTCTCTCCCCTGTCTCTCTCTCTCTCCCCTGTCTCTCTCTCTCTCCCCTTGATCTCTCTCTCTCTCCCCTTGATCTCTCTCTCTCTCCCCCTTGATCTCTCTCTCTCTCCCCTGTCTCTCTCTCTCTCTCTCTCTCTCCCCCCTTGATCTATCTCTCTCTCCCCTTGATCTCTCTCTCTCCTTGATCGCTCTCTATCCTTGATCTCTCTCTCCCCTTGATCTCTCTCTCTCCCCTTGATCTCTCTCTCTGCCCTTGATCTCTATCTCTCTCCCCTTGATCTCTCTCTCTCTCCCCTTGATCTCTCTCTCTCTCCCCTTGATCTCTCTCTCTCTCCCCTAGATTTCTCTATCCCCCTTTCACCTCTTTTGAGCTGTTTGAGCTCTCTCCACGGCCTTTCACGGCCCTGCCCCCGGCCACGCCCCCTTCACGGACCTGCATACTAGGCCACGCCCCTTCACGGGTCTTCACGCTAAGCCCCCGCAAACGCTCGGCTACGCCCCCGCACACGCTCGGCCACGCTCACTTCTTCTCGAGGCACTCGGCAGGTCAGGTAGCTGTGCGTGCGAGGTGTCTGGAAGTGTGTTTGTCTCTACTTCGGCTGCGCATGACGGCTTCAGACAAACACACTTGGCCTTTTATAATATAGGATATCAGTGTGTTTACTGTACTTTTAATGCAGTTCAAAGCCATCTGAAAATCATGTTAGGTTTATTAAAAGGAATAATTTTAGAACCTATAACAAGCACTTGTTATGGTTCATCTGCTGGTAGTAGACTCAATAATTATTCAAACTGGTATGTGAGGATTTCGCTCATGTCATAGGTTTGTTTTTTGTTTTTTTCCAGCCACTTATGCACATTGAGATTAAAGCACTTTTATTGTTTTAAACTGTATCTGTATTGTGAAATCACTACAGATAAAAAAACCCCAAAAAAACAGACTTTATATTTTTCCTATATAGGGCTAAATTATTGCGTGCCTGCAAACAAGCAAATTTGCCTGTTTGTGGTACGAGATAATTAACGAGCCATTACAAGTGGCTGGTTATTGTTACCACAAGCATATTAACTCATAAATATACATGGATATATATAAATGCTGTCAATCGCTGTGCTACTTATCCCCTTCGCTGTGCAAGGTTCTAAAGCCGTCTCTGACGGCATCAGAACGAGGCTCCCATTGGAGCCAATAGAAGTGTGCTCTCGTGAACGCAATGCTTCCTAGCAATACAAACATGAGCTCATATTCGCATTGCGATTTACTAGTAATAACAGCTCGGATTATCGTGCACGCAAGCAATATTTAGTGCTCCACTTGTAATCTAGCCCATAATTTGCACAGATTAATAATTTACTATTGGTAGGTGTGAGGGAGAGAGAGAGATTTTCTATGTGAAATAGCTGGTTGTGCTTATTCATTCATTCAACCCCCAAACCATTATTTACATAACATAAATAACATTAGCAGGTCTGCTTTACTTGCAGGTTCTGTCCATTGCAATGGGCATATCCTGAGGAACAACACGTGACAGTTTTAATGATCAAAACCAGCTACTTCAAAAACAAAAAAATAACATGAAGGAACAGTTTCCCATGCATTTGATATTCTGCAGTAGGTAAAACTGGTAATTTGGAATGTTAGGAGGAAACAAATATTACAGCAAAATGTCCCTTCAATGGCTTAGATAAAAAAAAGACTTGTTTGTGAAACTAAGATCTCCCTGGGAAAAAAAACTTATATGTAACATTGGTGTTTGAAAATAGTGAGATTCAAAAAGATTCATAACCACCCCTTGTCAGAGCATCGAGTTGCAAGGTTTGCTCCATCAAAACCAATGGAGCCATTTCTATTCTACTGTTTATTTCTGACCTTACAAAAAGAGTTTTAGTGTGCAGCATATCAGCTACACATAAATGTATTAAAAACATTACAAAACAAACAAAACTAAAATTAAATAAAACAGCACCCTCTAGAGTCCATTCAAGCCCAGCACAAAAAAGAAACGAACACCAATACAATAACAAATGTAGAGCTTTAGATCATTGGGCTCTTAATCTGAATTTCAAATGAGAAGCAGATTTATTTCTGACAAATTGCAAAGTTGCTTCCATTTTCCACACCCCCTGTGTCATGATTCAGCCTTTAGCCAATCATAAAATACATGTACGTATATACTATGAATTCTTGCACCTGCTCGATAGAGGCTGGTGTCTCAGAATGTGTGCATATAAAAAGATTTTACACATTTTGATAATCATAAAAGCTTAATTTTGACATTAGTGTCCCTTTAATCTCCCTCTCTTTAATCCTCTGCACATCTTCACTGTCTCCTTTCATCTAACAGTATCACAGCCAGGCAGACATTAAAGGGTCATGAAACAGTCTGTTTCATTGTTGTATTAACCCACCCCCCTAAACAGAGTATGTTATGCTTAATAGAAGTCATTGCAATATGTATTTCTTAGGTATGCGCATTTGGATCCTTCGTGAGATCCCCATTCTAAAATTTGTGCAAATCCAGATCTTGAGTGGGGATCTTTTACAGGAATCAATCGGCTATGAAAATATCCAAAGGGAATGAGCGGCTCCTTACTTTCACATTTGGATCCTTACAAAGGATCCGAATGCACATACCTAGTTTTTTTATAATTTTAAAATTATTTTACCTTTTAGTTATTTTTTAAACTTAATTTGTGCATGTCCAATACTTCCTGTCAAAGTCTACAGGAAGGCAAAGGAGTAGGTTTTCTCTTTATGTGGTTGCTAGGAGACATCTGCTCTAGCTGCTGTCAGTTTATTGCCCATGCTCAATAGATAACGTTTGCTGTAAAAAATCATGTGAAAATACAACTTGAGTAATGTAACGTCAACTCTCTTATCTCACTAAAGGCAATGGCTACACTGAGAATTTCTAAGAGATTATTTTGCAAGAAAATAAGTAACTTGTCTGCTGTTTTTAACACAGTCTGTTTCTTTTTATGTTTATTTTGATTTAACATTTTACATTTTTACTAAATGAGCAATGTTTCATATTCCCTTTAAATTTTCAGCAATTCTCTACAAGCACTTGACACCCAACTCACCTCACTGTTTACACATTTATATAACCACCCTCTGTAATTGAAATCAAGACCAAGTGTCGCTTCATCTGACTGCAAGATAACAAGCACTTTAATTTCTCACATAGCTGCTTTTATTCTAGTCTTGCTCCAGCTATCACACATCTTCAAATCACTAGATAAACATGACAATGTTTTTGGCTTCCATTCCCTCTCATCCTGTATTATTTCTCATTTAAATTGCTAGCTTGAGAGACTCTCTTGCTATATCTCACTGTATACAAAAATGCATCTACAACCGATTGTGCTCAAGGGCAGTGCGCTCCTTTTATTCTGTTTATGATGGTTAAAGTACATGTAGTAACTATCTTTGTATAGTTTGCTATAATAACTTCTGTAATGCATGGCATACCCTTGTATAATATCTAATTGTAAGCCTTTCAATGTACGTTTATGAATGCAATGTACCTTTGTATAGCACTGCGTGAACTGTTGGTGCTTTATAAATAACGGATAATAATAAAAATAATAAAACAAAATATATCTCGGGTTGTATTTTTTTGTTTTTCATGTTTCTAGCGGTTTCTGTGTACAGTGCAAGATAATATATACTGGACCCTTCATTCATACGTTAATTGTAGAAATGACCAAAAGACATCTGCATGGGCAAAAATATTTGGCATTTGTTTCAGACAAATATTGGATTTGGATTTGTTACCCTTATTTCCAATAGAATAGCAAATGTAGACAACTAATATTAACAAAAAATACACTATAGCATTCAAACAATTAAAAAAAAATTATTTTTTTTTAGTCAACAGAACATACAACTCTGTAATTGAATTTGAGTCCATGGGGCCGAATTATCAAATGGCGGGCGGATATGATTGTTGCGAATCATGTCCGTCCGATATCGCTAAATGCAGACAGCATATGCTGTCAGCATTTTACATTGCACAAGCATTTCTGGGATGATTGCAATCCGTCACCTAAAAGGTGGTGGACGAGTTGAGGAGCAGCGGTCTTAAGAACGCTGCTTCTTAACTTCTGTTTCCGGTGAGCTGAAAGGTTTGCGCAGAATAAGCAGCATCCGCTGCTTGGTAAATATACCCCAATGACTAGCTCAAAGAGTCACATAAGTCACACAACTGCATGTTCCTATAGCTCTAGTCAAGGTGATTAAAAACATTTCAGCCTACTCTAGCTTCCTACCTCCCTATGCTATGTTAACACTTGATTGGACAAGCCTGTATAACTAAAATCCAACATTTAGTGCACCTGACTGTCTGTCCCTAACATCAGTCATTAGTAAACCTATGGCAGAATTGAAAATAGGACAAATCAAACATTTTTTTAGCTGAATGTCAGTAGTTATTAGAGATGTGCATTTGGGCTTCGGATTAATGCAAATTTATTCGAAGCCCAAATGCACATCTCTGAAGATACCCCTGTCTTTCAGCTACAAAGATAGGTTGTGAAGTTCCATGACATAATCTTGCTGATGTGGTGAAATCCCTAGGCCGCAAATGAAGCCTCCATTAATCTAACCCAATAAAAAGAAAGACAAGAAATTATAATAAAGTAGTTAATATCTGCACTTGTTACCAACACACTCCATGTTAAATTATTCTGTGTTAAAAGAGACAAGTCAAATATAAACTTTTATGATTCTGATAAAGCTTTGTTCTTTTGGTATCCTTTGTTGGAAAGCATACTTAGGTAGTCTTATTGATTGCACATATATGCCTCTTGTCATTGTCTTACCCATTGTGTTCAACTAGTTTTCAGTAGTGCATTGCTGGTCTTGGTGCTGAACATACTTAATTAAAAGCCTGTCACAAGCTGTGTTCAGCAGATTAGGACTGGCAGTACATTGTGGGAATTAAAGACATAGTTCTGTTCACATAATAGTGCAATGATAACATGCTCTAGCTAATTAAAGTATTTTGTTACTGCCCCTTTAAGATAAATCCCCATATACATTCCCCATTACTGTGTCTGGTTTTTTCTGTTGGAAGGCCAAATGTGCAAAACACAAAACGTAGGGAGTGTATAGCTTTGTTTTATCATTTAGCCAAACCCATTGAATGCAGACACCCTAGGCAGCTGCTTATATTGTTTAATGAGAATTATAGCCCTGCTTAATGCCAGTAGTAGATACTTTAAACATCCATTTAGCACGTTCCCCACACCCCTTGTCTCCTAACTAAACTGCAAACACCTGCAAGCAGGAACATATAATGAATTATACAGTTGAAGAAAATAAGGACAAGAATATAGGCCTAACTTCACTATCACCTAGATTACGAGCTTTGTGTTGCGGTTTTAACGCTGAAAAAATGGCCAATTCAGGGTAAAAACTGTAACACAGCCATTACAAATCGTGTCGGTATAGCTGTACCGCAAGCATTTTAGCCTGTAACGCAACATCAATCCCGCATTTAAAAAAATTACGTTTTTGCGTGGGATCTCTATAGTGCCGGTATTACAGTTTGTGCGATGAGGCTAAAATGATTGCGTTCCAGCCTATACCGACACGATCCGTTCCGCTATCTGAGACCAGTAGTTATGAGTTTTGTGCAACAAAACTGTTACACAAAACTCGTAACTAAAATGTTACAAAGTACACTAACACCCATAAACTACCTATTAACCCCTATTCCACCGCCCTCCTGCATCGCAAACACTATTTAAAACTTTTAAACGCTTAACAAAAACTTAAGCTACCCATTGCCCTGAAAAGGGCATTTTTATGGGCATTGCCCTTAAAAGGGCATTTAGCTTTTTTGCATTGCCCTTAAAAGGGCATTTAGCTCTTTTAAAAAAGCCCAAATCCTAATCTAAAAAAAACACCCCAAAAAAGTTATAAAAAACCTAACACTAACCCTCCACAATCTACTTACAGGTTCTTAAGTCCGGACATCCAGGCGGTGAGGTCTTCATCTATCCAGACGGCATCTTCTATCTTCATCCCGGCGGCGCAGAGCGGGTTCATCCTTCAAGACATCCGGCGCGGAGCATCCTCTTCATACAGTTGCCGCCATAAACTGAATCTTCAATGCAAGGGAGCCTTTTCAAAATGTCGTCCCTTGCATTCCTATTGGTTGATTTGACATTCAAATCATTGCTTTTTATTTTTTAGGGCTATTAGATTTGGTGTAATTGGTTTTATTTTGTATGATTTCGTTATTATTGTAATTGTTATTTTTTGTAATTAAGTGTTTTTTATTTATTGTAATTTTAGATGTAATATTTTTTAGTAGTGTTAGTTTTTTTTAATGTGTAATTTAGGTTTTTTTTGGTAGTTATTTTAATTTTAATATAAAAGTTATGTTAGGTTAATTGTTCGTTTAAACTTAGTTTTTTTTTTATTTCACAGGTAAGTTTTTATTTATTTTAAGATAGGGGTATTGTAATTTTAATATAAAGCTAGGGGGTGAGGTTTAGGGGTTAATAGTTTAATTCATTTTTTGCGATGTGGGGGGCTGGTGGTTTAGGGGTTAATAGGTTTCTTTAGTGGCGGTGATGTGGGAGGCCAGAGGTTTAGGTGTTAATAACTTTACTTAGTGGTGGCGGTATCAGGGAGCGGCGGAATAGGGGTTAATAACTTTATTATAGTGTTGGCGATGTTGGTCTGTGGGGGAATAGGGGTTAATAACTTTATTATAGTGGTGGCGATGACGGGGAGCGACGAAATAGGGGTTAATAACTGTTATTAGTGGCGCAATGTGGGGAGCAGCAGATTAGGGGATAATAACTTTATTTAAATGTCGGCGATGTCGGGGGCAGCAGATTAGGGGTGTTTAGACTTGGGGTTTATGCAAGGGTGTTAGATTTAAAAGTAACTGTTTTTTCCCAATAGACATCAATGCGGTTGCGTTACGGTGATCGCCATTCCGCGCTTCAGGTGTTAGATTTTTTCTTTGATGTCTATGGGGAAAGCGTGCACGAACACGTCAAAGCAGCCCTAGGATTTTGTGCGGTATGGAGCTCATTGCCACCATATCGCACGCACAAGGTGGCTTTTTAGAAACTTGTAATGGCAGCGCTATAGAGGGTGAAATAACGCAACTTTTGATGCGTTCGCTTCACACCCTCTATAGCGCAAAACTTGTAATATAGGTGTATGTGAAATCCTACATCTAAAACAAGGCTGATCAAAATTTTAACCTTGGGGATTAGAAACAGACCAGATTTGGAGAATATGTATTTGTGTGTCACTTGGTATAAGGCACTTAGATTTTCTTACACAAGGATATGCCAAAAATCTGGATTCCTTCCAGCTCTGGAGAATAAATGTTAGAGAACGCTGATCTAAAACATTTATCTAGAAAAGTGCTAAACGGTGACTGAGCATCTGCAAATAAAATGCCCCATACTCATGTCTGAAGCTAGAAAGGAATCAGTAGCCCTTTTAAATTAATTATAGAAGCGGGTAATGTTTGTGTAGAATTTGATTTGCCACATACCGACATCACAGCCATATGCATTTCTTGATATTTACTGAACAAAGCTATCTCTTCAGTGCAGCCTTCTGCAGGTTAATTTATAAATCGGCAGGGATATAGTAAAATAACAGTTTAGTCTGCAACATAAAAGTACCTGGTGCAGAGAAATCCATTAACCTTGATATTCACTGTGACTGCATGCTTATGAATACAGGGATGCTGCAACACAGGCCTAAGGACTAACACTATGCTACCATATTATGTATTCTAATTAAGAGGCTATTGCTTGCTCATTTCAGCAAAAAAAAATATGCACCACTGTCAAAATATTTTAAATTTTACAAAACATTAAGTCTAAGAAATCATCTAAGTAACAGACTGACAATGGTTGAAAAGTGAATACATAATGCCACATTATGACCCTAGTAAACCAACATACAGCTTATAAATAGTTGCTGTTTATTTTTATTATAATTGAAAAGGACTGTGTTTTTTTTAACTTACACTGCAGCAGAAGGTTGAAATTTTCAATGATCTTATTGAAAATTTCTCAGCGGGACATACAACTTCACTTACAATAAAATACTTATTTTTATAAACTGGTTTGCCTTTGTGTGGGTGTTTATTTGAATAGTAGGTAGCAGGGTCAGAACAAATTTAAAGAAGACCCAATACAAACAGGATTACTTTAGAGACCACCCTGGAGTCATTTAATGATCATCAAACTACTTTAGAAGTCATTTGAACATCATCAGACTTCATCAGGCTTGTAAAGTCATCAGCTAAGGTAAATAATTCTGGGTCATGTCTTCAGAATGATTAGCAGATTACTTACTGATTATTTCACACGCATGAACAGCCAGTGAATGCTTTTACAATATTCTCATTTAAATATTTAGGCCTGTGTACAAACTTCAGGATGGCTTCTGATGACTAGTCTGGATTCATCAATTACTTCAGAATGACTCCAGGAAGATCATCCTTTTTGACTAGGGGAGGGTTCTTTTGACACTAGGGAGATGGTGTGGTAACAAAGTTATCAACGTGTCTACTTACCTGCCTTCGCCGGCCCCAATACGCCCGCCTAAGCTCGCCTCACATCGCCGCCGCAGACCTGAATACGCTCGCCAAAGTTATCAAAAAAGCTGTCAAAAAGCCGTGCACCAAGTACGGGGCGATGAGCAGCGGACTGTGATAGTTATCACTCATCCGATCTCGCTGCTCTTCAGCTTTTTCCCAGCTTTATTGATAAGCTGTCACTAAGCACCCACACTAAACTACACTGTTCTACCCCATATACCGGCGCCCCCGGAGCCCCCCGCAACTAAATAAAGTTATTAACCCCTAAACCGCCGCTCCTAGACCCCGCCGCAACTATAATAAATGTATTATCCCCTAAACCGCCGCTCCCGGAGCCCACCGCCACTCTAATAAACTTATTAACCCCTAAACCACCTCTCCCGGACCCCGCTGCCACCTACATAATACCTATTAACCCCTATCCTGCCCCCTATACCGCCGCCACCTATAATACATTTATTAATCCTTATCCTGCCGATCCCGGACCCCGCCGCAACTAAATAATTTTTTTAACCCCTAAACCGCCGCTCCCGGACCCCGCCGCCACCTATATTAAACTTATTAACCCCTAATCTGCCCCCCCCTACACCGTCGCCACCTATAATAAATTTATCAACCCCTATCCTGCCCCCCTACACCGCCGCAACCTATAATAAAATTATTAACCCCTAAACCTAAGTCTAAAACTAACCCTAACACCCCCTAACTTAAATATTAATTAAATAAATCTAAATAAAATTACTATTATTAACTAAATTATTCCTAGTTAAAACTAAATACTTACCTATAAAATAAACCCTAAGATAGCTACAATATTACTAATAATTATATTGTAGCTATTTTAGGATTTATTTTTATTTTACAGGAAAATGTCAATTTATTTTAACTAGGTACAATAGCTATTAAATAGTTATTAACTATATAATAACTACCTAGTTAAAATAAAGAAACATTTACCTGTAAAATAAAAACTAACCTAAGTTACAATTACACCTAACACTACACTATCATTAACTCAATTATTCCTATTTAAAAATAAATACTTACCTGTAAAGTAAACCCTAAGATAGCTACAATGTAATTAATAATTACATTGTAGCTATTTTAGGATTTATATTTATTTTACAGGTAACTTTGTATTTATTTTAACTAGGTAGAATAGTTATTAAATAGTTATTAACTATTTAATAACTACCTAGCTAAAAGAAATACAAAATTACCTGTAAAGTAAATCCTAACCTAAGTTACAATTAAACCTAACACTACACTATCATTAAATAAATTAAATTAATTAACTACAAATACCTACAATTAAATACAATTAAATAAACTAACTAAAGTACAAAAAATAAAAAAACTAAGTTACAAAAAATAAAAAAATATTACAAGATTTTTAAGCTAATTGCACCTAATCTAAGCGGAGCGGAGCCTTCTTCAAACGAGCCGACGCAGAGCCATCCTCTTCCAACGACGCCTACCCGACGAATGGATATTCCTTTAAGTGAGGTCATCCAAGATGGCGTTCCTCGAATTCCGATTGGCTGATAGGATTCTATTAAGGTAGGAAAAATCTGATTGGCTGATGCAATCAGCCAATCAGATTCAAGTTCAATCCGATTGGCTGATCCAATCAGCCAATCAGATTGAGCTCGCATTCTATTGGCTGTTCCGATCAGCCAATAGAATGCAAGCTCAATCTGATTGGCTGATTGCATCTGCCAATCAGATTTTTCCTACCTTAATTCCGATTGGCTGATAGAATCCTATCAGCCAATCGGAATTCGAGGGGCCCCATCTTGGATGACGTCACTTAAAGGAATATCCATTCATCGGGTAGGAGTCGTTGGAAGAGGATGGCTCCTTGTCGGCTCATTTGAGGAAGGCTCCACTCCGGATGGATGAAGATTGAAGACGCCGCATGGATGAAGACTTCTATCGGATGGAAGACCTCTTCAGCGCCCCTTGGATGATGACTTCAGCCGCTGCGGATGTCCTCTTCTGTTCCATCGGTGGTCGGCTGGCTGAAGACGGCTAAAGGTAGGATGATCTTCAGGGGGTTAGTGTTAGGTTTTTTTAAGGGGGGTTTGGGTGGGTTAGAGTAGGGGTATGTGGGTGGTGGGTTTTAATGTTGGGGGGGGTTGTATTTTTTTGTACATGCAAAAGAGCTGATTACTTTGGGGCATGCCCCACAAAAGGCCCTTTTAAGGGCTGGTAAGGTAATAGAGCTGTTAACTTTTGTAATTTAGAATAGGGTAGGGCATTTTTTTTATTTTGGGGGCTTTGTTATTTTATTAGGGGGCTTAGATTAGGTGTAATTAGCTTAAAAATCTTGTAATATTTTTTTATTTTTTGCAACTTAGTTTTTTTTTTATTTTTTGTACTTTAGTTAGTTTATTTAATTGTATTTAATTGTAGGTATTTGTAGTTAGTTAATTTAATTTATTTAATGATAGTGTAGTGTTAGGTTTAATTGTAACTTAGGTTAGGATTTATTTTACAGGTAATTTTGTATTTCTTTTAGCTAGGTAGTTATTAAATAGTTAATAACTATTTAATAACTATTCTACCTAGTTAAAATAAATACAAAGTTACCTGTAAAATAAATATAAATCCTAAAATAGCTACAATGTAATTATTAATTACATTGTAGCTATCTTAGGGTTTATTTTACAGGTAAGTATTTAGTTTTAAATAGGAATAATTTAGTTAATGATAGTGTAGTGTTAGGTGTAATTGTAACTTAGGTTAGTTTTTATTTTACAGGTAAATGTGTCTTTATTTTAACTAGGTGGCTATTAAATAGTTAACAACTATTTAATAGCTATTGTACCTAGTTAAAATAAATTGAAATTTGCTTGTAAAATAAAAATAAATCCTAAAATAGCTACAATATAATTATTAGTTATATTGTAGCTATATTAGGGTTTATTTTATAGGTAAGTATTTAGTTTTAAATAGGATTAATTTAGTTAATAAGAGTAATTTTTATTTAGATTTATTAAAATAATATTTAAGATAGGGGGGTGTTAGGGTTAGTGTTAGACTTATGTTTAGGGGTTAATTAGTTTAATATAGATGGCGGCGGTATAGGGGGGGGCAGGATAGGGGTTAATAAATTTATTATAGGTGGCGACGGTGTAGGGGGGGCAGATTAGAGGTTAATTAGTTTAATATAGATGGCGGCAGTATAGGGGGGGCAGGATAGGGGTTAATAAATGTATTATAGGTGGCAACGGTGTGGGGGGGGCAGATTAGGGGTTAATAAGTTTAATAAAGGTGGCGGCGGTTTAGGGGTTAAACTATTTATTTAGTTGCGGCGGGGTATGGGATCGGCAGGATAGGGGTTAATAAATTTATTATAGGTGGCAGCGGTATAGGGGGGCAGGATAGGGGTTAATAGGTATTATGTAGGTGGCGTCCGGGAGCGGCGGTTTATGGGTTAATAAGTTTATTAGAGTGGCAGTGGGCTCCGGGAATGGCGGTTTAGGGGTTATCATGTTTAATATAGGTGGTGGCGGTGTAGGGGGGCATATTAGGGGTGTTTAGACTCGGGGTACATGTTAGGGTGTTAGGTGCAGACGTTTCCCATAGGAATCAATGGGATGTCGGGCAGCAGTGAACATGAACTTTCGCTATGGTCAGACTCCCATTGATTCCTATGGGATCCGCCGCATCCAGGGCGACGGATTGAAAACCAGGTACGCTGGGCCGGAAAAGTGACGAGCGTGCCTACTAGTCATTTGATAACTAGCAAAAGTAGTCAGATTGTGCCGAACTTGTGTTCGAAACATCTGGAGTGACGTAAGAATCGATATATTTTTTTAACTGAGTCCGGCGGATCAAAGCTTACGTCACTAAATTCTACTTTTGCCGGTCTGTAGGGCTTGATAACTTAGGCGAATCAGCCTCGCCACAAATACGCTGTGGAATTCCAGTGTATTTGAGGTTGACGGCTTGATAACTAGAGGCCCTAGTTTCCATTTAGTTGGTAAATTGTGAAAACTGTTTTATTTTGGGGGGCTTTGTTATATTATTAGGGGGCTTAGATTAGGTGTAATTAGCTTAAAAATCTTGTAATATTTTTTTATTTTTTGCAACTTAGTTTTTTTTATTTTTTGTACTTTAGTTAGTTTATTTAATTGTAATTAATTGTAGGTATTTGTAGTTAGTTAATTTAATTTATTTAATGATAGTGTAGTGTTAGGTTTAATTGTAACCTAAGTTAGGATTTATTTTACAGGTAATTTTGTATTTCTTTTAGCTAGGTAGTTATTAAATAGTTAATAACTATTTAATAACTATTCTACCTAGTTAAAATAAATACAAAGTTACCTGTAAAATAAATATAAATCCTAAAATAGCTACAATGTAATTATTAATTACATTGTAGCTATCTTAGGGTTTATTTTACAGGTAAGTATTTAGTTTTAAATAGGAATAATTTAGTTAATGATAGTGTAGTGTTAGGTGTAATTGTAACTTAGGTTAGTTTTTATTTTACAGGTAAATTTGTCTTTATTTTAACTAGGTGGCTATTAAATAGTTAACAACTATTTAATAGCTATTGTACCTAGTTAAAATAAATTGAAATTTGCTTGTAAAATAAAAATAAATCCTAAAATAGCTACAATATAATTATTAGTTATATTGTAGCTATATTAGGGTTTATTTTATAGGTAAGTATTTAGTTTTAAATAGGATTAATTTAGTTAATAAGAGTAATTTTTATTTAGATTTATTAAAATAATATTTAAGATAGGGGGGTGTTAGGGTTAGTGTTAGACTTATGTTTAGGGGTTAATTAGTTTAATATAGATGGCGGCGGTATAGGGGGGGCAGGATAGGGGTTAATAAATTTATTATAGGTGGCGACGGTGTAGGGGGGCAGATTAGAGGTTAATTAGTTTAATATAGATGGCGGCAGTATAGGGGGGGCAGGATAAGGGTTAATAAATGTATTATAGGTGGCAACAGTGTGGGGGGGGCAGATTAGGGGTTAATAAGTTTAATATAGTTGGCGGCGGTTTAGGGGTTAAACTATTTATTTAGTTGCGGCGGGGTATGGGATCGGCAGGATAGGGGTTAATAAATTTATTATAGGTGGCGGCGGTATAGGGGGGCAGGATAGGGGTTAATAGGTATTATGTAGGTGGCGTCCGGGAGCAGCGGTTTATGGGTTAATAAGTTTATTAGAGTGGCAGTGGGCTCCGGGAACGGCGGTTTAGGGGTTATCATGTTTAATATAGGTGGTGGCGGTGTAGGGGGGCATATTAGGGGTGTTTAGACTCGGGGTACATGTTAGGGTGTTAGGTGCAGACGTTTCCCATA
This sequence comes from Bombina bombina, assembly GCF_027579735.1. NCBI lineage: Eukaryota > Metazoa > Chordata > Amphibia > Anura > Bombinatoridae > Bombina > Bombina bombina. The sequence continues at coordinate 596,685,145 of NC_069503.1, read as the reverse complement.
GGAATCAATGGGATGTCGGGCAGCAGCGAACATGAACTTTCGCTATGGTCAGACTCCCATTGATTCCTATGGGATCCGCCGCATCCAGGGCGGCGGATTGAAAACCAGGTACGCTGGGCCGGAAAAGTGCCGAGCGTACCTACTAGTCATTTGATAACTAGCAAAAGTAGTCAGATTGTGCCGAACTTGTGTTCGAAACATCTGGAGTGACGTAAGAATCGATATATTTTTTTAACTGAGTCCGGCGGATCGAAGCTTACGTCACTAAATTCTACTTTTGCCGGTCTGTAGGGCTTGATAACTTAGGCGAATCAGCCTTGCCACAAATACTCTGTGGAATTCCAGCGTATTTGAGGTTGACGGCTTGATAACTAGAGGCCCTAGTTTCCATTGAGTTGGTAAATTGTGAAAACTGTTGATAAAAACATTTATCTTCATTATGGTCTATGGAGATTTCTTAAAGGGGCACTGAACCCAAATTTTTTCTTTCATGATTCAGATAGAGCATCAGATTTTAAGCAACTTTCTAATTTACTCCTATTATCAATTTTTCTTCATTCTCTTGGTATCTTTATTTGAAATGCAAGAATGTAAGTTTAAATGCCGGCCCATTTTTGTTGAACAACCTGGGTTGTTTTAGCTGATTGGTGGATACATTCATCCACCAATAAAAATGTGCTGTCTTTTTCAAATAAAGATAGCAAGAGAACAAAGAAAATTGATAATAGGAGTAAATTAGACAGTTGCTTAAAATTGCATACTCTATCTGAATCACGAAAGTAATTTTTTGGGTTCAGTGCCCCTTTAAGTTACCACCAGGTTCCACACTTTACCACCTCAAAGGAAACTATGCGAAAGTTGAGTGTTAAGCCTAGGGGGGGAGGTGCTAAGCAGAAGGAATCTAGATAGACGAAGTAGTTGTAGTTGTACACAGATAGTATTGCTAAGTTGCTTCAGACTATTAGTGGGAGTGCATGCTAGGGATAGGCGAATGTGTACATTTCCAAATTAGAATGTTAAAACAAATTTTATTACCGAAATTTGAATTTTAAATCTGAATGTTGATAAGGACGAATATTCTTAAAAATTCTATAATCGAATGCTATTTACCGTTTTTGAATGTCACTTTCGAATTCGAATGTTTATAATTATATCGAATGTCCACATTCGAAATTTCAAATTTAACATTCTATTTAACAATTACTATTCAGAAGTTCAATAGTTCATGTGGTAGGGAGGGAATCTAGTAAATTGATACAAATATATCATTTCGAATGTTTCTATATAGAATATTGCATAATTTGAATATTACATTTAAAGAAAGCATTAGAAATACTATTACAAATATAAATTCGAATTTTTCTAAACTAATATTATCGAATATAATAGTAAAATTCGAAACTGAACATTCGAAAATCGAATGTTAGAATGTTATGTAAACATTCGAAATTCGATTCGAATGAACGAATGTGTTAAAATTTGTTTAATTTTTCGAATGTTGCGAAACATTCGCCCATCCCTAGTGCATGCACTGTGTTTATTGAAAAAAATAATGAGCAGTATCAGCCACTGCAGTGTTGGGTCTCTCATGAGCTGCAAGTTATTGACAAGAGCTATATATGTGCAGCCACCAATCAGAAGCGAGCCCCCAGCTCCTGAGCTTACCTAGGTATGCATTTCAACAAAATATACAAAGAGAATGAAGCAAATTAGATAATAGAAGTGGATTGTTTAAAATTGTTTTCTGAATCATGAAAGAAAAAAAAATAGGTTTAAAACCTTGTTTATGCAGATTTTTTGGAACGTCAGTGTTTTTATTTGCCAATAGATGCAATGCATACAAAAACTCTTACTTTGAAACCTTCATAGAGCTTGCACTAAAATAATTGTTTAATGTATTGCTGACAGGAGCATATTTTGGTTATGGCCGACTAGGTATATTTTGGCCAAGGACAATTAGGCCTGTGACTAGCAATGAGTTATTCTATAGCATTATGCATTCTCACTTCAACAGTTTTATTTATTTACTTAGGGCCAGATTACAAGTGGCGCACTAACTTGTCGTGTGCCCACAAACGGGCAATTTGACAGTTTATGGGGCACGCGATAAATAATCAGCCATTTCAAGAAGCTGGTTATTGCTACCGTGAGTTTGTGATAGCGATTAGCGCTTATAAAACTAAGCAGAGATGAAATCTCTCGTTAATTTTATAAATGTGCCCCAAATGCCCCCAAAATACAAAGGTGTGTATTTTTATTAAAAAAAATTAAAATTGTAGCATTTTAATTTTTTATTAACCCTTTGGGGGGTAGTTATCAAGCCGTCAACCTCAAATACGCTGTGTATTCCGCAGCGTATTTGTGGCGAGGCTGATACGCCTTAGTTATCAAAGGCTCGAGACCGGCAAAAGTAGAATTTTGTGACGTCAGCTTCGATCCGCCGGACTCAGTCCGACACAGATCGATTCTTACGTCACTCCAGATGCGGCACATTCTCACTACTTTTGCTAGCTATCAAAAAACTAGCAGGTACGCTCGGCACTTTTACGGCCCAGCGTACCTGGTTTTCAAAGCGCCAGCCTGGAGGCGGCGGATCCCATAGGAATCAATGGGAGTCTGACCATAGCGAAAGTACAAGTTCGCTGCTGACAGACATCCCATTGATTTCTATGGGAGCTGTCTACACCTAACACCCTAACATGTACCCCGAGTCTAAACACCACTAATCTGACCCCCCCTACACCGCCGCAACTAAATAAAGTTATTACCCCCTAAACCGCCGCTCCCGGAGCCCACCGCAAGCTACTCTATACATATTAACCCCTAAACCGCCGCTCCCGGAGCCCACCGCAACTATAATAAATGTATTAACCCCTAACCCGCCGCTCCCTGAACCCGCCGCAACCTATATTAAATGTATTAACCCCTATCCTGCCCCCCCTACACCGTCGCCACCTATAATACATTTATTAACCCCTAATCTGCCCCCCCTACACCGTCGCCACCTATAATAAATTTATTAACCCCTATCCTGCCCCCCACTACGCCGCCGCCACTGTAATAAAATGATTAACCCCTAAACCTAACCCTAACCCTAACGCCCCCTAACTTAAATATTAATTAAATAAATCTAAATAAATTAACTCTTATTAACTAAATGAATCCTATTTAAAACTAAATACTTACCTTTAAAATAAACCCTAATATAGCTACAATATAAATAATAATTATATTCTAGCTATCTTAGGATTTATTTTTATTTTACAGGTACCTTTCAATTTATTTTAACCATGTACAATAGCTATTAAATAGTTATTAAGTTCAATCCGATTGGCTGATCCAATCAGCCAATCAGATTGAGCTCGCATTCTATTGGCTGATCGGAACAGCCAATAGAATGCGAGCTCAATCTGATTGGCTGATTCCATCAGCCAATCAGATTTTCCTACCTTAATTCCGATTGGCTGATAGAATCCTATCAGCCAATCGGAATTGAGGGGACGCCATCTTGGATGACGTCCCTTAAAGGAGCCGTCATTCGTCGTAGTCCGTCGGTGAAGAAGGTGGTTCCGCGTCGGCGGAAGGAAGATTGAAGACCCGGCTTGGAAGATGACTTCGCCCGGATAGAAGACCTCTTCAGCGCCTCTTTGAAGATGACATCGGCCGGATCGAAGACTTCTTCAGCGCCGCCTGGATGATGACTTCATCGGATGGAAGATTTCTTCAGCGCCGCTTGGAGGATTAACTTCTTCCGCTCCGGATGTCCTCTTCAGTTCCATCGGTGGCTCGGCTGAGTGAAGACGACTCAAGGTAGGATGATCTTCAGGGGATTAGTGTTAGGTTTTTGTAAGGGGGGTTTGGGTTAGATTAGGGGTATGTGGGTGGTGGGTTTTAATGTTGGGGGGGGGGGTTGTATTTTTATTTTACAGGCAAAAGAGCTGAACTTTTTGGGGCATGCCCCACAAATGGCCCTTTTAAGGGCTGGTAAGGTAAAAGAGCTTTGAAATTTATGTAATTTAGAATAGGGTAGGGATTTTTTTTATTTTGGGGGGGTTTGTTATTTTATTAGGGGGCTTAGATTAGGTGTAAGTAGCTTAAAATTGTTGTAATATTTTTAACATGTTTGTAACTTAATTTTTTATTTTTTGTAACTTAGCTTTTTTTATTTTTTGTACTTTAGTTAGTTTATGTAATTGTATTTCATTGTAGTTCTTTGTAGGTAGTTTATTTAGTTAATTTAATGATAGTGTAGTATTAGGTTTAATTGTAACTTAAGTTAGGATTTATTTTACAGGTAATTTTGTATTTCTTTTAGCTAGGTAGTTATTAAATAGTTAATAACTATTTAATAACTATTCTAACTAGCTAAAATAAATACAAAGTTACCTGTAAAATAAATATAAATCCTAAGATAGCTATAATATAATTATTAATTACATTGTAGCTATCTTAGGGTTTATTTTACAGGTAAGTATTTATTTTTAAATAGGAATAATTTATTAAAGTATAGTGTAGTGTTAGGTGTAATTGTAACTTAGGTTAGGATTTATTTCACAGGTACATTTCTCTTTATTTTAGCTAGGTAAGCTATTAAATAGTTAATAACTATTTAATAGTTATTGTACATGGTTAAAATAAATTGAAAGGTACCTGTAAAATAAAAATAAATCCTAAGATAGCTAGAATATAATTATTATTTATATTGTAGCTATATTAGGGTTTATTTTAAAGGTAAGTATTTAGTTTTAAATAGGATTCATTTAGTTAATAAGAGTTAATTTATTTAGATTTATTTAATTAATATTTAAGTTAGGGGGGCGTTATGGTTAGGGTTAGACTTAGGTTTAGGGGTTAATCATTTTATTACAGTGGCGGCGGCGTAGTGGGGGGCAGGATAGGGGTTAATAAATTTATTATAGGTTGCGGCGGGTTCATGGAGCGGCGGTTTAGGGGTTAAACTATTTATTTAGTTGCGGAGAGGTGCGGGATCAGCAGGATAGGGGTTAATAATTTTATAATAGAGGGCGACGGTATAGGGGGGCAGGATAGGGGTTACTAGGTATAATGTAGGTGGCAGCGGTGTCCGGGAGCGGCGGTTTAGGGGTTAATACATTTATAAGACTTGCGGCGGGGTCTAGGAGCGGCGGTTTAGGGGTTAATACATTTATAAGACTTGCGGCGGGGTCTAGGAGCGGCGGTTTAGGGGTTAGTAACTTTATTTAGTTGCGGGGGCCTCCGGGGGCGCCGGTATAGGGGGTAGAACAGTGTAGTTTAGTGTGAGTGCTTAGTGACAGGCTAGCAATAAAGCTGGGAAAAAGCCGAAGGGCAGCGAGATCGGATGAGTGATAACTGTCACAGTCCGCTGCTCATCGCCCCGCGGCTTTTTGACAGCTTTATTTGATAACTTAGGCGAACGTATTCAAGGTCCGCGGCGGCGAAGGTAGGCGAGCTTAGGCGGACGTATTGGGCCGGCGAAGCCAGAAAAGTAGACGGCTTGATAAGTAGCCCCCTTTGAGTGCTAAGCACTTTCTCACCTGGGTGCTAAGCTGTTTTAAGGTTTTTTTCCTTTTTAAAAATATATTTTTTTTAACTTTTTTTTTTCAGATCCCCAAGACTTACACTGTTGAAAAGGTTAGGCGATTACCTTTCCAAAGGTTGGGGGTCTGTAGCTGCTTAGATGGCTGAGATACAGGCTTCTAAGCAGCATCCCCCCTGCTCCTATACTTAACATTGTTCATTTTCAATAAAGTTGCGTAGTGACGTCCTCATGTCATTGTGCGTGATGTCACTGCACATAACGTGAAGCCCCGGTAATGCCTGTCACTATACAGGCCCGATCACTGGATAGGAGCTGGTGGGAGCCCCAGATCTCCCTCAAGGTTGGAAAGTGCTAGTGACGGCTCTAAATCGTCGTTAGCACCAGAGTGGGAAACTCTGCAACGGCTCAGAACCATATTTAGCACTCAATGGGTTAAAATAACTGCACCAGGCAGTTTTTGGGGCCTAAAGTTTGCGGGTGTGGAGTGTTAGATATGCTTATATACATATATATTTATGTGTTAATATGGGAATATACACATAAATACATATATATATAACCATATGCATATATATTTACACTTTACTGCCATCGCTGCAAGATTTACCCCCTTAGCTGTGCTTTCCATGTATGACGGCATCAGAACAAAGCTCCCATTCGAGCCTATGGAAGCACACTCTCGTGAGCACAATGCTTCCCAGCAATGCGAAAGCAAGCTCGCGTTCGCATTGCTGTCACATTAGCATGCACTGGTATTAATCAGTGGAGAGCAAATAAACCTGATAGTATAGTGGTGGTGTATTACATTTCCACATATCCTTGGGATCTGGTTGTTATAAATATATGAGTCAACTATAAACAAAATTTGTTGGGAGGGGTTCAGGGGCAACATATTCCACAGTTCCTAGAGCAGCACAAAAAATAAATTCAGCACTGATTGCTGATGTTTGAAGCATTATTTTGTCAGCATCCAGTAGTGATAAATTGTTCCCAATGCAAAACAAGTACACAATATTATTATGGATTAATAGCTTGAAGTATAACACATAAAAATAAAATGTACATGCTGCAAAACTGCCGATATTATTGTTTAACTATCATTTTCCACTTTTTAATATTTCCAGTGTAGACTAATCAATAATCATTTTTGCTTTTCTTTGCTTACAGACATATAAGCCTCCTGTGTAAATTAACATTATTTTTTTTGTAAACTCTTCTAAGAATAAAAGTTATTTTCCTAAAAAAAAAATTGCTTGTTTGAAATATCATATCATGAATAGAAAAATTACACCAGAAAATTCCTTTTCCAATTTACAATATGATCATCTTCAAATCCTTCACTAACACATATAAAAGTACTGGTATACATGTTTTTTGCATAATAGAATGGAAATCCAATACAAATGCAACAGATGGAAGCAAGATTTAGTGTATTGATTACATACAGAATTAAGGAGATTGACTAAATTTTGTAGAGAATAAATTACTTTTGTGTTTCCTTTGACTATGGTTTGGATGTTTGTCAGAACTTACAAAAGATAATTCGCACCTGGAAAAAGGCAGAAAAAAATACCTCAATCTGCTAAATGAAACACATTAAAAAGAATATATTGCAATTAATGTTTAAAGGGACAGTAAACCTTAAAAATAATGTTATATAATTCTGCAGATAGTGCAGAATTATATAACATTATATTAGCCAAACATTTATAAAACATAATATACCCTATTAATTTTAAAAAAAACCGCTGTTTTACAGACCCGCTCTCTGTACTCTGCTGAGCGGGTCTGTTATATTTACTCAGCGCATCGGGCCAGCTGTATAGTCACAGCCCGGCCCGACCGCGCCATAGCACTAAGTGCAGCTTGCACCTGCTGTCTGACAGAGCAGGAGCGAGCTGCACTTAGTCTTATGTCACGGTCGGGCCGGGCTGTGACTACACAGCTGACCCGATGCGCTGAGTAAATATAACAGACCCGCTCAGCAGAGTACAGAGAGCGGGTCTGTAAAACAGCGTTTTTTTTTTTTTTTTAATTAATAGGGTATATTATGTTTTATAAATGTTTGGCTAATATAATGTTATATAATTCTGCACTATGTGCAGAATTATATAACATTATTTTTAAAGTTTACTGACACTTTAAATGACAAAGAATATTATAAAATGTGTCATTTTGATGACAACACATCAGTTCTTTGTGCTATTTTTAACATTTTATTAGCCATAGTAGTAAAACTGTGCCAGAGATGCTGGAGTGCATCTTTTAGGATACAGAGCCTTCACCCTGCAACATTATACAAAGTGATTGCTCATTTTTAGGATATATTATAAATAGGGTGACCATATTGCTGCTTTAAAAAGGGACACATATGAAAAATACATATGTCAGGGCTGTTTTCAGGGCTGTTTAAATATATGTTTTGTATAAAAACCCTGACATATGCATGTTTCATATGTGTTCCTTCTTAAAGCGGCAATATGGTCAGCCTAATTATAAACATACCCAAGAGGCATTTCAAAGAGAGTAAGACATTATGAATATAGGCCTTAATTACAATCTCTCTTTTGATTGGCTGATGGCTGTCACATGATACAGGTACAGTGGGGGAATTGATTTAAAACTTGAATTTGGGGTGAAAAAATATAGCTTATTTTAAATTCAGAGTAAGCACTACTGCATTGTAATTTTACCATGAATTTGTTGACTATGCAATTGCACTGCATTTAATTGTCATTTAAGATGTATCAGGCACTAGGTAATATAATAAATAATATTATAGATCCATTTAAGTGTCACACGGGTGATGCCAATTTATGCAATCATTAGATTTCACACTCTGTCTCCCTATATTTTTTTTCCTAGATTGGGGTACCCTTTTAATTTAAAGGTACAGTCAACACCAGAATGTTTGTTGTTTTAAAAGATAGATCATCCCTTAATTACCCATTCCCCAGTTTTGCATAACCAACACAGTTATATTAATACATGTTTTACCTCTGTAATTCCCTTGTATCTAAGCCTCTGCAGACTGCCCCCCTATTTCAGTTCTTTTGACAGACTTGCATTTTAGTCAATCAGTGCTCACTCCTCAGTAAATTCATGTGCATGAGCTTAATGTTATCTATATGAAACACATGAACTAACACCCTCTAGTGGTGAAAAACGGTCAAAATGCATTTAGATTTGAGGTGGCCTTCAAGGTCTAAGAAATTAGCATATGAACCTCCTAGGTTTAGCTTTCAACTAAGAATACCAAGGGAACAAAGCAAAATTGGTGATAAAAGTAAATTGAAAAGTTGTTTAAAATTACATGCCCTATCTAAATCATGAATGTTTTTTTTTTTGGACTTGACTGTCCCTTTAAAGGGACATAAATTTAAAAAATAAATAAAGTTAATTTAGTTAAAGCTTAATTGTTGATGTATAGAAATAAATATTCATATGAAAAAAGTACTACTGTTGAAGCTTATAAAACAAAGTAGTATAGTGGTAATCCAGAGATGAAGTTTTGTCTACCAACAAGTTTATTCTTGCCTAGATTCTTTTTAAAGTATCAGTATTCTAATCTATGTGCTTGAGGTAATGGAATTTTACTACATGAACTCTACATGAATAAGACCTTTTATGGCCACCACAAGTATTTATTAAAATGCTACATTTTACAAACAGATATAATGTGTGGTAGAAGACACTGGTGTATATCTCACTTGTGTTTTCGTTTACTAAATATATAGTCATTTTATTGGCTTTTATATAGAAACCATCTTATTTGGACATCATGTTGTCAATTTATGTAGTATTAGATTGCTTTAGAAAGTCACTGAGTAAATTGCAAAGCATGTTTTAGAATATTCTAGGCAAGTCATCTGCTTTAATTTATTGTATTGATATATCCCCTTGGGCACTGAATCCTTGTACATCATTGTATAAAGGTTTCTTTTTTGTAAAGAAAAATTTGCATTGTGCAAAATATCTTAGACAATTATAGGTTGTACCTTTAGTGCTTTATGAATAAAATGCAGAACATGTTTCATTTGGTTCTTATGTAACAAATTGGAGTCTATTCATAATGGTATGACTATGCACCATCTATAAACAAAATTAAGGACTAGATTACAAGTAAAGTGTTAATTTATTGTTCACCTGCAAACGGGCAAATGTGCCCATTTGCAGCGTACAATAAATAACCAGCCATTACAAGTGGCGTGCGATAAATAACCAGCCATTACAAGTGGCGTGCGATAAATAACCAGCCATTACAAGTGGCTGGTTATTGCTATCGCAAGCATGCGGTAGCAATTAGTGCTTATAAAATTAACCAGAAATCAGATCTCTGGTTAATTTTGTAAATGTCCACCAAATGTCCCCAAAATACAGTGTAATATACTTTATTTAATATAAAGATAGTAGCATCTTTCTTTTTTAATAAAATAACTGCAAAAAGCAGGATTAAGGGGCTAAAGTTGGCTGGTGTAGGGTGTTAGAAAAAAAACGGCACTGAAAAGTGCCTTTACATTGCAGTGTATGGCAACTGTGTGTTCCCTGTCAATATACAGTATATGTATATACATATATATTTAAGTGTTAACTTGTGTATATACACATATTAATACATAAATATATATGTATATATATATATATATATATATATATATATACACTGTATATATTTACAATTTGCTGCCATCACTGCTGGACTTATTTACCCCTTTCACTGCGCTAGTTCTCATATCGTGTCTCATAGCATGAAAACAAGGCTCCCATCGGAACCTATGGAAGTGCACTCTCGTGAGTGCAATGTTCCCAGCAATGCAAACGCAAGCTGGCGTTCATATTGCTCTCAACTTGTAATACCAGTGCACATTAGGGTGCTCTGGTATTACTCAGTGGAGCGCAAGTATTACTTTCATGAATGCGATATTTAGCGCTCTACTTGTAATCTGGCCCTTAGATGGGCAAAGTTTACTTGTGCAGTGCTTGAATGCAAGACTGTTTATTATTAAACATTTATCCATTTCTAATATTCCAGAAGGGAATTGCTGCAAGCTTTGTACTGAAATCGAAATTTAGGGCTCCATGTACTAAGCAGTCAGCGAGCTACCCGCAACAAATCTCGCGTCAAAACTCGCAAACTGATATGTACAAAGCCGTCAATTATGTTAAAACTCGCATCTTTAAAATTGCGAGCGTACTTATCCGCCAAACCTCGCTACCGCTCCATTTTTCACTGTAATTAGACACATTTGACCACCAACTCGCCAAAAAACGAATGTACTAAAAAATCTATTTGTCCGCTCGCTACAATTTCCGCTCCCACCTCGCTATTTTTGCCTCGCCACCTTTTAGGTGGCGGGCAAGGTACAAAACAATAGGAAAGTCAATCTAGACGCCAGTCTAGACATATATAAAAGGCAGTAATATCAGCATTGTACTTACAGCATAACTGGCGTCTAATTTGTCTCTCATTTCCATGTACATAAATTGCGCCCAATTTGTCGACTGTAATTAAAGAGTAATCTATTTAAATTTGTATTGTTAGTTGTCAATCTTTATAATTATTTTTATATTAATATTTATATATTATCAGATCCAGATGAAGCCATATCCAAATTGTAAATAAATATTACAAAAATAACGCTCTGTTATCACTCTTCAAAAAATTTTGAACAATAATAAAGTTGTTTAGATAAGTTGAACTTTTATAGGAGCAAAATATCCCGCGACTACTATGATGTTCGTGACACCTTGCATGTCACGTGTTAATAATTGGCCAGACAATTCAACTGAAAGTTAAGTACCATCAGCTTAGTCGCGGCGAGCGAGGCGTCAAATTTATCAACAATCCGCAACTGCTCGCGGCGGGCTAGACTTGTCTATTTATTGGGGGAATATTAGTATATAGCGACAGCGGACACCATTTCGCCCGCGGCGAGTAACGGCGAGTTTATCCGCGTCTACAATGACGGATGAATTGACGGCTTAGTACATGGAGCCCTTAATATGAAGTAAAAACTAGTCTCATAAAAACTAATGGCTTAATTCACTAAGCAATGGAAATCCTTGTTCAAATCATAACTGCATACAGTGGACAAAGAGTGGACAAGCAGAGTTCCCTGCCTGCTCGTAGTGAAGATGGCAGACAGGATCCCTAGTTGCTAATCGTGTCCGTCGGTCAGATAGTAAATAAGCCCCTAATGGGGTGTTTTACATTCTTGATGTTGGTTGGAAATTCCTTCAAAATATGTGTTTGGTCTCAGTCCATACTCTCTCATAGTACAAAACACTGAACACAATAGGTTTTAAAAACAAGCAGAGTAATGCCAAAATTACAAATGTAACCCACAAAAGAAATTCAAGTTGATAATAACCTGGTCACCTGGTAACTGTCAAGTACAACTGTCTAGTAGAAATGGGTCAATAAATATGCAACAGACTTATGTTAGGTGAAGGGTTAAAAAAGCAAATACTTTGCATGCCCACACATTACTGCAATAGATAACTTCCCATCATGTGTCAATATTCATCTTAAAACAGTGGGTATTACCACCTTCCTCATCTTCACTAGTTTTTTTAAGGATTCTATGCAGAGGAGTCACTTAAGAATAGAGAAAGGAGTGGGCTTTAAGGAATTAACTACATAGGAAAGCATAACTCCTGAATTTACCTGTAGCTGGGTACTGGGAAATAAAGGGGGGCTTGTGAGTGTGGCGGTGGTTGTTTTGTGAATAGAGCTGTGTTAGAAAGAGTGGAGTCACATTTGTATTATGGGTGGAGTTGGTGTGGAAGGAGTCAGGTGGGTGTGGGCAGTTGGGACAGCTAGTCAGAGCTCTAAAAAAAAAAAAGAATATTCCAAAATATGTGAGTAGTTGGGAACTCTAGAATAATGGAATGACACCCAAGGGTTAAAGAGGCTGGTGAGGCCAGTGAATTTAGCAGAATAAATATTCATTTTTAAAAAGACTAGTTAGAATTTTATAGCATTTTTTGAAACATAAGTGTCATTATCAGTGCTTTTTTGTAAAAATAAAAAAGGTGTTGCTACTCATTGATTATTTATTGATAAATTTTGCTCAGTAACTTTGAAAAAAGCAAAGGTACAAAGTTATTTAATTTTTTTATATATATTTTGCCGCCCCCCTGTGATGATGATTACAAATATCACCTGTTATAATATAGCAGGGGTGGTAGTACCCCCACAAAAAAATCCCAGGTCGTATTTAAACTTAAAGGGACATGTAAGTCAAAATTAAACCATTAAAATTAAGATAAGATATTCATTGGTGCCACCATGTTGAAATCTATCTTTCACTACATTTCAGTGCTGACTTGTTTGCACATGTGCAGTAACTCTCATATACCTGCAGTGTAACCTAGGGTTCATAATAGCAGAACCCATAAGTAGAGGAATGGGCATGAAATGTATTTAGTGTTGAGGGTCCCTTTAAGTGAAACAGACAGCCTGACACTGCTTGCAAAATACTGGTGTTAATTAAAGCAAATGGTTATAATAAATTACCTTAAATTTGAGGCACAATACAATGAACAAAAAATAATCTATTTAAAAGCAAATGATTTTGCCAGAATGTTTATGATTATTATCTCTACAATAAAATATGTTATTTTCCTTTTTTGTTTCACTAAAACATTTCTGTGAATTACTTTTAAAATTAATGGACAGCTAAAAAGTACTTTATAAATAAAACATTTTACATCTCTCTCTTACTGTTAAAATACAGTCCCCAAAGTCTTGTGCATTAAACACTGTGCTACGTTCCATTAAAGAAGATGTAAACATTATAAAGTATGAACCATTTATTCAAAATGTTTGTTCTTTATGTGTGAATCCGAACTTGGGTTATAAAACTTGGTGTTTAATGGGTTTTCTTCGCATTAAAGATACTTTGCTTGTTGTTCGGTATAGTAAGGCAGCTGCCAAAGGTTGCTTTCATTTACATGAGCATTTTTCTGGTAACTGATCTGAACTGTTGTATTGAAAACTTGTATACTAAGGGGACGATTTATGTAGCTGTGAATGCAGCTGTTTCCGGACAAGCCTTCTTAACATAAGTGAAGAAGCAGCGGTCTTAAGACCGCTGCTCCTTAACTCGTCTGTCACCTCTGAGGCGTCGGACAGCAATCATGATGGACACCCCCTGCTAGTGGCCAATCTGTAGGGGGCGGAATTGCACAAGCATGTTACACAAAATGCCTGTGCAATGATAAATGCCGACAGCGTAAACTGTTGACATTTATCGATGTCGGGCGGATATGTTAGCGCTGCGGAATCTGTTAGCGCTGCGGAAAATAACCGTTAATAATAATAATAATAATGATCCGCTACAGCGGGTCATGTCTGCCCCTATCTTCATAAATCGTCCCCTAAGAGTAGACAAAGTGAAATCAAATCACATGAGTTTTTTTTACTGACTCTTCTTAAAGTACCAAACATTAAAATTGCATAATCAACAAATGAATAATAAAAAAGACAATTTAATAATGTTTATTGAAATTTAAAGGGCATTAAAAAAAAATTATGACACATTTGAAACGTTTATTTTCAAATCTTTGTCCCTGTATCATGTGACAACCATAAGCCAATCACAGATTCATGTACAAATATACAGTGAATTCTTGCACATGCCCAGTAGAAACTGGTGCCTCAGAAGATATGCCCATAAAAATAACTGTGCAATTTGATAATGGACGTAAATAGATTTTTTTTGTTTTCAAAATGTCATGCTGAGTCATAAAACTTTAATATTGACATTCATGTCCCTTTAAAATTACATTAAAATAATTTTCTATTTATCAAGCTGGATTCCACACAGAGAATTCCACTGATGAACAATGAATCAGAGAAGTATGGGTGATTTATCTTGCTGTATGGCCTGCTAAGCAGCACTGCACTGGCATAAGTGAATCCATTTTAAAACTATGGTAAAAAACTAAAAAACTAAAGCTCTCCACTCTGATGAGATTATTTAAGAGGTCTCACCAGTACTGAAAAGTCTCTAATTTATTTTAAAAAGACACATTTTACTTTGAGAGCTGTTACGGTCTCTATGCAGGTACTGGATGTGAAAGAGAGGCACATACATCACAATATACTGCTAAAAAACACAGCCTACAAAGATTTTGCCTGATTTCTCTGTATGCAATTTTTGATCATTGGGCTCTAATACTTGGAAGCAAAAAATGCAAAAATCCAGGAGACGTCCAAAAAGGAAAGATAAGACTTAACTTTGATTCAATCCATAAAGTAAAAAATATATCCATAAATGTGCAGTCAATGAAGCCAACAGATCCTATGCAGACCAACAGCCTACGCATTTCGTGCCGCACTCCGTCAGGACTTTCAAACATATGCATTCAATCTATATTTATACTATATCACCATTAACCCCTAACAGTCCTTTGTTCATTAATCATTGTATAGTCAAATCATATGCTTTACTTGTTATTCTATACTATACATAATTCCTTATATGTCTGTATATAGAAAAGCATAGACAATAGTGTAACATAAGAATACATAACACAATGGCAATATATGAATTATATATATATATATATATATATATATATATATATATATATATATATATATATAATAATAAATTAAAATCAACTTGATATGAGTCTGCTTATCTGATATAACAATTGGATAAAGATAGAATAAAAGGAGAAAAAGTGATGAAATGTGGATGATTGGAATGTAATACATCTCTGTATGTGCTAACGAGGTGAAAAAAAAAAGATTAATGAATGTGAAATGAGAAAAAATTTAAAGAAATTATGTGGATAAATTGAATGTGTAAATATGATATAAATGTATATGTATAGTAAATGAAAGAGCAGACATGTGTAAAAATAACTTTTTTTTCCTTCTCATTTCCTTCTTTTCTTCCCCCTCCCCCATTTATGCTTATGTTATACTATTGTCTATGCTTTTCTATATACAAACATAAGAACTTATGTATAGTATAGAATAACAAGTAAATCATATGATTTAACTATACACCGATTAATGAAAAATGATTGTTAGGGGTTAATGGTGATATTGTTTACATATAGATGGATAGCACATGTTTGGTAGCCCTGACAAAGTGCTGAAGTGCGGCATGAAATGCATAGGCTGTTGGTCTGCATAGAACCTGCTGGCTTTTTTTACTTCACATTTATGGATACATTTTTTTACTTTATGGATTGAATAAAAGTTAAGTTTTGTCTATCCTCTTTGGACATCTCCTGGATTTTGCATTATTAATTGGATTTACTATTTTATACAGTTTAGATGACTGGGACGCTCCAGGGCCGACACAGAGGTTTGGTTTGCACTGTTCTGAGAAGCCTTTGAATGGAGTATGCTTCGAGGCAAGTACATATAGCAGCGAAGCAATTGTAAATTTGTCATCAAGGACATTGCATCCATACCATACCATTTGATACTGACTGCAATTGGTGAATATTATACTAAACTGATAAGGTATGTGGTGAAACGTTGTTTAGTTATTACATTATCAATCAAGTTCTTCATATTATCTACTATTTTCACCTGAAAGAGATTTACAATGGATGGTGAAAAGATTAAAGCAATACTTAATTTTTCCATTATACCATTATTTTTTTTATTTTATTTTTTTTATAAACTTTATTTTCAATCAAAGGTTACCATAGATAATACATCTCAATTCGTTTTAACAAATATTCAACTGAGGGTACATCACACCGAAGTAATTTCAAAAATACAATGCCCCTCTCCGTATATAGACTTATCCTTCAGTGGCGACTAGTAAATGTGTCTGGATGTTTTTTACCAGGAGTTATAAGGCTATCATTGAGTCCATTAGTACCTTCTTTTCCAGTTTTCTCTTTCCTCTGAATACATCCACCCCACATCTCCTCCTACCCCACAATTCCTTGCAGCAATAAAATAGTATTGAACAAAGACTTTGTAACTGTATGTTAATATTTCAAGCACCCTCACGGGCATTCACGTAGCGATTGACAGAGCCAATAAGACTAGGAAAGCAATACAACAATGGTAACAAAAATTTGGCAATCATGCAACAGTTTTTATAGGCATTTCTATCTCTATCAACCTAATCTCCTCACCCCCTCGGCAGTCGTAACGATAAGACAGACCTTTTAGATGCAGTTTTATTCGGTATCAGTTTGTCCCCCACCCCTTTCTGTGTACAGTAAGTTCCATTTACTCCGAAGGTGTTCTTCTATCAGATACTTAGTGTCCTTCAAGGGACCATTATACCATTATTTTAAGCAAAAGGGAACCTTCATTACCTACTCAGGTTATATACTTGCTTCATTACAGCATATGAATATGAATCTGGATTGCTTGTAAGGTCTGGATAGCCACTAGACTGGTATATGGCATTTCCAGATATAAAACATTATAAAGATTTTTGATTATTTACTGGGCTACAGTTCAAGTTTTCCAAAAACTTTGTCTCAGAATCCTCTGCTCCAGTGGAAGCACTGTGTCTTTGAATTTTCCTATGGATGGATTTGCAATTTGACTACCCAATAATCTATTTTGTGCCATTAAACTTACAGTGGTAGGTTTTATTCCATAATTTTACTTACCATAACGTATTTTGGGAATGGTGATAATAACAATCAACATATTTTACCAAAAGATTGTTTATATTTAGTTATTAAAATGTGATGCAGAATAAAATGTATTTTCGTATTGCCTCAACATTTTTGTTTCAGCCCTATATAACTAATATTCATGAATTTGCAGAATTCTTACAATTAATTGATTAGAAATGAATAGGCTAACAAGTTTAGAAGTTTTAAAAATAGCAAAATAAATTCTTGCAGAGCTGAATATTTAGAAATAGAGTTGCTGACAATGATGTATGAAAAATAAACCGCCACAAGAGTAGTATATGGGTTCAATCTAATAGAGTGCCATATGACAGACTATTATTTCAGTTTGTGATGCTCTTGATTACAGTGTAGTTTTGGGAAATGCATTCTTCAAGAAACCTTTTTGACTTTATAATGTAAAATCTGTCACTTGGGTATTTGATGGTTTTGATGGCAAATGTCTGCTTACAATTCAAATGATATTGGATCTGTACTTTATGTTCTATGTCTGACAGCATTATAGTAAGATACCTGATCTTCCATTTCACTCACTTGAATAGCATTCTGAAAAGTGAGGGCAAGTGCTGAAATAAAACCAAGGAATCTGTGGTATAATAGTCTTTGGGGAAGGAGGTGGGTTCGGTGAATCTTTGTACTGATCCATAGCTGACACATTGATGGAGTAATCAGTTATCTAGGCAGAATGGGCTTGAAGGAGTGTAGCAATGAATGTTTTAATGTAACACAAACTGAAAGATATAATAAAAAAGCAAACACTGAGAGAAAAAAATATTTTGCCAATTGTTCTTTATATGCAGATCAAAAATACATAATATGTTTCTAGGCAGATAACTGAAAAGAAAAGTATAATGTGTTAGTCAGAAAAGTAGACAAAAGTGCAAAATTATAATAATAAAGAATATAACAAAAAAGATGCTGATTGAAAATGGGAAAAGGGAACACGCTTTTAGGATACAGAAGTCCTGTTTTCAGACAAAAGCAGGACAAATGATAGTAGATTGTAGTGAAATATGTTTCATAATGTTTTCTTTTAAGAAGACATGAAAGAATTTCTTGTATCTTGATGCTTTTTAAATTGTGTAATTTACTTGAGCTAAGTAAAAATGGTTATGTTGCGTACTATTTATTAACAAGGCTATTTTTTAATTTCTTACTTAAGGAACAGGGCTATTTTTACATTTCTGCTGTGTTTGTGTTTAGCTGTAATTTCCCTCTTACTCATTTACTGTACCCACACATATTATATACCATTTTTCTCGCCATTAAATGGACTTTTTAAAGATATCATTATTTTCACCATATCTTAAAATTTACTATATTTTTTTTTATGAAATATGATGAAGAAAATAAAAAAACACACTTTTTCTAACTTTGACCCCCAAAATCTTTTACACATCTACAACCACCAAAAAACAACCATACTAAATAGTTTCTACATTTTGTCTTGAGATTATAAATACCCCATTTTTACATGTTCTTTGCTTTTTTGTAAGCTATAAGGCATTAAATACAAGTAGCACTTTGCTATTTCCAAACCATTTTTTTTTTCAAAATTAGCGAGTTACGTTGTACGTCTAGGCCCATTTTGGTATATTTCATGCCACCATTTCACCACCAAATGCAATCAAATAAAAAAAATTGTTCACTTTTTGACTAACTTTAGGTTTTTCACAGAAGTTATTTACAAACAGCTTGTGCAATTATGGCACAAATGGTTGTAAATGCTCCCTCCCATTCCAAAACATTATTCTCCCCTCCTCTCCCACAACCCTCTTCCACCACTTTCTAACAGTAGATTGCGGGTGCGCGCACGCACACACGCTTCCGCACACCCCCGGGAGTGATTTCCCACAGCTGGCCGGAATCTTGCCAGCAATGGGCCACCCACCCAACTCCCTGCAATGGTTCCCAACCACCAATGATCGGCACCATCGCTGGCCAATGCAGAGAGGCCACAAAGTGGCTCACTCTGCATCAGTGTTTGAAAAAAATTATTGCAGTGATGCCTCAATATCGATGCATCACAGTAATACCTTGAAAGAACCTGGAAGCGATCAGGATCGCTTCCAGCCCCTTTATACCCCTAACGACGTAAAGGGTACGTCGTTGGTCTTTAATGACCAGTTTGTGTATGATGTACCTTGTTGTTAAGGGGTTAATATTGCAATACAGGTTCTCTAAAACGTTCTTTAAATAATATATATATATTGTATTTAACCCTTTTCATAAAACATTTTTAAACTTTTTGGAGTAAATTAGAAACTTGCTTAAAATTGCATGCTCTATGTGTTTGTGAAAGAAAAAAATTGGGTTTAGAATCCCTTTAACTGTTTCGCGAAACAAAAAAGTGTCACAAAACACATAAAAAAATAATACATTTAGACTCATAAAAATACTATCTAATAAAAATGATTAAAAAAAATTGCACAAAAGAGTTATAAGGGATCAAAGATATGAGGTGTCAGGTGTTATAAATAAAAACAGAATTTATGCTTACCTGATAAATTACTTTCTCCAACGGTGTGTCCGGTCCACGGCGTCATCCTTACTTGTGGGATATTCTCTTCCCCAACAGCAAATGGCAAAGAGTCCCAGCAAAGCTGGCCATATAGTCCCTCCTAGGCTCCGCCCACCCCAGTCATTCGACCGACGGACAGGAGGAAATATATATAGGAGAAACCATATGGTACCGTGGTGACTGTAGTTAGAGAAAATAATTCATCAGACCTGATTAAAAAACCAGGGCGGGCCGTGGACCGGACACACCGTTGGAGAAAGTAATTTATCAGGTAAGCATAAATTCTGTTTTCTCCAACATTGGTGTGTCCGGTCCACGGCGTCATCCTTACTTGTGGGAACCAATACCAAAGCTTTAGGACACGGATGAAGGGAGGGAGCAAATCAGGTTACCTAAACGGAAGACACCACAGCTTGCAAAACCTTTCTCCCAAAAATAGCCTCCGAAGAAGCAAAAGTATCAAATTTGTAAAATTTGGCAAAAGTGTGCAGTGAAGACCAAGTCGCTGCCTTACATATCTGGTCAACAGAAGCCTCGTTCTTGAAGGCCCATGTGGAAGCCACAGCCCTAGTGGAGTGAGCTGTGATTCTTTCAGGAGGCTGCCGTCCGGCAGTCTCATAAGCCAATCGGATAATGCTTTTAAGCCAAAAGGAAAGAGAGGTAGAAGTCGCTTTTTGACCTCTCCTTTTACCAGAATAAACAACAAACAAGGAAGATGTTTGTCTGAAATCTTTAGTAGCCTCTAAATAGAATTTTAGAGCACGGACAACGTCCAAATTGTGTAACAAACGTTCCTTCTTTGAAACTGGATTCGGACACAAAGAAGGTACAACTATCTCCTGGTTAATATTTTTGTTAGAAACAACTTTAGGAAGAAAACCAGGCTTAGTACGCAAAACCACCTTATCTGCATGGAACACCAGATAGGGCGGAGAACACTGCAGAGCAGATAACTCTGAAACTCTTCTAGCAGAAGAAATTGCAACTAAAAACAAAACTTTCCAAGATAGTAACTTAATATCTATGGAATGTAAAGGTTCAAACGGAACCCCTTGAAGAACTGAAAGAACTAGATTTAGACTCCAGGGAGGAGTCAAAGGTCTGTAAACAGGCTTGATCCTAACCAGAGCCTGAACAAATGCTTGAACATCTGGCACAGCTGCCAGTCTTTTGTGTAGTAAGACAGATAAAGCAGAGATCTGTCCCTTTAGAGAACTTGCAGATAATCCTTTCTCCAAACCTTCTTGTAGAAAGGAGAGAATCTTAGGAATTTTTATCTTATTCCATGGGAATCCTTTGGATTCACACCAACCGATATATTTTTTCCATATTTTATGGTAAATTTTTCTAGTTACAGGTTTTCTGGCCTGAACCAGAGTATCTATAACAGAATCTGAAAACCCACGCTTCGATAGAATCAAGCGTTCAATCTCCAAGCCGTCAGCTGGAGGGAGACCAGATTTGGATGTTTGAATGGACCCTGAACAAGAAGGTCCTGTCTCAAAGGTAGCTTCCATGGTGGAGCCGATGACATATTCACCAGGTCTGCATACCAAGTCCTGCGTGGCCACGCAGGAGCTATCAAGATCACCGAGGCCCTCTCCTGATTGATCCTGGCTACTAGCCTGGGAATGAGAGGAAACGGTGGGAATACATAAGCTAGGTTGAAGGTCCAAGGTGCTACTAGTGCATCTACTAGAGTCGCCTTGGGATCCCTGGATCTGGACCCGTAGCAAGGAACCTTGAAGTTCTGACGAGACGCCATCAGATCCATGTCTGGAATGCCCCATAATTTAGTTATTTGGGCAAAGATTTCCGGATGGAGTTCCCACTCCCCCGGATGGAATGTCTGACGACTCAGAAAATCCGCTTCCCAATTTTCCACTCCTGGGATGTGGATCGCAGACAAGTGGCAGGAGTGATACTCCGCCCATTGAATTATTTTGGTCACTTCTTTCATCGCCAGGGACGGTCGTCATGTTGTCTGATTGGAACCTTATGAATTTGGCCTTTGCTAGTTGAGGCCAAGCTCTGAGAGCATTGAATATCGCTCTCAGTTCCAGAATGTTTATCGGGAGAAGAGACTCTTCCCGAGACCATAGACCCTGAGCTTTCAGGGACTCCCAGACCGCGCCCCAGCCCACTAGACTGGCTTCGGTCGTGACAATGACCCACTCTGGTCTGTGGAAGCTCATTCCCTGGGACAGATGGTCCAGATGAATTCGTGCAAAAGGAACTATGTCCATTGTTGCAACCATCAATCCTACTACTTCCATGCACTGCGCTATGGAAGGACGAGGAACAGAATGAAGCACTTGACAAGAGCTTAGAAGTTTTGATTTTCTGACCTCTGTCAGAAAAATCCTCATTTCTAAGGAATCTTATTGATATTATTGTTCCCAAGAAGGGAACTCTTGTCGACGGAGACAGAGAACTTTTTTCTTTGTTCACCTTCCATCCGTGAGATCTGAGAAGGGCTAGAACGATGTCCATATGAGCCTTTGCTTTTGACAGGGACGACGCTTGTATTAGAATGTCGTCCAAGTAAGGTACTACTGCAATGCCCCTTGGTCTTAGAACCGCTAGAAGGGACCCTAGCACCTTTGTGAAAATCCTTGGAGCAGTGGCTAACCCGAATGGGAGGGCCACAAACTGGTAATGTTTGTCCAGAAAGGCGAACCTTAGGAACTGATGATGTTCTTTGTGGATAGGAATATGTAGGTACGCATCCTTTAGATCCACGGTAGTCATAAATTGACCTTCCTGGATAGTGGGTAGAATCATTTGAATGGTTTCCATTTTGAACGATGGTACCCTGAGAAATTTGTTTAGGATCTTCAAATCCAAAATTTGTCTGAACGTTCCCTCTTTTTTGGGAACTACGAACAGATTGGAATAAAATCCAATTCCTTGTTCCTTTATTGGAACTGGGTGTATCACTCCCATCTTTAACAGGTCTTCTACACAATGTAAGAATGCCTGTCTCTTTATTTGGTTTGAGGATAAGTGAGACCTGTGGAACCTTCCCCTTGGGGTAGTTCCTTGAATTCCAGGAGATAACCTTGAGAAACTATTTCTAGCGCCCAAGGATCCTGAACATCTCTTGCCCAAGCCTGAGCAAAGAGAGAGAGTCTGCCCCCCCACTAGATCCGGTCCCGGATCGGGGGCTACTCCTTCATGCTGTTTTGTTAGCAGTGGCAGGCTTCTTGGCCTGCTTACCCTTGTTCCAGCCTTGCATTGGTTTCCAGGCTGGTTTGGGTTGTGAGGCATTACCCTCTTGCTTAGAGGATGCAGAATTAGAGGCCGGTCCGTTTCTGCGAAAGGGACGAAAATTAGACTTATTTTTAGCCTTAAAAGACCTATCCTGTGGAAGGGCGTGGCCCTTTCCCCCAGTGATGTCTGAAATAATCTCTTTCAATTCTGGTCCAAATAAAGTTTTACCTTTGAAAGGGATGTTAAGCAATTTTGTCTTGGATGACACATCCGCTGACCAAGACTTTAGCCAAAGTGCTCTGCGCGCCACGATAGCAAACCCTGAATTTTTCGCCGCTAATCTAGCTAATTGCAAAGCGGCATCTAAAATAAAAGAGTTAGCCAATTTAAGTGCGTGAACTCTGTCCATAACCTCCTCATATGGAGTTTCTCTACTGAGCGACTTTTCTAGTTCCTCGAACCAGAACCACGCTGCCGTAGTGACAGGAACAATGCATGAAATTGGTTGTAGAAGGTAGCCTTGCTGTACAAAAAACTTTTTAAGCAAACCTTCCAATTTTTTATCCATAGGATCTTTGAAAGCACAACTATCTTCGATAGGAATAGTAGTGCGTTTGTTTAGAGTAGAAACTGTCCCCTCGACCTTGGGGACTGTCTGTCATAAGTCCTTTCTGGGGTCGACCATAGGAAATAATTTCTTAAATATAGGGGGGGGGGACAAAAGGTATGCCGGGCTTTTCCCACTCCTTATTTACTATGTCCGCCACCCGCTTGGGTATAGGAAAAGCGTCGGGGGGCACCAGAACCTCTAGGAACTTGTCCATCTTGCATAATTTCTCTGGAATGACCAAGTTGTCACAATCATCCAGAGTAGATAACACCTCCTTAAGCAGTGCGCGGAGATGTTCTAATTTAAATTTAAATGTCACAACATCAGGTTCAGCTTGATGAGAAATTTTTCCTGAATCTGAGATTTCTCCATCAGACAAAACCTCCCTCATGGCCCCTTCAGATTGGTGTGAGGGTATGACAGAACAATTATCATCAGCGCCCTCTTGCTCTTCAGTGTTTAAAACAGAGCAATCGCGCTTTCTCTGATAAGTAGGCATTTTGGATAAAATATTTGCTATGGAGTTATCCATTACAGCCGTTAATTGTTGCATGGTAATAAGTATTGGCGCACTAGATGTACTAGGGGCCTCCTGCGTGGGCAAAACTGGTGTAGACACAGTAGGAGATGATGTAGTATCATGTTTACTCCCCTCATTTGAGGAATCATCTTGGGCAATATCATTATCTGTGGCAGTACTGTCTTTACTTTGTTTGGACGCTATGGCACAATTATCACATAAATTTAAATGGGGAGACACATTGGCTTTCATACATATAGAACATAGCTTATCTGAAGGTACAGACATGTTAAACAGGCTTAAACTTGTCAACAAAGCACAAAAAACGTTTTAAAACAAAACCGTTACTGTCTCTTTAAATTTCAAACAGAAAACACTTTATTACTGAATATGTGAAAAAGTATGAAGGAATTGTTCAAAAATTACCAAAATGTCACCACAGTGTCTTAAAGCATTAAAAGTATTGCACACCAAATTTCAGAGCTTTAACCCTTAAAATAACGGAACCGGAGCCATTTTTAAATTTAACCCCTATACAGTCCCAGCTATAGTCTTTGCTGAGACCCAACCAAGCCCAGAGGGGAATACGATACCAATTGACGCCTTCTAGAAGCTTTTTCAGTGATTTTTAGATCCTCACACATGGATCTGCATGCCCTGCTCTCAAAAAACAAATGTGCAGTAATGGCGCGAAAATGAGGCTCAGTCTATAACTAGAAAGGCCCCCTGACTGAAAAAGGTGTCTAACACAGTGCCTGCCGTTTTATAAACGTTCCCCAAGATTATAAATGCCAATTGTTAGCCTAAATCTGAATAATATGCCCAAATAAAGCAATCGATTTAGCCCATAAAAATGTCTACCAGTTTTTTAGCCCATATTCAGCCCTTTATTCTGTTTGTTTGACTAAGAAAATGGCTTACCGGTCCCCATGAGGGGAAATGACAGCCTTCCAGCATTACACAGTCTTGTTAGAAATATGGCTAGTCATACCTTAAGCAGAAAAGTCTGCTAACTGTTTCCCCCAACTGAAGTTACTTCATCTCAACAGTCCTATGTGGAAACAGCAATCGATTTTAGTTACTGTCTGCTAAAATCATCTTCCTCTCACAAACAGAAATCTTCATCCTTTTCTGTTTCAGAGTAAATAGTACATACCAGCACTATTTTAAAATAACAAACACGTGATAGAAGAATAAAAACTACATTTAAACACCAAAAAACTCTTAACCATCTCCGTGGAGATGTTGCCTGTGCAACGGCAAAGAGAATGACTGGGGTGGGCGGAGCCTAGGAGGGACTATATGGCCAGCTTTGCTGGGACTCTTTGCCATTTCCTGTTGGGGAAGAGAATATCCCACAAGTAAGGATGACGCCGTGGACCGGACACACCAATGTTGGAGAAAAGGCTGTAAATGGCTTTAACATAGAGAAACAATCACGTCTAAATATGTATATGTATTTATATGTGTATTTATGTATTTACAGACATACAGTATATACACATATATATATATATATATATATATATATATATATATATATATATACATATATACGCATATATAGATATATACATAAGTGCATCGGAGCCCTTTGAGATCAAGCAGATGAAAACATGAAAACATATTTATGCAATATTCATATTTAATAAAGTTTTTAACTATGTATTTACTGTAAATATTTCACATTCCAATGTTCTGCACATAACAGAATATGTTCTATGTATTTCTAAATAGATATTCCTATATATTTGCATATATCTATATATATTCATGTATATATATATATATATATATATATATATATATATATATATATATATATATTTATAAATGTATAGATATACATTGTACCAAAATACCATCAGATATATGTAGAAATATGTATTTATGAATAAATAGAACCTATTCTTCTAAATGAAGAAGATTTGAATGTGAAATATTCATATTTTTATGTAGGGTTAAAGCACTTGAGAATATGCGATTGGGAATACGTTAACATGCACAATATTCTAATTTCGGCTTTTAAAGTGCGTTGGGTGAACGCCCAAGTGAAAACTTTTTACTTTCAACTTGTAAAATGAGCGCTACCAGATGCCCACAAAAAGCTTACTTCTAGCAGAGTTAGCGTGAGAGCGGGAGCGATAAATAGCACTCCCCTTATAATCTGGCCCTGAATCAGTGCTTTTTCATACTCATGATCAAGAATATGGGGTAGATTTATCATAGTGTGAGCGGACATGATACAATGTAGTGTATCATGTCCGCTGCACATCGATAAATGCCGACAGCATACGCTGTTGGCATTTATCATTGCACCAGCAGTTCTTGTCAATCGGCCGCTAGCAGGGTGAGTCAATCAACCCGATCGTATTCGATCGGGTTGATTTCTGTCTGCAGCCTCAGAGCCGGTGGACAAGTTATAGATCAGTGGTCTTTAGACCGCTGCTTCATAACCTGTTTCCGGCGAGCCTGAAGGTATGCGCGAAAACAGGGGCTTGATAATTCGGCCCCTATATATATAATATGATTAGAATTATTATTATCTTCTTTACAGGATACACTCGACTTTTACACAGGTACCCTCAAGTAGTTGTAGTATCACACATGATTCATATATATTGAGATAGAGAGAAAGAGAAGGAGAGAGTGAGAGAGAGAGAGAGAGAGAGAGTGAGAGAGAGAGAAGGAAGGAAGGAAGGAAGGAAGGAAGGAAGAAACACACTCTCACATCAAAAAGAAATAAATGCTGGGGCGCTGGAAAGTATCAATATGGACAAATCCAATGTGAAGCTCTCTCCGATCTTTCAATCAAACATGCCTTTATTAAGTGACGTTTCAGGGAAATTCTCCCTTTACTCAGATAATCTGAGGACCATCACTTCAGCAATTTAATGTTAAAATTGGACTTATTCCTTGCACTATAATCAGACAGTATTATTTGGTGATGCTGAACTTTCTGATTTATTCAATGTAAGCACAAAGGAAAAACTGTCTAGTAAATGGTCTTATTATTTATATCTTTCAGCAAAGTGCACACACCAAATTTTTATGGTTCTGTTTTATTTGCATATGTTTATTTTTAAAAGGTGCTTTAAATCTTCTCTCATGACCAATGTATTCTACGGATAGGGATATTTTAAATAAAGGGTAGAAATGATGTATCTGTGCTAAAGAATGCTTCCAGGATAAGTCACTAATCACCAATATAGATGTGGGAACTTTTCCTTGTCAGCAAATTAGTATCTCACAGAGCTGTTGTGCGTTTAATACTAGTTATCTCTTTTTCATACAAAATTTGCTTTTAAATGTTTAAATATTATGTTTTCATAAGCATGACTTTTTGTCAATTTAATGAACATTTAAAAACATTTTCCAATTGTGAAAATAAATAAATAAGGTAACTTGTAAATATGGTACTTGTTATATTGTGAGATTGCAGCATTTTAGCTACTGTATTTTTTATTTTTAAACTAATTGTTTTCTTCTGTAAGTTAACAGTCATGAACTGAGTGGGAAAATATTGATTTTAATAATGGATTTATCTTGTTTTCACACTTTTACAAGTCCTATTTTTCTATGTGATACACTAATGGTAAATTGAAATGTGTGTTGTTGTTGTTTTTTGCCACCCCTGTGTAGTCTAAAAAAAAACAGTTGAGCTGTGAGAAACCACGCTGCGGATAAAAGTAAAACATATGAATTTATTGGCGCATACCAAATGTCGGCGCCTCAATGTTTTGCAAACAAACACAAAAAAAGGATTAATTATTAAGGATCTCAACAGATTTGCTTATGTTTAGTAGAAAGAGAATATTGCTCTAGAATATGAAGGAATAGTTGCTCTGTGAACAAAAACTTTTATTTACAAATGGAATTTTCAATTTATAAAACGTAAAGCTGCTTTAAACACTTGGATATTGTAATATAAAATATTTAATAATATGCAGTAACACAACTTTGCAATATAATAGAAACAAAAACTATCCTTAATTGACCTCAGCAGAGAATGAAACAAAGGTTTCAACATGGCTGCACCCATTGGGGCATATGTATCAAGGTCTGGTGGACCTGATCCGACACTGCGGATCAGGTCCGCCAGACCTCGCTGAATACGGAGAGCAATACGCTCTCCGTATTCAGCATTGCACCAGCAGCTCACAAGAGCTGCTGGTGCAACGCCGCCCCCTGCAGACTAGCGGCCAATAGGCCGCCAGCAGGGGGGTGTCAATCAACCCGATCGTACTCGATCGGGTTGTATTGTGGCGATGTCTGTCCGCCTGCTCAGAGCAGGCGGACAGGTTATGGAGCAGCGGTCTTTGTGACCGCTGCTTCATAACTGCTGTTTCTGGCAAGCCTGCAGGCTCGCCAGAAATACGGGGCTTGATAAATATGCCCCATTGTTTTACTTGCAATTTCTTTCATTGATTGGACAACTGATATATTTATTAAAGAAATCATCTCCATTTTTTGCTTTGAATACACCTTTCTATCCAGCATTTATTTAGTTAATATCCCTTTAAGATAATATGCAATTACATGTAAACTATTGCAGATGTTTTCATTACACCTTGGAAACTGCAAACTTCCATATTCTATTTAAAAATGTAAAATACCTGGAGTTTTTTTTTTTTTTTGCAATCCATTATATGAAGTTTCCAAACACAGATAATTAAAGCTGATTTTATTTGAAACAATTATTTTTAGGGTCAAATGTTATCACAAGAAACTTGTGCTTCCACTTAGCAGACATTTGTAAGAGAGAACAAAAATAAAATGTTATTTGTAAATTAGTTAAAGGGTATATCATTGGTGTACTCCGATATTCTCTGTTTTATCTTTGCACTTACTAACTGAATTAGACCATATATTTTGTGTCACTCCATTGGTTTTAAAGGGGTATATCCAATTAAGTGCTAGATTACAAGTGGCAAGCTAACTGTTGTGCACAAGCGATAAGGGGTTTATTGAGACAGAAGTAGCGCATATTACGAGTTGAAAGTAAATGCGTGGACTTGAGCGCAATTGAATTTAACGCACTTTGGGTTAGTGTGACTCCAGATCTCTGGTTAAATGTTATGCGAGTCAAAAAAGTTGCACAAAACACATAAAAAATACATTTAAAATTACACTCATAATAACACTGTCTAACAAAAATTATTTTAATAAAATTGCATAAAAAAGTTATAAGGGCTCAAAGATATTGGATCCCTTTGCAGTCAAGTAGCTGAAAACATGACAAATCATTTTATGCAATATTCATATTCAATAACATGTTTAACTATGTATTTACTGTAAATATTCAACATTCCAATGTTCTTCATATAGGAAAATATGTTTTAAGTATTTTATATACCTATATATAAATCTCATTTAATATTAATAGGTATAGATATATATATTTTACAAAAAAAACATGTGTATGTATGTGTGTGTGTATATATATATATATATATATATATATATATATATATATATATATATGTATTTAAGAATAAATAGAACATATTCTTCTATGTGAAGAATATTGGAATCGGAAATATTCAGATTTCAAGTCTGGAAAGCGCACTTGAGTAAACACTATAGCCATATTCAAAGTTTGGCTTTTTGCAAGCGTCGGGTTAGCGTTTCTGCAAAAACGTTTTCTTTCAACTAGTAATATGTGCGCTACCCAACGCTCTCTGAAAGCATACTTCTAGCAAATGGGAGTGGGAGCAATAAATTGCACTCCACTTGTAAATTAGCCCTAAATGAGTCAAGGGTTTGGTGTGTATTTTTTCTAGAAGAAGAAGAAGAAGAGTATTGTGGACCTACTGAGACATCTAAAATGTGGAAAATGTTATAGAAAAAAGTGATGAGATTCACAATGAAAATGGATATTTGTGAAATTCTACTGAATTTTGAAGACTTTTCAAATACAGTGCACATCCAACCAATTAAAACATTCACAAATATACTTATAGAAATGTGGTAAGGACCAAAGTGTGATAAAAATGGTCATTTTTTAGCCAAATTAACTACATTTTCCATATAAAATATGCATTTTACGTGACCATTAATTATAATAATTATTATTAATGCCTGGAATTTGGAGTGTAAGTAATTAATGCAAGAGATGATGATGATTTTAAATAATCATTATATGGAAGATATTTAAATTGTAGCAGAGATCTTCGGAATTCAACCCGATCAAGTACGATCGGGTTGATTGACACCTACCTGCTGGCGGCCGATTGACCGCGAGTCAGCAGGGGGCGGCGTTGCACCAGCAACTCTTGTGAGCTGCTGGTGCAATGCTGAATACGGAGAGCGTATTGCTCTCCGCATTCAGCGAGGTCTTGCGGACCTGATCCGCACTGTCAGATCAGGTCCGCAAGACCTTTCATAAATAGAGGCCATATTGGGGATGATCACAATGTTTAGTTTGAAATTTATGTTATTTTCTGCAAGTGAGCCATTTACATTTATAGGAACACTTTTTTCATTATCATTATTGTTTTTCTCATCACAATTCTAATTACAATTCTAATTCTTAGTACTTAATTAACAACACATTTACAGGTCATTTTCACTTATTGAATTTAACTGTTAAAATAACCTAATAAAAGTAGGACAAGACATTTCAAATTATTTCAAAATTATTTCTGAGTATCCCAAAAGTTTTCAAATGTAAAATAATTTTTTGTACATGGGCAAAGCACACTGAAACACACATGCTAGCTATAATAACCATTATGCTCCAGGTCAAATCTTTAAAATAGACATTGGGCCCCCTTTATCGAACTGCAAAAGCAGTTTCAGGGTCCTAGCATTTCAGGCTCCCCTGAAATGATAGTTAAAGGGACATTAAAACCAAATTTTTTCTTTCGTGGTTTAGAAAGAGCAAACAATTTTAAACAACTTTCTAATGTATTTAATTATCTAATTTGTTTCATTCTCTTGATATTCTCTGCTGAAAAGCATATCTAGATAGGCTAAGAAGCTACAGATTGGTGGCTGCACACAGATGCCTCGTGTGATTGGCTCACCCATGTGCATTGATATTTCTTAAACAAAGGATATCTAAAGAATAAGGAAATTAGATAATTGAAGTAAATTGGAATGTTGTTTAACATCGTATTCTCAAGCTGAATAATGAAAGAAAAAATGTGGCTTTAATGCCCCTTTAAGTAGCTGCGGTCATAATACCGCTGCTGCTTAACCTGTCCGCCACCTATAAGGACACATAGACACAAACCACTCTCACACATATGGTTTTAGAGCACAACAGTTTAATTGCACAAGTCACCTAAAGACATAACTACACTGATCATTCAACATGCATGCCTTTCCACCATTGATCGTATCACTAAATCCACAAAATTGCTATTTTAATTGTTCTTCATCATGCACATTTTGGTTTTGATAGTGGAAATTTGAGAATAACACACAGTAGATATAATGATTTTGGGCCATATTACAAGTGGATGGGTATTTAATGCTCCTGCTCGAGCGCTAACTCTGCTAGAAGTAAGGTTTTTGGGCACATTGGGTAGCGCTCTTATTACAAGTTGAAAGTAAAAAGTTTTTGCTTGCGCGCTAACCTGACGCATGTAGAAAGTTTGAATATTGTGCACATTAACATATTCCTCCATAGAAGTCAATGAAGCAAAAAAAAAAAAAGGGAAAAAAACACTTTACTCATGCGCAAACCTGATCTCATATTCTCAAGTGTGCTAATCCGACATGAAAATATGAATATTTCACATTCCAATAATTTTCACATAGCAGAATTAGTTCCATTTATTCATAAATACACACTACACACTTCTACATACTGTATATCTGTGGGTATTTTGGTACAACAGATATATATATATATATATATATATATATACACATATATAGATAGATAGATAGATAGATAGATAGATACATGATTATATATAGCTATAGATATATACATACAAAATATTCTGCTATGTGCAAACCATTGGAAGGTATAATATTTACAGTAAATAATAATAAATGGCTAGATTACGAGTTTTGCGCTACGAGCGGCTCGGTGCTAACTTGCAAGTTATTGCCACCACTCACCTCCCTATAGCGCTGCTATTACAGGTTTGCATAAACCCAGCGTTAGCAGGCAATATTGCAGCGTTGAGCAAAATTGAGCTCCATACCACACTCAAATACCAGCGCTGCTTTGAGCTGGTTTTACGTGCTCGTGCACAATTTTCCCATAGACATCAATGGGGAGAGCCGGCTTAAAAAAAGCATAACACCTGCAATAAAGGAGCGTAAAGCTCTGTAATGCAGCCCCATTGATTCCTATGGGGAAACAAAAGTTATGTTTACACCTAACACCCTAACATAAACCCGAGTCTAAACACCCCTAATTTGCTGCCCCTGATATTGCCGACACCTACATTACACTTATTAACCCCTAATCTGCCGCCCCAATGTCGCCACCACCTACCTACACTTATTAACCCCTAATCTGTCGTCCCCACTATACTAAAGTTATTAACCCCTAAACCTAACCCTAAGTCTAACCCTAACCCTAACACCCACTAACTTTAATATAACTTAAATAATTCAAGGGACACCATCTTGAATGACATCATTTAAAGAAGAATTCATTCTTGAAGAGCTGTGGAAAGAAGAGGATGCTCCGTGCCGGATGTCTTGAAGATGGAGCCGCTCTGCGTCTGATGGATGAAGATAGAAGATGCCGTCTGGAGGACCACTTCTTGCCGCTTGGATGAAGACTTCTCCCGGCTTCGTTGAGGATGGATGTCCGGTCTTCAAAAACTGTAAGTGGATCTCCGGGGGTTAGTGTTAGGTTTTTTTAAGGGTTTATTGGGTGGGTTTTATTTTTAGCCGAGGGTTTGGGCAGAAAAAGAGTTAAATGCCCTTTTAAGGGCAATGCCCATCCAAGTGCCCTTGTCAGGGCAATGGGGAGCTTAGGTTTTTTAGATAGGATTTTATTTGGGGGGTTTGGTTGTGTGGGTGGTGGGTTTTACTGTTGGGGGGTTGTTTGTATTATGTTTTTACAGGTAAAAGAGCTGATTTCTTTGGGGCAATACCCAGCAAAAGGCCCTTTTAAGGGCCATTGGTAGTTTATTGTAGGCTAGGGTTTTTTATTTTGGGGGGGGCTTTTTTATTTTGATAGGGCTATTAGATTAGGTGTAATTAGTTTAAATATTTGATCATTTCTTTTTTATTTTGTGTAATTTAGTGGGGGGGGTTTGTAATTTAGTTAATTGTATTTAATTAATGTAATTGATTTAATTGTAGTGTAAGGTTAGGTGTTAGTTTAAGACAGGTTAGGTTTTATTTTACAGGTAAATTTTTATTTATTTTAGCTAGGTAGCTAATAAATAGTTAATAACTATTTACTAACTAGTCTACCTAGTTAAAATAAATACAAACTTAGCTGTGAAATAAAAATAAAACATAAGCTAGATACAATGTAACTATTAGTTATATTGTAGCTAGCTTAGGGTTTATTTTATAGGTAAGTATTTAGTTTTAAATAGGAATTATTTAGTTAATGATAGTAATTTTTATTTAGATTTATTTTAATTATATTAAAGTTAGTGGATGTTAGGGTTAGACTTAGGGTTAGGTTTAGGGGTTAATAACTTAGTATAGTGGCGGCGATGTTAGGGACAGCAGATTAGTGGTTAATAACAGTAATGTAGGTTGCGGCGATATTAGAGACAGCAGATTAGGGGTTAATAATATTTAACTAATGTTTACGATGCGGGAGTGCGGCAGTTTAGGGGTTAATATGTTTATTATAGTGGCGGCGATGTCTGGAGCGGCAGATTAGGGGTTAATAATTTTATTTTAGTGTTTGCGATGCGGGAGGGCCTCGGTTTAGGGGTTAATAGGTAGTTTATGGGTGTTAGTGTACTTTTTAGCACTTTAGTTATGAGTTTTATGTTACGGCTTTGTACTGACTTTCAGTTTACGGTAAAACAGACATAACCGAAGCGGTTGTGGGTAAAGCCCGATGTAACATCATAAATCCTCTCAAACTGATAGAATTACCACATCAAACATATATACGATGCACTGTAATTCCTGAATCTTCACTATCTTTGTTGCCACCACCTGGGTTTTTTTCTAACACATGATACCTCATATCTTTGAGCCCTTCTAACTTTTTTGTGCATTTCTTTAAATATTTATTATATAGTGTTATTATGAGTGTAACTGTAATTTGTAATGTTTTTTTTATTTGTTTTGTGACACTTTTTTGTTTTGTGAAACAGTTAACCAGAGCTCTGAGGACACGGTAATCATTCTAGTGTAAATCACTATTGCGCTCATTTGCACTTACTTTCAAACCTGTAATACGAGCGGTAAACCCAATGTGTGCAAACACCCAAGGTAATCCCCCTTTCGCTTGTGCATAACTGTTAATGTAATGCAAAATAGGAGAGGAGAGAAGCGCAGACATGATTCAAGTGTAGTGTCAGATTTTATTCATAGCTGCAAATGCTATATATATATATATATACTCACAAAAAAGATAAAATAAACAGGCACATCAAGTCGATCTAATAGAATGGCTCACAGCGGTATGCGTAACACCAAAGAATGCAACAGTCTGTTCTACGCGTTTCGTCCCAATCGACGGGACTTTGTCAAGAACTGACATTCCTAGATATACAGTTCCCCATACTGTTACATTTGCACTTCTCTTGCAGTTTATCTTTGATAAACATCAATTTTTCTATAAATGTTAATGTGCCACTCATAATCTGGCCATTTGCATTGTTTTTTTGGGGGTACCAATTTCGGGCTTCAAGGATATTAACAGCAGAAGTATTTTAGGATTGTGATCACAGGATAAACGCACTGACAATAATAGCTGATGGTCAGAAATCATTATTTGCCAAAATCAAGTGAGTCAGTTTACAAGTGACGTGCTAATGATAATGCAGGAAGCAATAAACAGTATCACTGGACCACACAACATAATATTATGAGGGCATGGTAAATCAGATTTACCAGAGAAGGTTTAGGGAGGCAGACATCACTCTAGTGCACGTATTATTTTACATAGAAATCGCAACCAATCTAAATAGCGCTGATATTACAAGTTAAAGGTTATGGGTTGTGCTCGAGCAGGTTGTACTCGAGCAAAGGCCCAAATAGTACTAGAAGAATTAATGAGACCTGAATCCTGATGTAAAGTATAAGGGTTAAAAAATATATAAAAACAAACTTAAAGTATTACACTCATGAAAAGGGTTAAAAAGAGATATGGTATATGACAAGGTGTTTGACTAGAAAGGGCTCCAATGTTTACATATATAATTTTGGGGCAGCTTTGTCCCCTAGGCGTAGTGCTCAATGATAAATGTGGCAGCGTATTGCTGCTCACTAGACGTAACGCTGGGCAGACGGGCAATGATCTGGCCCTATGAATAGTAGTTAGCTGTTCTAAAATTGAATTACATATGAAATTTATCTCATTTAATTAATTTCATCATTAATGTACACTTAAAAACTATTTCTTCTAAAGACAGTGGCATATTTAGGTTTTGTGCTGCCCTAGGCACTCAAAATTCTGCTGCCCCCTAACCCCCCATTCTGAGAGACTCAGAATTTTCTCTAGAAAGTAACTCGCAGTTTACAGGAATTCCTTCATTGGCCCATTTTCTTAATAATCTCCATAGGGTCTGAGTGCAGATGTCTGTGTGATCTGTGAGCTGCTAAACCCAGTGAGGACATTAAAATATATAGCTAATAGCTTGCATATAGCATATACAGATTTATATATGGAGCCAAAGTGACAGCTCCCATTAGAAGGTTGCTGGCTAGGCTGTATGGAAATAAAGTGTGTTGTCACGGTCTGATCAATAAATTGACTGCTCACCTGACCGCTCTATATGCCGTCTCAAGCACTCTCCCACACTAACCAAAAGAAAAAGCTGCTGCACTGAAAAAGGCTCCAAAAGCAGATGGAAAAAACTGTCCACGCTAATGCATGAGGCTAAGGAAGTGAAGATTGCTAAAACGCAGCTCCAGGAAACAACTGACACTGATGGGCTTGTGAGAGAAGAAATAGAATCCAGACACTCCAGTGCAGTGCACGCCGTAACGGCTGAGCAAACCGGAAAGTCAAATACAAAAAGGAAAACAGCTGCACTCAAAAAGGCTCCAAAAAAAATAAATATTTATTCCTGACAATTTAAATGGCACAAGGAAGGACAATCATCATTGTGCCATTTAAATTGTCAGGAATAAATATTTATGCCGTTACGGCGTGCAGCACACTGGAGTGTCTGGATTCTATTTCCTCTCTCACAAGCCCATCAGTGTCAGTTGTTTGCTGGAGCTCGAAAGGACCTGGAGCGGTGTTTTAGCAATCTTCACTTCCGTAGTCTCATACATTAGAGTGACCAGTAACAATTTTTTCCATCTGCTCTAAGCACCATCCACTGCTTGTTGCGCTGCCGCTGCTATGATGTTGAATGTTGCCACTGGAGTCAGACACCAATAAATAAAGGGACAATTCTTGAGTGCCACTGCCTCTGCCTCCAAAAAGTGCTGCCCCCTCAAATCTGCCACCCTAAGCCCATTGATCCTATGCAGCAGTGAGAGACTATAAGAGTCGCTGTGTGGTTTGTTACGCATATCTCCTAATACGGTATACATTATATAATGCATTACATTTAGCATGGAATGTTAAAATTTGGAAGTCAGCCAAAACCTACAATTATAAATTAACTTGCCTAGACATTATATCAAAATAAAAAACACAAACAATTAAATATTGAATTTCATTTGATAACAATTAAAAAGAAAACTATAACATATTTAAACAGATTGGACGTCATTTATTAAACTGTAGAGGTAGCTTTGGAGCAGCAGCCACCGCAGACCGATCTGAACAGGGTGATTGACAGGCCCTGCTCTTGAGTTGGAATGTTAAAAGTGGGCACAATTCTGGGCAGACAGGTGGACTGGTTGGAAATATTGTCCTGCCAGACTGATAAATGTGGGTTATAAGATGCTCTGCTGTGTATGTGCTCTGATTCTTGACACATTATCAAACTTTTAGAATATGCTACCATTATGTTTGTAAAATGCTAAACTGTTGCCTCTTGCACATTTATTCTTATAAGTACATGTACATATTTACATGATAATTTATATTTTGCTCCCAAAACATATGCAGGCTTGTGTAGATGTTTATGTAAACCTCTGGTTTAAAGGGACAGTCTACTTGAAATGTTTTATTGTTTAAAAAGATAATCCCTTTATTAACCATTCTCCAGTTTTGCATAACCAACATAGTTATATTAATATCATTTTTATCTCTGTGATTAAGGTGTATCTAAGCCTCTTCAGACAACAGACAAATACAGGGAAAATTACTAGTTTATACTGCAATTTGTTAAACAGTTTCATGGGCCAAAGAGGTCAATTCTGTCCAAATGAAAATAACTTGTTTTCATTTGCTTCATAAGATTAGTTTAGATTTAAGTGGAATCTAGCTGCAGGTGGTAACATCTAATTTAAAAAGGTATTTAGTTTCAAATATGTAGTAATTAAATTTATTCAACTATAAAACAAGGAATAAACCCATTAAGGCTTTGACTCTTAATTGATAGATATATTTTCTTTAAGACAGAAAGTTCTTAATAAGTTTTTACACAAATTGCAAGAAGTAAAAAATGATAGAACGAGATGATATAAATAAACATTTACATCTGATAAAATAGTAAGAATATTATATTGTTAATAGTATAGCATTTTGATTGTTAGAGAGCTGAGTAGTGTTGGAAAATGTTGAAGCACTAAAGTCAAAATTAAACTGTCATGATTCAGATACAGGGCTCCATTTAAGAAGCTGTGAGAACAGCTTTGGAGAGCCTTCGGCTGCAGGCTTGCACATGCGGTTCTTAGAACTGCTTCTTAACCCTCTACGCCAACTGTAAAGTGGAGTTCTTCATTCCCCCAAACATTTTTTGACTGGGGTGATTGACAGCCCCTGCACAAGTGTGATTGGCTGCACCCAAGAAGGGGGCAGCATTGCACACTTCACCTCTTAAGCAATAATAGGGACAGAAATGTTTGCCCGTATTAAAGGGACAGTCTCGTCCAAAACAAACTTTCATTATTCAGATAGGGCATGTAATTTTAAACAATTTTCAAATTTACATCTATCACCAATTTTGCTTTGTTCTCTTTTGTATTCTTAGTTAAAAGCTAAACCTAGGAGGATCATATGCTAATTTCTAAGCCCTTGAAGGCCTCCTCTCATCTCAGGGCATTTTGACAGTTTTTCACCACTAGAGGGTGTTAGTTCATGTGTTTCATATAGATAACACTGTGCTCACATACGTGGAGTTCCTAGAAGCCAACACTGATTGGCTAAAATGCAAGTCTGTCAAAAGAACTGAAATAAGGGGGACATCAGCAGAGGCTTAGATACAAGACAATCACAGAGGTAAAAAGTGTATTCATATAACTGTGTTGGTTATGCAAAACTAGGGAATGGGTAATAAAAGGATTATCTATCTTTTAAAACAATAAATATTCTGGTGTAGACTGTCCTTTTAAATAGAGGCCACAGCATACAGTTTTAAGAGAGACTTTACAGTAAACTTCCATTATCAAATTGTGCAAAGTTTTTAACTGCAAAGTTTCTGAGGCACTAGCTACTACTGACAATATGCCAGAGTTCACAGTGTATATGTATGAGTCTGTGATTGGCTGATGACTTCTACATGATACAGAAGGCTGGCAAATTAAAGAAAAAAGTTTATTATGCAATCGTTTAAACATGTTAGTGGATGTTGACTGCATTTGTACATTCTAAAAGAATGTTGAAGATTTGTTGAGCTCTTGACAATAGTTTAACATTTAATTAAAACATTACATTTTAAAAAAGTACAACACAATAATACTTCTTATCAAGTTTTAAGTTCATAGATGATAGATATATAAAACTATATGAATCTTTTATATATCTTGATTTTTTTTTAAACTAGTATTATATTCAATATAGAAATATATACATGTATACATGTATTACATAGCACAATGATAATAAACTGTATGTTATGGACAAAAGTTGTACTGCTATTCACATATATATGTTTCACAATTTACATTACAAATACTCAAAGTTACATACAAAATTATATAAAGTTTAAACACTGGACACTTATCTTGGCATTGCTAAAACAAAATGAAGAAATGTTGGGAGTAGAAAATAGAAGGATTACTGGAAACTGGGACTACCGAAATCTGAGCCGTCGAACCTGGGATGTTTTCCACCTTTATGAAAACATTGTGTGACATGCTGTTTTTTATTTTATATCTTGTGAGTTGCCTTTTTTAGCATGTGCGCTTGTATTAAAGAAACTTGTACTCTACATTTGAGTCGTCGCTCTTCTCCTTTTGTGTTTTTAGTAAAAAATAGAATATGGGCTCCATTTAACAACAGGCAGGTGGATGAAGATTGCTGTCACCAACCTCGTTTTCACAGCCTCGCTGCGAGTCAGCAGCAATACGCTGCCCACATTTTACTCTGCGCAACCTGGTGCTTGTGCAATGTTGCCCCCTGCTCAGGTGCAAGAGGGGGCTGTCAATCATTCCGACTGGAGAGTCAAAGTAGCAGCGGTTTTAAGATCTGAGAGAGCCTGAAATGCTTGGGCTCCGAAGCTGCATTCACAGCTTGATAAATGGAGCGCCATGTATAAAAAAAAAATCAGTCACTGTCTATCTAGTTTTGGTTATTTACATTAATTTGTTTCAGTAAGTTCCTTTGTTGTATGTTAGTTCCAACACAATAGGTATCTGCAGGTTTGATGCCAAAATCCGAAGTCCTGATTTTTTTTTTTCGATGCACTCTGATTATCTTTTTATTGTTTCGTAAACTACTACTTGCTGACCATAATAATACAGTAGGATAATTACAGTAGCTCATTTCACGCACCATAACTGCAAATATCTTTTTTAATTGTGCCTGATTAGATTCTTCTTATGTACACAAAAGTTTATTTTCATATAATATTTCCTTCTGAGGATTTGGAAATGTAGGTTTTACTTCTCTTTTACTTTTTTTGGATTTTGTAATAAGAGAAATTGAAAAAAAGCATCATTTTGTATCAAGATAAAATGGTAGTTGACTTACAATAATATGCTAGAAAAACAGTATAATAAATATGTTCCAATGCAGCTCAGTGTTTTAATCTTGGTCACAAGTTTTGAATACCTTACACATTCACCCCCAAAAATAACCAAATAAAAAAGCTTACAACAAGTTAAACAATTAAAAAAAAACAATGGGCCAACATGATAAAAGCATCACAATTTTCACATCCAAATATTCCAATAATTGTTAATTTTTCAAATTAAAGAGACATTATGCACTAAATATATTTTATAAGCATAGTATTGAGGTTATTCCCCCTCTTTCTACTTATTGGTGCCACCATTTTGAAATCTTTTACTGCTTGCCACTGCAGTGCTTACCTGTTTGTACATGTAGAGCAACTCTCCTTCATATAGGTTTCGAAATGGCAGCATCAATAATGAGAAGGTGGTGCATGAAAATTATTTAGGGTCAGATTACATGTGGAGCGGTATTTTGCATTTCCGCTATAGGGATAATTACGATTTTTGCACTAGCTGCTGTGGTATTACAATTTGAGATTAAACTGTTTTTGCTCTAGGGGTAACCCAACGAACTTAGAATATCACGTGTGCGTTCATGTATTACCCCACAGAAGTTAATAGAGAAAAAAAAAGTTGAAAAAAACACCACACTTTGTGCAAACACCATCATATATTCTCATTAGCGTTAACCTGACATGAAAATATGAATATTTCATATTCCAATGCTATTTACATAACAGAATATGTTTTATTTATTCAAAAATACATATGTCTACATATATCTGATGTTTCTATAAACAAATATATATTTATACCTATATAT
This sequence comes from Bombina bombina, assembly GCF_027579735.1. Classification (NCBI taxonomy): domain Eukaryota; kingdom Metazoa; phylum Chordata; class Amphibia; order Anura; family Bombinatoridae; genus Bombina; species Bombina bombina. The sequence continues at coordinate 596,644,154 of NC_069503.1, read as the reverse complement.
ATATATATATATATATATATATAATGATTATATATAGGTATATATATATATATATATATATATATATATATATATATATATATATATATATAGTAATATCTATTTATAAATGCAAAGAACATATTCCCCTATGTACAAAACATTGGCATGTGAAATATTTACAGTAAATACATAGCTGAAACCTTTATTAAATATGAATATTGCATAAATATACTTTTACATGTTATCAACTTAATGTCAAAAGGCTCTAATACATATACATATTTATGTGTTTATATGTGTATATTTGTCTGTAAATACATATATACACATCTTAATACATAAATACATATGTACATATATATATATATATATATATGTATACACACACATATATATATACAGTATGTATATATATATATATATATATATATATATAAAGGTAATAGAAGACAGCACTCTCTGGGCTTAAGGATAAGCAATAGAAGCTTTTATTTACGTAAATAAAAGCTTCTATTGCTTATCCTTAAGCCCAGCAAGTGCTGTCTTCTATTACCTTTATCTCTACCTGCATTCAGCACCCTGGCAACTGGACACCTGTTTGTGCGAGTGCACCAGCCTCTGTGAATATATATATATATACATATTTAGACATGTGTATGTATGTATCTCAATGTTAAAGCCCTTTGGCCGCTTTTTCTTCTAACACCTAAGATCTCATATCTTTGAGTCATTATAACGTTTGTTTATTTTTGCCAAACAGTTAACCACAGCCCTGAAATCGCGGTAATAATTCTAGCATAAATCGCAAATGCGTCCCAACTTGAAATATCAGCGCAATTTAAACGGAGCATAAACGATCGCAAAAACCCTCACGCAATCATCTGCATGCCACTTGTAATCTAGCCTTTAGTGTTTAATGTCCCTTTAATATATCTCTCCTAACTCTGTCTCTACTATTATTTTAGGTAATACTATCGCAGCAGCAAGAATATGCTGTTGCAAAAATGCTGTCCCTCTGGTACTGAAGATGTAATAGAAGTGTGGCTGCCCACGACTATATTGTCCTCACCATCCATGTGCTGGTAACTGATGCAGCCTCTTTCTGGGGATTTAGAAGGATATAAAGAACAAGAGAGGTGCATGTGTGTACCAATAACACTAATGACAAGAACCAGGTATAACCCTAATCAGGGTACTCACATTTGTGAGGAGCACTCACACAGTGCTATTGGATACAGGCTGGATATTTTGCAGCAACCCAGCTCACTGTTCAGTCTTGGATATCCAGAAGAGGGAATCACAAGAAGTCTAGATAGGCAAATTAAACAGAAGGGGCGCCTGTGTGTGCCAGTAGTATAATGTATTAATATGTAGATAAAAACCCTATACAGGGTACTCACATTTGGGAGGAACACTCAGACAGTGCTATTAGGAACAGGCTGGGTAGTTGGCAGCAACCCAGCTTACTGGTCACATCGATAAGCCAAAGCTCTGGAACTCAGGAACAGCAAGACCCTGGTAATGAACTGCAACAATACAGAGATAGCAGTCTCTGCAGCTGTAGGTTCCCAGTTGGAGTGACTAGTAAATGGGGATTGCAATATTGCCTTTGGGGGCCACACTTACTTTAAAAAAAATATCAGTACATTTTAAGCAACAAAATTATTGCAGGCAAAACAGTGTGGCAGGTGGCAACTTATAAAATATTGGCACCCTCTTTAGTTTCCATTTATTACTTAGATGTAGCCCTAGTTTTAATATTAGCACTAAATTTAAATCCCTGCCATTATTTACCTTGTAACATCAGTGAGGCAGGATTTCTGTTGCCATGATTTTGGGACATTAGCTACATTGACACTGCAACATTTTTACAACAAAATTGTAATGGCATTGTAATAGAAAATCAGGGTTTTCCTAATAAATACATTATTATATGCTCTATCTGTGATGGGTATATCCACTCATTATCCACTATATTGCATATAATTGTGTCTACATACTGGTAGAAATAGGCAAATGGATAGGAACAAAATGGTATAGCAGGAAAAATAAGAAACTGATGACAGATCATAAAAGTTTTCACTTCAACAAACTTTATAGATGAATTGCACTTCTAATCAAATTGGCTTAAATCATCTGAAAACAATTCTTGGAATTTCTGCTGATCTTTGCTTCACTGAAGGATGTAACTTTAATAATTCTGCATTAGAATTTTTTTTTACATTTTAGTATCAACAGCATTAGAAAACCACAAACATTTTTTAAAGTACAAATGATATAGACTAGAATATACCTGTCAGTTCTGTGTCACTCAGAATCAAGAAACTCTAGATTTTTACACTTAAAGTGATAGCTCAAATTTTTTTCTTTTACAACAATTTATTTAAAACAAACATAGAAATGTAGAGCATAGTGTAGGCAACATTTGTATCATAGTAATACATGGCATGTAAAGGTTACTGTCAACACAGTTTCAAGAATGTGGCGTTTGCAGAGAATATTAAGTTTAAAGGTGAGATGAGGAAGAAAGAACGCTGAGTCTCGTGGTGAATCCAAAAAGGTTTATTAAGGAGCAGGCTTCTCAAAAGACACAAGGTTAGTACCTTACGCGTTTCGCGCAAGCGTACATGCGCTTCATCAGAGATAATTTTCTCTGCTGCTCTAGGTAGTATTTAAAGGTAAGTAGGACCAATCAAAGAAGAGAAGTGTAATTGGACTATTAACCATTAGTTAAGTTTAAAGGGAAGCCCAAAATTTTTCTTTCATGATTCAGATTGAGAATACAATTTTAAACAACTTTTCAATTTACTTCTATTATTTAATTTTCTTCCTTCTCTTGATATTCTTTGCTTAAAGGTTTATCTATGAATCCTCAGGAGCAGCAAAGAACCTAGGTTATAGCTGCTCATTGGTGGCTGCATATATATACAACGATTGTCATTGGCTCACCCATGTGTTCAGTCAGCAACCAGCAGTGCATTGCTTTTCCTTCAACATAGGATACCAAGGGAATGAAGCAAATTTGATAATAGAAGTAAACCGGAAAGTTTTTTAAAATTGTATGTTCTACCAAAATTATGAAAGAAAATATTTGGGTTTCACGTCCCTTTAAGGTTGCTTTAACTTGAAGGTTAGGGTTGAGTTTGTGGTTAGTATTTGCCTCCATGTGGTGGTGGTTAGTACAATGTAGTACAGCCTTGCATGAATGAACCTGCAGCAAATATTTAAGGAACATCAGTTTTAAAGGGACAGGAAACCCCAACATTTTCTTTCATGATTTGGATAGAACATACAATTTTATACAACTTTCCAATTTACTTCTATTATCAAATTCTCTTGTTATCCTTTGCTAAAGGAACAGCATTGCACTACTGGAAACTAGCTGAACTCATCTAGTTAGCCAATCACAAGATAAATATGTATGCAGGCACCAATCAGTAGCTAGCACCCACTAGTGTAAGATATGTGCATATTCTTTTTCAACAAGGGATACCAAGAAAGTGAAGCACATTTGAAAATAGAAGTGAGTTTAAAAGTGTCTTAAAATGGCATGCTCTATCTGAATAATGCAAGTTTAGTTTTCACTTTCCTATCCCTTTTAGATGCTGTTTCTTTACCTCTTCTCCAGCTTTGCACTGGTGGCTTAAAATCACCCCAGACAAAGCCAACAGTCTCTGCTCCTATGTTATTTGTTGCCGAAGTGCATGAGGTGGCCGCTCATGAAATGATATCTGTGGGCAGCACAATGTCACCTGCTTGCTTTCATCATGGGGTGGACAGGTTACCAGATTGTTAACCCTGTTTGCCAGTACTTCAATACATTTATTCCATGGTGGCTAAAATAAATTCACTGTAGTCACTTTGCAGAGAAATATCTGCATCCATAACATTTTATAACACAGACAAGAACCAGACAATGGTGCAGCTAATGTTTAAAATAATTATACACAACAAACTTTTTACAAGTATAAAAGATTGAAAATGAATGCTTTTAAAAATGTGAACATACTGAAAAACAAAAACATCCATCTTAAAACCTATCTTTGTATCTTCCTATCTATCTATCTATCTATCTATCTATCTATCTATCTATCTATCTATCTATCTATATCTATCAATCATCTATCTATCAATCAATCTACCTATCTATTTCTTTCTCAGTCTGTCTTTTACAGATATACATATACCAATTTTTAATCATTATATATTATTTTTTTAAACATATAAACCAGTTTTCTAATCACTAAGCATTATCTTTACAGTCATTGTCAATATTTCTAAATGTTTCATTTGATTTGGTTGAGAGTGTGAGATGTTTAGAAAACAAGTGCAATAAGTTATTGCGTTATTATGGCATTGATTTTGTTTCCCTAGACATCAACGTTTGTTATGGAAATTTGGAAGTATTACAAAAAGATAAATAGTTTTAATGTATATAATGTAAAAATTACTGCAGAATATATCAGGGAAAAAATCATTGCCTAGTGCTCACATTATGAAGTAACCTCCACTTCTATAAATATACAAATCTTAATTTAACTACTTCTAAATATAACAGATTAAGCCATATAAGATGCCTATCTAATGATATTTATTGAAATGTATACTACCTGATACAGAGCAAGACTGATACAATAAATAGTTATGATTTAAACTATATAGGTTAGCATGGATGTAATTGTCTCTGTACATTTTACCCATAATGCTTTTATGTTCTAACATTGCAGAATATGTTGGCACTTTACAAATAAATAAAATAAATAAACACATTTGTAATCATGTATTGTGATTTGCTTTAATGAGGTAGTTTCAAATGTTGTCATAGGGCACTATTTATTATAGCCCAGAAGAACAATCTTCCCAACTAGGGAACCTGTCCACAAACCTGTCCTCCTGAGATTGTGGTGATTGAGCAGCATTGTGCTGGCTGCCTTTATCATACAAAATAATCCTTTGCTCTCTTGCAACCAATCTTGAGAGGTGGGGAAAGGTTAAGAAAAAAATACTACTTTTTTATGTATGGTATATTAATGTCCTTGGCCAATCTGTCATATGAAAAAATCCAATTAATCATTTAGCTATTTTAATATGATACCCACGTTGATGATCCCCTATTTACACATTTAAATTCTAAATTCAGCAATTATTCAGTTGGTTTGGTCATAAAACGGGAGCACTTTATATTTAAAGTTGAATATGCTTTAGATTATTGTTAATAATATGTAGGTTTATGGAAAGCCGTGAACAAATATCAACATTGCTTTGTTTAACACAAAGTTTGAATACAATCCAAAATATAAAAATATGGCATGCATGTTTATTTAACATTCACTAAACTTAAATACCACACATTATCATTTATTATAAAAGATTTGGAAATGTACATAGTAATTAAATCTGAAGCCTAGCCAAAACACAGACTGTAAATGAAACAATTTTGCCCTCAGAAAGATGCATTTGAGGTCAGAAATGCTTTAGAGAGAAAAAGTGTTGAGAAGACAAAAGCACCTGCCATACAAAAACTACAATAGCTATGGTTGTAAATGTAAATTATTGTAACTTCAGTTCACAAATTATACAGAAGGGTGCTTTTCTATAGTTATGGCTGCAATGAGAGATCGTGCTACAACAGATGAGGACTGGCATTATACTGTAATCGAGGTAATATTCACATTCTTATTACTGCCATTGTTCTTATATGTGTCAAAATTTTAATTATATTCTTTGTGAGTTTTCAAGGGCAAAAAATATTTTTGCTTCCAGAGGAAAACCAAGAATTCAGCTTTGATTTTTCAGTTCTATGGTTTTTATGTTGACTCATTGCTAAAAACATTGCCTTTAATGCTATATCCAAGCAAATATATTTTACTTTATAAATGAAAGAAAAAATTAATTCATTCAGAAAAGTCCAGAATGAAATTAAATTATTTAATGACAGATTATTAAAATGATGGTTAGAATGTGTTTTAATTGAGATTAATCTAGTTTAATAGTTGTTTGTGTATAGATATATATATACAGTAAGTCTAGCACCCACATAACATCTGGCTTTTATCCAGGTAGCATCTGTTAGGGAAATAATAGTTTAAATTGGGATTGTTTGAACACCTTCAGTTTGTCACTTTAAAGAAAAAAAATGATTTTGAAACTTCCAAATTTGTCATGATATGATTATTAAAGTGAGGTCTAATTTTAAAGGGGTGTGAAACAACTTTCCAATTTACTTCTATTATTTAATTTGCTTCGTTCTTTTGTTATCCTTTGCTGAAAGGTTTATCTAGGCAAGCTCAGGAGCAGCAGATAACCTAGGTTCTAGCTGTTGGTGGCTACATATATATATATATATATATATATATATATTGATTGTGATTGGCTCACCCATGTGTTCAGTTAGAAACCATCCTTCAACAAATGATACCAAGAGAATGAAACAAATTAGATAATAAAAGTAAGTTAGAAAGTTGATTAAAACTGTATTCTTTATCTGAATCATGAAAGAAAATGTTTGGGTTTCATCTCCCTTTAAGAAAACACAGCTCAGTATTTTTTTTCTATATCTTTTATATTTATTGTTTTTGTTTATTCTTCAAATAGATTAATGTTAAGGGGTTGATCCCAGTCTATCAACTGAGGCCTTTTTAGCCAAAAAGGCAATTTTTCAATTCAACGTGATCAAAATAAGACATTTTTATCTCTTTCCCGCATCCACAATTGTGTTTTTAGATCCTTGCTAAAGACCCGATTTGTACTGTGGGACTGAAAAGTTTTTGGTGATCACAATACATTTTCGAGAGACTTAAAGGGATACTAAACCTTTTTTCTTTCTTTCATGATTCATATAGAGCATGCAATTTCAAGCAACTTTCTTATTTACTCCTATTATCAATGTTTCTTCATTCTCTATCTTTATTTAAAAAGCAGGAATGTAAAGCTTAGGAGTCGACCTATTTTAGGTTCAGCACCCTGGATAGCGCTTGTTTATTAGTGGCTACATTTAGCCACCAATAAGCAAGCATACCCCAGGTTCTGAACCAAAATCTACTAAGCTTTACATTACTGTTTTTTAAATAAAGATAGCAAGAGAACGAAGAATAATTGATAATAGGAGTAAATTAGAAAGTTGTTTAAAATTGCATGCTCTATCTTAATCAGTAAAGATTTAGTATCCCTTTAACATCTGGTAAAGCACCTTAATTTATACCACAGGTGGTATAAATTAAGGTGCATTACCTGTATTTCACAGCATGAGTAAGGGCTATGTAGGCCCGAAACGTAGCTGTTGTTTTATTCTTTGATACTTCAATAAAGGATGTTTTCCTAAAAAGAAACAGTGCTGGGAGTATTACATTGCTCTGTGTATATATATATATATATATATATATATATATATATATACAGTATATATATATATATATATATATATATATATATACAGTATATATATATATGTATATACAGTGTATATATATATATATATATATATATATATATACACATATATATATATATATTCAATTAGATTTGGCTTTAATGATATTCAATAATGTCTGGACATATATAACAAAGGAAAAATTAATAAACATAAGTTATAATGTTTATTTAAAAAAAAAAAAAAAAAAAAAAAAACAGTCTTGTAAAATTTACCAACACAAACATTTCACTAGTTTGAATTTACAATTTTTCAATCCACCCGTAGCAAGAAGAGATGTAGCGACAGTTTACAAATATTAGTATATTTGTAGCAAGCGTTGTATGTTATTTTAGCTACAATGCATTCAGAAATCCCATTAAAAGTATAGGCAGCCACAACCACTGGGTGCTTTACAAGAGCTTTTGCTAACTTGTTCTTGCTACCATTTGTAACAAGTGACATGTGATAACTCATGATTTTCTACTTGTAGCTAGTGCTGGTACAAAGCTCCCACTACACTTACCTAACATAGTATAATCCAAAACAAAGTCTGTTTTGCTATAATTTATATTTGTTTCAGGCTTTTCAGCAAACTGAATTGGAAAAATTAAAAAAAAGTCTAATTGATTATAATTTCTGTAATCTAATTACATATTCCTGCGATTAGGTATCTGAATCAAAAATGTTTTATGAATTTGTAACTGTATCCTCCTTTTTGGGGGGAAATTATTTTTTTATCAAAGTCTTTATAAAGTTCCATTTGAGCAAAACATAAATAATCAGCATCAAAAACTGATTTGAAAGGTTCATAATGCTGCAAATGATTTTTAAAGCTCAGAATTGGCATAATTAAGTCAAATCATGATACAGATATTTGTAATCAATGCAAAGTTGGGCTTCTCCATTATTTAAAGGGACACTGTACCCAAAAAATTTCTTTCGTGATTCAGATTGAGCATGAAATTTTAAGCAACTTTCTCATTTACTCCTATTATCAAATTGTCTTCATTCTCTTGATATCTTTATTTGAAATGCAAGAATGTAAGTTTAGATGCCGGCCCATTTTTGGTGAACAACCTGGGTTGTCCTTGCTGATTGGTGGATAAATTCATCCACCAATAAAAAAGTGCTGGGCAGAGTACTGAAACCAAAAAAAAGCTTAGATGCCTTCTTTTTCAAATAATGATAGCAAGAGAACGAAGAAAAATTGATAATAGGAGAAAATTAGAAAGTTGCTTAAAATTGCATGCTCTTTCTGAATTACAAAAGAAAAAATTTGGGTACAGTGTCCCTTTAAGCTATGTAGTGATACACTTCAGGCATTTTATTTAGTTGGATACATGTAATACTATACATTTTGTTGTCATTTTTTTGTTTTTTTATGAGTAAACATGAAAAACCCACATATATATTTCAATGAAGTTTAAATTATTCATATATCTCCCAAATACTGTAATTCTTAGCAAGTTATTTATCAATGTCTTTGTTTCACAGGCCACGTTTGTACAGGAAAGTAGTAATTACATTTAAATGTCATCCACAGACAATACATCGATAGGGCATCCAGTGCTACAATGGTATAATCCCACCTGACATTAGAGATTATTATTGTAATATGTTATACATATTGCAACTGTATAATACACAAATCAAATTCCTAGTACTGAAGAAAACTCAGAAGAAAATGATAAAATTAATAACTGTAATTCTATTGGATTAGTGAACATTCTGAAATAGGTCAGCAATGTCATCGCCGAGTCATTTTCCTAGGGCTAGATTAATATCATCAAAACTAATCCGTCAATAATAAATAGGCATTTTCAAAGGAAGTCTATCAAAATGTGCACCTTAAATATTATTACTAAACTAGTAACAACATCAGTATGTGAGTAAACTATAATAACAGGCAAGACTAGAATAATCTAGCGTTAATTGAGATTTCCACTGCATACTTATTGAAGTTGATTTATATTTGCTCTTTATAGGTATAGTTATTAATCAAGATCCTCATTACATAATAATTAGTATGTAGAGCTGAAATATATGTGTATAATGAATTAGATTTTTAGCTAAATATACTAATCAATTCTTAATATTTAGATCAAATATGTATAGTTATGAATGATGGTTTGTTCTGGCTTCTATTAAGATTCATACATTTTTAAAATGTATACAGTCAGTCCTTGATTATTATCATTTTTTTCTTTTTCTATATATCAACATGTTAATTCCAAAAAATATAGTTAGTAATTTCTGAGTTTTAAAGCAAATAGATGGAGTAAAGATCTACAATTAATTATTATCATTTGGATTTATGATACCATGATCAAATTCTCACCACAAATTGTCTTTTGTCTAAACTCACATAATGGGCTAGATTTACTAATGGCAGAAAAAGACAAAGGTTGGACATCTCCGACCTACACTGAGGCTAGCGGCCAGCAATACACTACCAGCATTTACAAATACACAAGCTTCTGATTGTGCAATGCTGTCCCCTGCTTGTGCACAGCCAAACTGTCAATTATCCCGGTTGAAGAAGTCTGGGGGTGATTGACAATGCCACTTTAGAGTTGGCATAGCAGATTAAGAAGCAGCTGCAAGTTCACTCACGTGAGTATGCAACTAATTGTGCTCCAAAACTACATTTGCAGATTGATAAATGAAGTCCTATGTGAGAATTCACTTGCTGAATTCATATAAAAATCTAATGTATTTACATACATCACTCTACACATCTCTCTCTCTCTCTTTCTCTCCCTGTATCATACTCTTATATGATCATTTACATTTACAAACATAAGATGGGCACATTTTGTATGTTATTTTGTCTTCTCAGCACTTTTTTGCCTAAAGCAAATCCGACTACTCTAATTGTTTGTTTGTTTTTACAGACAGTATTTTGGCCAGACTTTAGATGTAATTAAATTAATTTTTAATTGTATTTAAAGGGACACTGAACCCACATTTTTTCTTTCATGATTCAGATAGAGCATGCAATTTTAAGCAACTTTCTAATTTACTCCTATTATCAAATTTTCTTTATTCTCTTGGTATCTTTATTTGAAATGCAAGAATGTAAGTTAAGATGCCGGCCCATTTTTGGTGAACAACCTGGGTTGTTCTTGCTGATTAGTGGATAAATTAATCCGCCAATTAGAAAGTGCTGTCCAGAGTCTGAACCAAAAAAAAAGCTTAAATGCCTTCTTTTTCAAAAAAATATAACAAGAGAACAAAGAATAATTGATAATAGGAGTAAATTAGAAAGTTGCTTAAAATTGCATGCTCTATCTGTATCACGAAAGAAAAAAAATTGGGTTCAGTGTCCCTTTAATGTTAACAACAAACATTTCAATGTTGAATTTAATACAAACTTTGAAACACTGCTTGTTCTTTTAACCCGTTCAGCAATCTTAAACTCAAATCCTAAAATACTGTGGCCCTAAAGTGGCATTTGAAGATTAACAAATAGGGCCCTTAATCTTATTCTGTTGAAAATGAAACTAAATTACATAAATATATTTTTAAATTTTCTTGTGTTCCCTTAACCTTAATTTGTCTCTTTCCAATAATAAAGCTGATGACATCAAAATTGTAACTTTGTGCTAAAATTGTAAAAAGTTGCACATTGTAGTAGGATGTTTGCTAATATACAGATTAATTCAAATACTATTGTACTGTGGGGAGCAATACATTGGTTGGATAAAGTGGGTTATGAAATTGAGGAGACTTTCCATAAAGTAAGAAAAGCCAGATCTGTTGAAGACCTATTTCATGGTAATGTACTGTTAGTCCACTTATGACATCCCCTCTCCAAAGGCCTGCATTGACACTTTAGATTGCTGTATTAAATCCTTTTATTTATCCATTCCCCAGTTTTGCATAACCAACAAACTGGAACAACTAAACACAGTAGAATAACATTATCAATAAATGCATAATAATAATACAATGAAAAAGCACTTGAATTTCAAAGAGTAGTAGTTTTTCTTTTGGAGAAATGTCAGTTACATTTTCCTTCCTAATGCATCGTGTGACAGCCATCAGCCAATCACAAAATACATATACATATATCCTGTGAAGTTTGCACATGCTCAGTAGGAGCTGGTGCTTCAGAAAGTATGCACATACAAAGAGTTTGCACATTTAGATAATAGAAGTGAATTGGAAAGTTTTTTTTTTAAATTGTGTACTCTATCTGAATCATGAAAGTTTAATTTTAACTTGACTGACCTTTTAATATACTTTTTTACATCTGTAATTACCTTGTATCTACATCTCTGCAGACTGCCCCCTTATTGGGGTGCTTTTTACAAACTTTCAATTTAGCCAATTAGTGCTGGTTCCTGCATAACTCCACGTGAGTGAGCACAATGATATCTATATGGCACACATGAACTAGCCCTTTTTGGCTAATATAATGTTATGATGTACTTAGATAAGAGGCAGCCTGCAGGGGCTTAGAAACAGGCAGAGACTTAGAGGTTATAAAGTATATTAATATAACAATGTTGGTTGTGCAAAACTGGGGAATGAGTAGTAACGAATTTTAAATGACTACCTAATTTCCTTAGTTCTCTTGGTATCAGTTGTTGAAAAATCATACCTAGGTAGGCCCAGGAGCTTGGAGATAGCTGCTGATTTGTTGTTGCACATATATGATCCTTGTCATTGTCTTACTGATATGTTCAGCTACCTCCCAGTAGTTCATTAATGCACCTTCAACGAAGGACACCAAGAGATTGAAGCAAAATTGATAATAGAAGGACAGGTGACCACTTACATGCAGCCAAAACATGAACTCACAAGGCTATATAACACAGTACTTTTTCTCCAAGTCAGTACCAAGGACATCTTATAAATATTAAACAACAATATATATTTTATCCCCACCTATTGAAAGGAACTAAGAATTGTTTTATTCTAATGAAGTCACAGAATGACAGTTTCAAATACTACAAAGAAATATCATCTCATATCACTGTCTTGAGTGGCAGAAATATGAATATCTTCCACTTTCTCAGCCACCTGCGATCTCTTCCTCTTTTTGTGATGTTAGTTGCCAAATAAGCTATTCCTAACCCTACAAAGATAACTCAGACACTTTGAACCAAAATATTTAACTTTTATTTAAAATAATCTTTTTTAAGTAAGTATTATGTACAGCAAATAAAAAAAAAACATAATTACTATGTACCAATAATTGTTTTGTTATAATAAGGTTTTTCAACATATTTTTAATTCAGTAGGAGGTTTATTGTATAGAAAATTGGTGACAACTATGTAGAATAGAAATGACTATGAATATTTACATTTGCATATCTTTTATCATAGACAATTAACACAACTTTCAGTGGGTCACATTTGCATATCCTAACATGTCTGAATAATAAAGAAAGGATAACATAAAATAAAACTAATATGGTGCATTATATCAGAAAGGTTTTGATTTGCTAGAGTAAAAATGTATTCATATATAGTTATAATGGGGCAACATAAATAACAGCTAAACGTTCTCTGGGGTCTATTTATATATGTGCGGACAGACATGATCCGCTATAGCGAACCATGTCTGCCGCACATCATACGCATACGCTGTCGGCATTTATCATTGCACCAGCAGTTCTTGTGAACTGCTTGTGCAATGCCGCCCCCTGCAGATTCGCGGCCAATCGGCCGCTAGCAGGGGGTGTCAATCAGCCCCTTCGTACATGATCGGGCGGATTGCTATACGCCTTAATTTCTGTTTCCGGCGAGCCTGAAACAAGGGGAACAGGGGGCATTCGGCCCTTGTTAAATAGACCCCTATAAATCAACATAAAGGTAAATATCCTTTATAATCAATAAGCTAAGTTTAATTTATATATAATGTTCTATGAGTCTAGAATGGATATCTCCTAGAAAGGAAAAAAAAAGTGTGGGCATGACTAAGCAGAATGTTAAAATGATAAAATGAAAATAAGAAATGATATATTATCTAAATTAAAGTGAAATCACTTGTGAGCTCTGTTTTAACCAGATCTTTTCTAATTCCATTTTTTTAATCACATAATCAACATAAACATACAAAGATTTGTAGCTAAGGTGTTCTACAAAGGTGTAATCTCAGTTACCCTTCACTTTGTCATATTTATGTTTAAATAATTTTTATTATTATTTTGAGAAGCAAAAATACAGAAGTAAAATAACATAACATTCAAATAAACAAGTGTCCTCTCCTCTGCCAACCTCTGTGCCCAAGCGCACCCGGGTTTCGGCTTACAATATCACACGAGCATTTGATTTGAACAGAAATTGAAAGCAGTTACTTGTTTTCTGGTTATACATACGTACTAATTATAGTTCCTTAACTATATCTTAACTGTAGTATCATAGACTTCATCAATAAGTACCGTCCTAGAGAATATCGCTCTTTCTAATGTTTCGTTTCCATATTATACTTCATAGATATATGGTAGTAAAGCTCTTGGACTGAAGATGGTCTTATATATTTAGAGATGCCTCAAATCAGAGAGTACACTATCAAATAAAAACAGGGTTAGATAACGGGGTTTAAAAGGGTAACAAGGGTGAGGGGGGAAAGAAAGTGACGACACATCATTTCTTAGATTATATTGTATGTACATCTATAAGTTTAGGGTGTTTGTAGTTGAATGACCACTTAAAACATTGTCCTCCTACTGTCCTATGGGGGTAAAGATCCTTTACTTATCCAGTAATTCCACACTGCTTGCGTCGTTTCTTTGTTGTCTAGAGTATGTGACGCTATCTCGTACATGGTATATGTGTGGTGGATTTTGTTATATGTCTCTGTCCAAGTCGGAGTCCCAGTTTTCCAGTATTTAGCTATACATATCCTCGTGACCGTGCACAAAATCTTAATGAATGTATTTATATGTTTATTATATTTACTAATACGTTCATGTAACAGAACCTGTTGGATTGTAAGGTTGATATTTTCACCTAGTGTCTGGCTGAGAAAGGTGGATAACTGTTTCCATATTCCCGAGACCTCTCTGCAGTCCCACCACATGTGTCTATAAGTCCCTGTTTCTCCGCAACCCCTATAACATAACTTACTACCATGTGGGTACATATGGGCTGTTCTCATGGGGGTTAAGTACCATCAGTGAATGGTTTTATTAATATTTTCTTTGAGGTCTACACTAATTAGTCCTTTCTCAGCACTCTGGAATATCAGTTCCCATTCTTTTGTATCCTTACTAATAAGCAGTTCCTGTTCCCAGGCCCTCATAGTTGAGGTTTTAGATGTATTTTGGGTGGATTGTATGTTTACATATAGTAGAGAGATAGTATGTTTGTTCCGGTCTTCTATTTTACCACTTTGTCATGTTTAAAGGGACATGAAATCTATATTTTTTTGTTTCATGATTCAGTCAGAGCATGCACTTTTACACAATTTTCCAATTTACTTCATTTCTCAAATTTGCTTCATTGCCATGGTATCCTTTGTTGAAGGAACAGTGATGCACTGCTGGGAGCTAGCTGAACACATCAGGTGAGCCAATGACAGGAGACATATACCTGCAGACACCAAACCAGCAGCTATCTCCCACTATTTGAGCCTATTTAGGAATGCATTTCAACAAAGGATGCCAAAAGCACAAAACAAATAATAGAAGTTAATTTTATTTATTTTTTTTAAAAGTACAAGCTCTATCTGAATCTTGGAAGTTTAATTTTGACTTAAAGTAATATAACGTGAGGACTTCGGCAATTCAGGCAAAAATTCATATGTTAATGAGACACGATATTCAAAAATGTTCTCTGTTCTATATCAACTATCAAAATATATTACATAGCTTTAATTTTTCAAATATTGATTTTTCTGTACTGAATAAACAAACTTTTTTTTCTGTGAGAGTTGACCCTGTCTGGCATTAAGCAGTAAAGACCCGTGACTGGCTGTTGGAATATCTTTTTTTAATAAAGTCATGACCATGATAATTCTGACTGCACATATTTAAATGTTTAAAATGTTAATTATGAAATTACACAAGATTATATGAAAGTGTTCGTGGCAAGCATTATGAATTTATATTAACTGTTAAGAGAAACATATGTAAGTAGGCATACTTCATTTTGAATCAATTAGCCACCATGTTGAATTTTTCCCCTTGCCCCCCTATGCTTTAGTTCTGTGCACATGTATGAAAAAGTCTGTTTCTTAATTTGTCTACCCAATCTGATTGTAAGAAAACCAGATTCTCCCATTGTTTTATGTATGTAATTATCATGGCTTAAAGGGACACTGAACCCAATTTTTTTCTTTCGTGATTCAGATAGAGAATGCAATTTTAAGCAACTTTCTAATTTACTCCCGTTATCAAATTTTCTTCATTCTCTTGGTATCTTTATTTGAAATGCAAGAATGTAAGTTAAGATGCCGGCCCATTTTTGGTGAACAACCTGGGTTGTTCTTGCTGATTGGTGGATAAATTAATCCACCAATGAACAAGTGCTTTCCAGTGTCTGAACCAAACAAATAGCTTAGATGCCTTCTATTTCAAATAAAGATAGCAAGAGAACAAAGAGAGATTGATAATAGGAGTAAATTAGAAAGTTGCTTAAAATTGCATGCTCTATCTGAATCATGAAAGAAAAAATTTGGGTTCAGTGTCCCTTTAACAAATTATAACTGTTTCAAAATGACTGAAATACCATAGAAAAGAGAACCAGGAAACTCAAATTCATATGGCTATGAATAGGGCCAATATAAAGAGAAATGCATTTGAATACACGTAGTGGCATCTGGGCTCACTGGAAACCTAAGTTAAGAAGCAGCGGTCATAAAACCGCTGCTCCTTAACTTGTCCGCCACCTTTCAGGTGGCAGACTGCAATCATCCCGATCTGATACAATTGGGATGATTGACACCCCCTGCTAGCCGCCGATTGGCCGTGAATGTGCAGGGGGCGGCATTGCACAAACATTTCTCTAGAAATGCTTGAGCAATGATAAATGCAGACAGCGTATGCTGTCTGCATTTAGCGATGTTGGGCAGACATGATTTGCTAAATCTACTCCATTGTGTGCAGCAGAAAAGTGTGATGGTTCTAACTGAACATGCTTTTGTATGTACTAGATAGTGAGTCTACTATTTAGAATACAAATCTGACTATGATAAATAGGCACACTGTATTATTGTAGCCATTTGACACATTGTTTATGCATACTCATCATTTTATTCAATGATGCATAAAGCTTACAGGGAAAACATTTGAATATTTACCTTTCTCTGTAGAAAATGAATCAATTGTACCATGAGTTCTTACTTTCCCTAAATAGAATGTATTTTATGGAGACAAAGTTGATGTGTTTCAAAAAGGCCAGGGTATTGTTCTTTGTGATAATAAAAATAAGCTAATGGATTATTATATACTGTATATAGAAAACGATGTTAAAGCAAATATATTTCTATTATATTTCATGCAAGTTTCCTCTTAATACAAATCAATGACTAATTCCTCTGGGTCCTTTAAAAGGGACACTGTGCTCAAAGATATTCTGCCATCCATATGAAAGAGAAAGATTTAAACATGTACACACATTTTAACTGCAAATATATGTAGTAAAGTATGTTTTAACTTAAATATGAACTAATATATTCAGTATCAGCTGTGTGCATTCTACAATGCACTGTATACAGTATATAGCAGAACAATAGCACACATTTATTTTGTAAATTTACTTGAAGGAACATTAAAACACAAATTTTTTCTTCTATAATTCAGATGGATCATACAATTTTAAACAATTAACTTGTTAAATAATTTGAAACCTAAGATGTCTAATATTATGATATGCCTATAAAAAATGTTGGACCCCTGTTATTTATTTTTTTTCATCTTAATTTTAGATTTGTGATCCTTAATCCTTTCACAGGCACAGCGGGTGGTCTCCCCTACATATATAGGCCACACAAACATTTTAGCAAACATATCACATAGCCAGTATTACATGAATAGTATACAAATATTTAATTTATTTACCAATGTGTGGATCTACAAAATACAGACCTCTTATAACATTGTTGTAATGCCTGCTTATAAGAAAACAGAAAAACTAACATGGTCATTAAAGCAGATATAGGCCCCAGGACTAGAATTACTGAACAATTTATTACAGACTATAATTATGTATGTTATCTCTGTTTGGGTTGTTCCAGCTGCAACAATATGATTTTTATTTTGTTACAGGGTCACTTATCTAAACATTGAATAATAGCTTCCTGCATGACTATATACTGGGTAGTTATTGTACTAAAAAAATATATCTAAATCAGTATCTTTAGTTGAACTATTCATGATTTTTGAAAAGTACAGTGATGAGTGCCTTAACAACGCATTATTTTCTTTCTCTGTCCATACTTAGCAAGGCAGTGGGTATGTCCAGTTATACATGTGTCAGCAAATTGCAAACAGTTTGATTGCAATACCAGGATGTTGTTGGAAGAGAAAAACAAGAGAAAGCAACATAAAAGAACAACAAGTAGCCTGTGTTTGAAAACAAGGAGATAATGCTTACTCATGCTGATCACTGCACAGTACAAACCTGCCAATCTCCTCACACAGGTACAAACAAAGGAAAAAACAGGTGCTTGTCAGCAGTATATAAGAAAGGCTGAAATATGTTGACATTTTATAAAACACCAGAGCATACATAAAGCATTACAATATAAAATGCATACTCCTCACAAAGTTGAGTACTGTGTTTACTAGACCATTCTCACGTAACAATGTCAATGTAGCTTCTGAGCAGTTACTGGCACATTTTAAATAAATAATCAAATAGGTCAAAATGTATTATCATTGAAGGCGGACAGGTTTGTAAGCAGTGAACCTGCCCACTTGAAATCGCCACTTACATCGCTACATTGCACTGCTAAATTTAACATCGCACAAGAGCAGGGCATGTCAATCACCCTGAACTAGTGAGTATCAGAGTGATTGATCTTACCACCTCTGAGGTGGTGGAGAGCCAAAAAAACAGTTTCTGCTTCTTAAAAATGTGGCTGCATAGGATCAGTCTGCTTTATAGGTAGTTATCATAAAGGCATTCTTATATTTTATTGTCAACATAAAAGAGTAAAACAATTATCAAATTTTCATTGTAAAAGATAACATAAAATTGAGCAAAGTAAACAAATATTTTTTGTACCAAACCTCAAGCAATCAATCTCTGTTTAAAAAAAAGTGTATTTGTAGCATGAACTGAAATTTCTATAAAGTATTCATTTGAAGAATAGTTTGTCTATTGAACCCTTTTAGGATGAATCATTTAGAAATGGGTTTTATACATTCTTAGGCTGTATAGTACTAGAATAACAGCTTTCAAATTCAAATGTGTTTTGTATGGTCTTAATCTTGAAGAAAATGGAGATACTGATTGCTACACCCCCTAGATGTGCCTGTCAATTAAAGAGAAATTAAAGGGACACTGAACCCAAATTGTTTCATTCGTGATTCAGATAGAGCATGCAATTTTAAGCAAATTTCTCATTTGCTCCTATTATCAATTTTTCTTCATTCTCTTGCTATCTTTATTTGAAAAAGAAGGCATCTAAGCTTTTTTTTGGTTCAGACTTTGGACAGCACTTTTTTATTGGTGGGTGAATTTATCCACCATTTGGCAAGAACAACCCAGGTTGTTTACCAAAAATGGGCCGGCATCTAAACTTACATTCTTGCATTTCAAATAAAGATACCAAGAGAATGAAGAAAATGTGATAATAGGAGTAAATTAGAAAGTTGCTTAAAATGTCATGCTCTATCTGAATCACAAAAGAAAAAAACTGGGTTCAGTGTCCCTTTAAACATCTCTCGCCTTTGAGTAAAAAAATGTGCTTGTTTGACACTCCCTAGAGAGGCGAAAAACCAAAACTAGGTTTTCAAATTGGCCTATTGGCCTACCTAGGTGTGGGGAAAGTACAATTTTTGCATATTGGACTGTCTAGGTGTGGGCAAGAACAATTTTTGGTTATTGGCCTATCTAGGTGGGGTGCAAGTACAATTTTTGCTTACTGGCCTGTCTAGGTGTGGGGCAAGTACAATGTTTGCTTATTGGCCTATCTAGGTGTAGGGCAAGTACAATTTTTGCTTATTGGCCTGTCTAGGTGTGGGGCAAGTACAATGTTTGCTTAGTGGCCTATCTAGGTGCGGGGCAAGTACAATTTTTGCTTATTGGCCTGTCTAGGTGTGGGGCAAGTACAATTCTTTCTTACTGGCCTGTCTAGGTGTGGGGCAAGTACAATTTTGCTTATAGGCCTATCTAGGTGTGGGGCAAGTACAATTTTTGCTTATTGGCCTATCTAGGTGTGGGGCAAGTACAATTTTTGCTTATTGGCCTATCTAGGTGTGGGGCAAGTACAATTTTTGCTTATTGGCCTATCTAGGTGTGGGGCAAGTACAATTTTTGCTTATTGGCCTGTCTAGTGTGGGGCAAGCACAACCTTTTTTACACTAAAGCAAGAAGAGTTTAATAACCCTTTGAGAGTACGCATGGTGTATACAAACTAAAATGTTGCATAAAAATTTATGTTTGGCTATACAGCCCTAGTAAATATTATACTATAATGTTCTTTTAAACAATGTGCTGAAAATGAGATACCTTTCAGTATACTGTCACAAGAAAGAAACAATGCCCCAAAGTCTATAGAATAAAACATAAATATAAACATCCAGACATCATAATAGTGAGAAAACAACTGTACTTGTTAAATATTATTCAATCACTGTGTACTTGTTTGGAGTGTCAATTACTCTCTCTGCTTACCAAGGTGGGAGCCATCCATTATCCTGGTCTCTTCATGAGGAGAATACTAGGTGTTTAATTTAACCACTCAATCATGAGCCACACCTAGTATAACATCTCTACTCACTGGCAGACATAGATCTTCTCATGAGACAACTGTTCACGGCGTGCTCCTCCACCACCAGATGATATAAATCAAAATTGTAGGACCAGCACACCTTTAAACATAAATGTCCAACAGGTTTCAAGGTGGATGCAGACAAAATCAGAGCAAAACCATTGCTCCAAATATTCAAGTATCCAAAGAAATGTTGCACTCTCAGGTGTAGAAAAGTGAAATAACCTTTATTAGGTAGACAGCAACATTTCGGGGCACCTGCCCCTTTGTCAAGCTAAAAAAATAGTGCACATACAGACAATATATAGCAATACCAATAAAACAAGGGCCAATGAGAACACACATCATGGGCGGGGTTACAAAAAAAATCACATATGAACCAAGAAGAACAACATATTAACCCTATACTTGCCCTTTTGGAGTGTCCCAGAGGACCAAGATTAAAAACAATCTGAAAAGGAAGCAAAATAGCACAGCCACTATATAGATATCACAACCTTGTATGGGAATATAATAAACTATTTTAATTTATTTGAATTTACATAATGTCTGTGAAAACCTATAGTTTATAAATAGTAAGTCTACAGGATTGGGTTTAGATCAAACTCCCTATTTAACGTGTCCAATTTTCATATTCATTTGGCCTCTTTGTAAAGAAGGTCCCTCTGTCTATCACCCTCCCCTAGGCTTTACCTTTTAGGCTATACCTGCAATTCATCATATGTAGTGTATGCCCTTAAGTGCCCCTGTGGGCTGTTATACATAGGTGAGACCACCCAAAGAGTCAGGGACCGTATTGGTCAACATAAATCAAATATCAGAAATTCAGGGACAAAAGACCTACCAGTATTGGCACATTTTTTACAAATGGGTCACCAGGTGAGGCAATTACACTTTATGGTGTTAGATCAAGCCAAGAGAAAGCCTAGGGGGGTGATAGAGAGAGGGACCTTCTTTACAAAGAGGCCAAAGTGATAAGGAAATTGGACATGTTATACCCCAAAGGTATAAATAGGGAGTTTGATCTAAACCCAATCCTGTAGACTTACTATTTATAAACTATAGGTTTTCACAGACATTATGTAAATTCAAATAAATTAAAATAGTTAATTATATTCCTACCACCAGATGATGACGTCTCTCAAGCAATGACTGTCTAGCTGTGTATCCAAGGTTATTGCATAACAAGCGTAAGGCTGGGACTCAGAGGCATAACTAGAAACCCCAGGCCCCAGGTGCAAGAATCTAAGATAATCCTGTAAACCTGTGGAGGCCTGAGGACAGGTTTGAAAACCAGTGATATTGAGAATACAATTTTAAACAACTTTCAATTTTACTTTTATTATCTAACTTGCTTCATTCTCTTGGTAGCCATTGTTGAAAAGCATACCTATATAGGGTCAGGAGTTGGACACTAGCTGCTGATTGGTGGAATCACAAATATAATTACATCTTATTATTAGCAAATGTTATTAAAAAAAAGTAAATTGGAAAGTTGTTTAACGTTCTATGCACTGAATAATGAAAGAAAAAAATGGGCTTCATATCTCTTTATTAAAAAAACTCTGGGTGATTGTGAAAGTTATTTGATTTTACTTTCAAAGTTAAATAACATTATGTCACTAATAATAATTTTATTTTAGAATTGCTAGATATCAGGGTTATGAAGACCAGGCTATTAAAAAATATAAAATCATTCAAATTTCAATATGCATCTCAATCTGAAATTCTGTGCCATTGAAATTTGCCTACAAATGCTTTAAAATACATTAAACACCTCTTGGTTTTGGGTAAAAAATTGTGTTTTTTTCACCAGATTTCCTAGGACACCAGGAACGAAAATCTGTAAACTACATATTGCATAGCTACAGATTTTACTTTTTGACGTCACTAGGGAGAGTGGGACAAAGCACAAATTTTACACAAAATTAAGAGGTGATTAATTTCCCTTTAATGGTATCTAAGATTTATAAGGCACTTACAATACTTTATAATTAAAGGGACATGAACATTTTTTTTTTATTTCATGACTCAGATAGGCTATACAAATTTCAACAAATTTCCAGTATATTTCTATTATCAAATTTGCTTCATTCTCTTGGTATCCTTTATTGAAGGAGCAGCAAAGTACTAATGGAAGCTAGCTAGCCAATGACAAGAGCCATATGTGTGCAGCTACCAGTCACAAGCTAGCTCCCAATAGTGCTTTGTTACTCCTGAGCCTACCTAGGTATGACATTTCACAAAGTATAGCAAGAAAACAAAGCAAATTAAATAATAGAAGTAATTTGAAAAGTAGTTTAAAACTACATGCTCTATCTGAATCACAAAACTTTAAGTTTGGGTTTCATGTCCCTTTTTAGCGTGATGCAAAATAAATCACAGGTGTTTAGAAAACCTGAGAAAAAACTGAAAGACTGGAATGAAATGACCTCTGCTACATTGAAATTCAATTTGAGATTCTTATAAACGCATACGTGATAAATGTTCATTACTATGCTCTTTAGAGAGTGCATGGAAAATGCTAAGTGCCATTAACAGCATTTCTAAGATCCCACAAAAATATATAATAGAGCATTACATTTTAAACTTAACTCCCCATATGAGTAGTAAAGGCACTTTATAATGTACTCATTATTTATTTCTACTGCCCTCAGGAAAGCTGGTGGGGTTTCCCAACTCTGACCCTGCTTTAATAGAGCTTAGTCATTTTTTTTATCAGTGCAGGAACTGATGCATATCTGTTACTAGTTGGCCACATTATAAGAATAATTACACTCAGGAGGTTTTTCAAGGGTTATGCCACATGGAAATACAATCACCTAGATTACGAGTTTTGCGCTAAACAGGGTGCGAAATGAACGCAACAAAAGGCGTTATTTCACCCTCTATAGCACTGCCATTACGAGTTTCTGAAAAGCCTCCTTGTGCATGCAATATGGTATCGTTATAGGGACACTGAACCCAAATGTTTTCTTTCGCGATTCAGATAGAGCATGAAATGTTAAGCAACTTTCTAATTTACTCCTATTATCAAATTTTCTTCATTCTCTTGGTATCTTTATTTGAAATGCAAGAATGTAAGTTTAGATGTTGGCCCATTTTTGGTGAACAACCTGGGTTGTCCTTGCTGATTGGTGGATAAATTCACTCACCAATAAAAAAAGTGCTGTCCAGAGTACTGAACCAAAAAAAACACAGCTTAGATGCCTTCTTTTTAAAATAAAGATAGCAAGAGAACAAGAAAAATTGATAATAGGAATAAATTAGAAAGTTGCTTAAAATTGCATGCTCTATCTGAATCAAAAAGGAAAAAATTTGGGTTCAGAGTCCCTTTAAGTTCCATACCGCACAAAAGCCAAGGGCTGCTTTGACATGCTCGTGCACGCTTTCCCCCATAGACATCAATGGAGAGAGAGTGTTAGGTTTTTTCTAACACCTGAAGTGCAGAATGAAAAATCTCCGTAACGCAACCCCATTGATGTCTATGGGAAAAAACGTTACGTTTAAACCTAACACCCTAACATAAACCCTGAGTCTAAACACCCCTGATCCATCGACCCCGACACCGAAATAGTTATTAACCCCTAATCTGCCACTTCCGACATCGCTGCCATTAATAAAAGTTATTAACCCCTATTCCGCCACTCCCCGACATCGCTGCCACTATAATAAAGTTATTAACCCCTATTCCCCCGCAACCTGACATCACACGCCACTATAATAAAGATATTAACCCCTAAACATCCGGCCTCCCACATCTCCGCCACTAAATAAACCTATTAACCCCTAAACCTTCAGCCCCCCCACAATGCAAAACACTAAATTAAACTATTAACCCCTAAACCTAACACCCCCCTAACTTTAAATTACAATTACAATATAACTATCTTTAAATAAATAAAAAGTTACCTGTGAAATAAAAATAAACCTAACATTAAACTATAAATTAACCTAACCTTACTATTCTAATAAAATAAAAAATACCAATTAAAATATCTTAATTACAAATTTAAAAAAACCTAACACTATGAAAAAAAATTAAACAATTAAATTATAACAAAAAAAAACAAATCTTACAAAAAAAATTAAAAAATCTAAGTTTACCAAAAATAATAAACACTAAAATCACGAAAAATAAAAAACACTAAGATTACAAAAAAATAAACGAAATTATCAAAAATAAAAACAAATACACCTAATCTAATAGCCCTATAAAAATAAAAAGCCCCCCAAAATAAAAATCACCCCCTAACCTACAATAAACTGCCAATAGCGCTTAAAAGGGCCTTTTGTAGGGCATTGCCCTAAAGAAATTAGCTATTTTACCTGTAAAAAAATACAAAGTCCCCCAACAGTAAAACCCACCACTCAACCAACCACCCAAAATAAAAAATCTAATTCTAAAAAAAACCTAAGCTACCCATTGCCCCTAAAGGGGCATTTGTATGGGCATTGCCCTTAAAAGGGCATTTATCTCTTTTGCATTGTTCTTAAAAGGGCATTTAGCTTTTTTTCAAAGCCTAAACCCTAGCCTTTTTTTCAAAGCCTAAATCTAAAAAAAAAAAAAAGAACAAAAAAAATTAAAAAATAACCTAACACTAACCCTAGAAAATCTACTCATGGCTTCTGAAGTCCGGACATCCATCTCCATCCAAGCGGTGAGGTCTTCATCCATCCCGGGGGTGTCTTCTATCTTCATCCCAACGGCGCGGAGCAGAGTAATCCTGGAAGTTGATCCCATCCTGTGCGGTGCATCCTCTTCATACGGGCAGCGCCGTACACTGAAGTTGAATGCAAGGTAGCTGTTTCAAAATGGCGTCCCTTGCATTCCTATTGGCTGATTTGACTCTTCAAATTCAAATCAGCCAATTGGATGAGAGCTTCTGAAATCCTATTGGCTGTTCAAAACAGCCAATAAGCTGAGAGCTACTGAAATCCTATTGGCTGTTTTGAACAGCCAATAGGATTTCAGTAGCTCTCATCCTATTGGCTGTTTTGAATAGCCAATAGGATTTCAGAAGCTCTCATCCTATTGGCTGATTTGAATTTGTAATATGGATATTTTAATTGGTAGTATTTTTTATTTTATTAGATAAGTTATGTTAGGTAAATTTATAGTTTAATTTTAGGTTTATTTTTATTCCACAGGTAAGTTTTTTTTTATTTAAATAGAGTTATATTGTAATTTTAATTTAAAGTTAGGGGTTGTTAGGTTTAGGGGTTAATATTTTAATTTAGTGTTTTACAATGTGGGCGGCTGGCAGTTTAGGGGTTAATAGGTTTATTTAGTGGCGGAAATGTGGAAGGCCGGAGGTTTAGGGGTTAATAACTTTATTTAGTGGCGGTGATATCGGGGAGCGGCGGAATAGGGGCCAATACATTTATTATAGTGGCGGTGATGTCAGGGAACGGCGGAATAGGGTTTAATAATTTTATTAGTGTTGGCGATGTCAGGAGCGGCAAATTAGGGGTTAATACATTTATTGAATAGCCGCAATTTGGGTGGGCAGCAGATTAGGGGTTAATACGTTTAATATACTGTTTGCAATATGGGGGGGCGGCGGTTTAAGGGTGTTAGTGTACGTTGTAACATTTTAGTTATGAGTTTTGTGAAACATTTTTGTTACACAAAATCCATAACGACTGCTCTCAGATGGCGGTATGGATTGTGTCGGTATAGGCTGTAACGCAAGCTTTTTAGCCGGACCGCACAACCTGTAATACTGGCGTTATGGAAATCCCACACATTTTTTTTGAGTGTGGGATTGACGTTGCGTTACAGGCTAAAATGCTTGCAGTATAGCAATACCGACACAACTCCCAATAGTGCGTTTCTGCCTTTATGCTGAAATTGACATTTTTTTATTGTTAAAAGTCGCAGTGCAAAACTCGTAATCTAGGTGAATGTTTGTTATAAAAAAAATAAAAAAAATAACTAGAGGCATTTGTGTCCCAAAGAAATGCAAAATGTTCATAAAAAACAATATTTTTCTAATGATTTACAGTTTATTTTGATGGCAGAGATTTTTAAATATATTACTTAACCACTGCTGTGTATCAGCCACATATAAAATAGACTTTAATATGCTTTTAAAGTTTTGACAATGGTACTAAAGGCAATTTTCTACTTTTCTGTTCATTGTATGATGGTCCAAACTATATTTTATATTGCCAGATTTTTCCCTTTAGTTACAGAGATTGTAAAAATCAACAGTCTTGAAAATGTGAGCGTGGCAAAACAGCCTCTCAGAAAACACATCCAAATAAGTCAATGAAAGCAAAAAAGGATTGAACTGCTAAGAGATTAAGCAATACCTATATTTTATGTAATTCAAATGTCTATATAATACATATATTTTTAATTGCCAGTTAGCACTGACCCATGAGACACTGTAAGACTAGGTGAAGTAATTATTGAAGGTTGCTGTATACATTAGTATATGCTTCTGTGTCATTTTCTAAAACCTATTTGATGAAAGCCTTATAATTTTGAAAATGTGTTTGTACTTTACTTGATGAGAGAAAAATCTCCTGTGTTATAATATGTTTGATACAGAAATATTTAAACGTTTTACCCTCAAAAATATCAGGTCTTTTTTATATCAAGCTATACGTTTGCTTGGGGCCATATATACTAAAAGGAGAGTGGACAAGATTCTCGACTTGAAAAGTTGTCCGCTCGCCTTTGCGGCGAGCCCGTATGCATCATTACATGACCGTATGCATCATTACATGCTCAAGTAAGCATGTGAAGCCCGCCCCTTCTCTCGCACAACAAACAACGTGAGAGAAGGGCTTGTCAATCTGATTACCCCTGCTTCTTACATTGCGGGAAGCAGGTTTGCATGTGCAAACCTGCGCACTAAGGGCTCCCGAGCAGCTTACGCTGCTTAATACAAGGAACCCTTGGTCTACTTTGCTGTAGCCAATCAAAGGTCACATAAGTGAATGAGTCCACTGCTCCAAGCAGTGCAGGCAAATTTCTATGTTGCAACATATTAAATACCAAAAAGCTCCACCAGTACATAGTGTTCCTTCACTGATTCTACATATTCAGAACAGCATGCTCTTTGCATCAATCACTACATTGCTTTCTTGTAATGATTCAAGAAAAAAAAAAAGATCCATTTTGTTACTAATAGATAATATGATATATCTAGAGGCACAATCAAGTAAACATCACTATTTAAATTCAACAAGGTGTTCTCACATTTCATAATGAAAGGAGATTATGGTGCAATTTCATTCTTAAATAGGAAAAGCTAGTACAAATAACATTTTTAAAGGGAAAGTAAATTTCTAAAATGTATAGGAAATAACATATTAAAAAATTATTTGCAAAACAAAATGTGTTAAGATTGCTCACTGGCTGATAAGCAAGTCTCCCACTGTTTCATTGGTAGACTGTGAAATGGCTCTTATGTAGAAACACAATTTTTTTTTCCCTTCTCAATAATGAATATCTATTTTACAAAAATAAATAAATTAATTAATCACGTTATAGCCTTAATACATTTGAATGCCCTCTTTTACACTTAAAAAAAAACGGTATAGTCAGTTTAAAGAATTTATATTCAGGATACCCACTTAATAAAATAATTCTAATTAAGTAGAACATTTTATTTCACCATTCTTGTTGATTACTTTGAAATCTTTGTAAAGATTTAATAGCCAGATTACGAGTGGATCAGTATTTAACACCCCCCCCCCCCCCCCCACGTGCTAACTCTGCTAGAAGTAAATATTTTGCACTCATCGAATAGCGCTCAAATTACAAATTTAAAGTTAAATGTTTTCCCTCGCATGCTAACCTGATGAATGTAAAAAGCCAAAAACAGAATATCGCATTTGCATTATCGTATTCCCCATAAAAGTCAATGAGCAAAAAAAGTGGAAAACCTGATCGCATTTTCTCAAGTGTGTTAACTGACATGAAAATATAAATATTTCAAATTCCATTGTTCTTCATATAGCAGAATTTGTTTTCTTTATTCATAAATACATATTTGTACATATTTTTGGTACAATATGTATCTATACCTATAAATATAGCAGATTATATAGTCATAAGGATAGGTCGACGTTTCGGCTTACATAGAATGTTTTGCCGGTGGTGTTGTGTGCGGCTGCTAGTCGCCGTTGTGAGTTGTTCATCTGTCTTGATGAAGGCTTCTATGTAAGCCGAAACGTCGACCTATCCTTAGGACTTTCTAACGTTGTTGTTATAAACAATAAACTAACTTTGATGTATAAAAATCCTGAGAGTGCCCTCCCTTTCCTAGCTCTTATATATATACATATATATATATACACACACGCACATGTGTGTATATATATATATATATATATATATATATATATACAGTATATATTTATATATATACATACATATATACTTTGGAGCCCTTTTCACTCAAATACCTTAAAACATGACAAATTATTTTTAGTTAATTGTAATTTTTAATAATATGTTTCACTGTGCATGTACTATAAATATTTTTCATTTCAATGTTCTTCACATAGAGGAAAATGTTCTATGCATTTTTATATAGATTTGTATAAATATATCTTTATATACCTATATCTATATATTTATATATTTATATATATATATATATATATATATATATATATATATTATAATATATATTTTAAATAAATAGAACACTTTCTTCTATGTGAAGAACATTGGAATGTAAAATATTCATAACTTCCTTCAAGTAAGAGCTGAACGTTGAACCCGGTGTCAGGTTAACGAGCAAGCAATAAGTGTTAGCCTTTTTCCAGTGTGCGTGCTAAGGGGAGAATAAGTTTACATGGTCGTGATATCACACGCAAACATTTTACTTTCAACTTGTAAAACACTGTTACTTATGACAGTGTTTGCAGGTGAGAAAAAGAGATACATAGCTCACCACTTGTAATCTGTCCCTTTAACACAATTTCTAATACCACTAATAAGACCATACATGACATCACAAATGTAATCAGATCAAATCATTTACTATTGCAAATGTATGCACAACGAAAGGGAAAAAAATCTGCAAAATAACAGTAGATGAAATCCTTTGTTGTCCGTCATACATTCATAGAAAACCATAAAGTATAAATATGTAATTAAATGTTTTTTTTTTCACATTAGTAATATCTACCCATCAATGTGATGAAGAAATAATTGCATATAAATGCAATAAAGGACCAAAATAGTAATTCAAATTAGTATAATTTAAAATACACAGTTCATACTTATTGACACCTTTCTTCATGCTGAATATGCTAAACAGCATATAGGCTCAACAGCTTGTCTAAGTAACAAAAAAAGCTTTTAAGTAAAAACATACAATGACAATTCGTAAGGTGATATTCTGGAAAAGTGTAATTAACACTGAACAAGCTGTTCAGAGTGATTTTGATAAATTTCCCACCATAAGTATTTCTTGCTCATAATGCAAAGTGAATGCTTTTTTTGAAGAAGAAAATCTATTCTTAGATTATAAAAAGACACCTTTTTATATAATTTTAATGGAATGCAGACAGTCAAAACACAAAGGTTTCATAGTGAAGGCACAATGTTTTTAAAAAGATACTGGAGTCTTATGCCAACAATGCACCTTGCTGAGTTCTGTCAAAATAGCTTTCTTGAAAGCTAGCAGGGGAGCTCAAACCTCCTCAGGTTTTTGTATGTGCATTATATGCTTCACTTTTTGAGTTCACATAGTCCTAAAGGAAAGTGAATGGGTTATATTGAGGTTTTACTATCAAGCCATAGTGTAATAAATATAACATAACAAATACAATATATCAGCTTCCCTTCTCACAACAACATGTATTCTCCTCAGAATTGAGAGAAATTAGGAAATTATTACATGCAGATATTGATTGGTTGCTGATATTAAACATTGTAATAGTAAGAGAGACTTTTGGAAGAAGTTTTTTTTTCCAGGGGACTTTAAGTTTAAAGGGTCAATATACTCAAAAATGTTCTTCCCTTCAATTTGTTCCCAATCATCAAATTTACCTGCTGGAGTGTATTAAATTGTTTACAAGTCAATTCTTTACCTTTATTTTAGCCTGTGGTATCCCAATATCCTAACCTATACTGAACCTTTCTATACTTAAAGGACCAGCAGTCAACACATTAGATTTGCATAACCAACAAATGCAAGATAACAAGACAATGCAATAGCACTTAGTCTGAACTTCAAATGAGTAGTAGATTTTTTTATAAAAAAAAAATCAAAGTTATGTATATTTCCACTCCCCTTGTACCATGTGATAGCAATCAGCCAATCACAAATGCATATATGTATAATCTGTGAATTCTTGCACATGCTCAGTAGGAGCTGGTGATTTAAAAATTGTAAATATAAAAGACTGTGCACATTTTTTTTTAATGGAAGTAAATTGGAAAGTTGTTTAAAATGACATGCTGTATCTGAATCATGAAAATTTAATTTAACCTGAGTGTCCCTTTAAGTATAGGTTATTGACAGGCTGTGTAAATACTGCCAGAAGAAGAAATTACACTCCCAGTAGGGTGTGGAAGAGATAAGTAATACAATGTTAATTTTCCATTGTTCTCTCTAAGGTCCTGATATTCAAAAGCTCGCAGCTCAGGTGAGATGATCTAAGACCTTTAATCAGTACGGAGAAGTCACTAATAAAATGTTAGAAACATAAATTTTAATTTTAAAGATCTTTATCTCACTATGCATGGTTCTTGATGTGAAGGAGAGACTCCCACATTACAATATAAGGTCTAAAAAAAATCCCAAAGATTTTGCATGATTTCTCTTCATGCCGATGAGCTGTTGAATATTGGGCGTTGGTTTACAGAAAGATCTAAGATAAGGAAGCATTTGTGTGTACACAAAGTGATAACATAAAAAAGCTTCACCCATTTTACTAGGTTCTGGTTTCAAAGCACAAAACCAGCTATTTCATATACACAAATAGACTTAAAAATGCAATTTCTCATACATTTTATACTCCACAACTGGTATAAAAATTCATTGGTAACAGATTAAGGAGAAAAAAAAATATTTTAACGGATATTGTCCCTTTAATTGTGGAAGTCTGAAGGGAATAGAGATAACAATTAAATATTGTTAGGTCAGTTTTACATGTATCCACTTCTAGTTTTGCATACTAAGGCCTAGATTTGGAGTTCGGCGGTAAAAGGGCTGTTAACGCTCCGCGGGCTTTTTTCTGGCCGCACCATAAATTTAACTCTGGTATCGAGAGTTCAAACAAATGCTGCGTTAGGCTCCAAAAAAGGAGCGTAGAGCATTTTTACCGCAAATGCAACTCTCGATACCAGAGTTGCTTACGGACGCGGCCGGCCTCAAAAACGTGCTCGTGCACGATTCCCCCATAGGAAACAATGGGGCTGTTTGAGCTGAAAAAAAACCTAACACCTGCAAAAAAGCAGCGTTCAGCTCCTAACGCAGCCCCATTGTTTCCTATGGGGAAACACTTCCTACGTCTGCACCTAACACTCTAACATGTACCCCGAGTCTAAACACCCCTAACCTTACACTTATTAACCCCTATTCTGCCGCCCCCGCTATCGCTGACCCCTGCATATTTTTTTAAACCTCTAATCTGCCGCTCCGTAAACCACCGCAACCTACGTTATCCCTATGTACCCCTAATCTGCTGCCCTAACATCGCCGACCCCTATATTATATTTATTAACCCCTAATCTGCCCCCCTCAACGTCGCCGACACCTGCCTACACTTATTAACCCCTAATCTGCCGAGCGGACCTGAGCGCTACTATAATAAAGTTATTAACCCCTAATCCGCCTCACTAACCCTATCATAAATAGTATTAACCCATAATCTGCCCTCCCTAACATCGCCGACACCTACCTTCAATTATTAACCCCTAATCTTCCGATCGGAGCTCACCGCTATTCTAATAAATGTATTAACCCCTAAAGCTAAGTCTAACCCTAACACTAACACCCCCCTAAGTTAAATATAATTTTTATCTAACGAAATAAATTAACTCTTATTAAATAAATGATTCCTATTTAAAGCTAAATACTTACCTGTAAAATAAACCCTAATATAGCTACAATATAAATTATAATTATATTATAGCTATTTTAGGATTAATATTTATTTTACAGGCAACTTTGTAATTATTTTAACCAGGTACAATAGCTATTAAATAGTTAAGAACTATTTAATAGTTACCTAGTTAAAATAATAACAAATTTACCTGTAAAATAAATCCTAACCTAAGATATAATTAAACCTAACACTACCCTATCAATAAAATAATTAAATAAACTACCTACAATTACCTACAATTAACCTAACACTACACTATCAATAAATTAATTAAACACAATTCCTACAAATAAATACAATTAAATAAACTAGCTAAAGTACAAAAAATAAAAAAGAACTAAGTTACAGAAAATAAAAAAATATTTACAAACATAATAAAAATATTACAACAATTTTAAACTAATTACACCTACTCTAAGCCCCCTAATAAAATAACAAAGCCCCCCAAAATAAAATATTCCCTACCCTATTCTAAATTAAAAAAGTTACAAGCTCTTTTACCTTACCAGCCCTGAACAGGGCCCTTTGCGGGGCATGCCCCAAGAATTTCAGCTCTTTTGCCTGTAAAAAAAAACATACAATACCCCCCCCCCAACATTACAACCCACCACCCACATACCCCTAATCTAACCCAAACCCCCCTTAAATAAACCTAACACTAATCCCCTGAAGATCTTCCTACCTTGTCTTCACCATCCAGGTATCACCGATCCATCCTGGCTCCAAGATCTTCATCCAACCCAAGCGGGGGTTGGCGATCCATAATCCGGTGCTGAAGAGGTCCAGAAGAGGCTCCAAAGTCTTCCTCCTATCCGGCAAGAAGAGGACATCCGGACCGGCAAACATCTTCTCCAAGCGGCATCTTCGATCTTCTTCCATCCGGAGCGAAGTGGCAGGATCCTGAAGACCTCCAGCGCGGAACATCCATCCGGACCGACGACTGAACGACGAATGACTGTTCCTTTAAGGGACGTCATCCAAGATGGCGTCCCTCGAATTCCGATTGGCTGATAGGATTCTATCAGCCAATCGGAATTAAGGTAGGAATTTTCTGATTGGCTGATGGAATCAGCCAATCAGAATCAAGTTCAATCCGATTGGCCGATCCAATCAGCCAATCAGATTGAGCTCGCATTCTATTGGCTGTTCCGATCAGCCAATAGAATGCGAGCTCAATCTGATTGGCTGATTGGATCGGCCAATAGGATTGAACTAGATTCTGATTGGCTGATTCCATCAGCCAATCAGATAATTCCTACCTTAATTCCGATTGGCTGATAGAATCCTATCAGCCAATCGGAATTCGAGGGACGCCATCTTGGATGACGTCCCTTAAAGGAACAGTCATTCGTCGTTCAGTCGTCGGTCCGGATGGATGTTCCGCGCTGGAGGTCTTCAGGATCCTGCCACTTCGCTCCGGATGGAAGAAGATCGAAGATGCCGCTTGGAGAAGATGTTTGCCGGTCCGGATGTCCTCTTCTTGCCGGATAGGAGGAAGACTTTGGAGCCTCTTCTGGACCTCTTCAGCACCGGATTATGGATCGCCAACCCCCGCTTGGGTTGGATGAAGATCTTGGAGCCAGGACGGATCGGTGATACCTGGATGGTGAAGACAAGGTAGGAAGATCTTCAGGGGATTAGTGTTAGGTTTATTTAAGGGGGGTTTGGGTTAGATTAGGGGTATGTGGGTGGTGGGTTGTAATGTTGGGGGGGGGTATTGTATGTTTTTTTTTACAGGCAAAAGAGCTGAAATTCTTGGCGCATGCCCCGCAAAGGGCCCTGTTCAGGGCTGGTAAGGTAAAAGAGCTTGTAACTTTTTTAATTTAGAATAGGGTAGGGAATATTTTATTTTGGGGGGCTTTGTTATTTTATTAGGGGGCTTAGAGTAGGTGTAATTAGTTTAAAATTGTTGTAATATTTTTATTATGTTTGTAAATATTTTTTTATTTTCTGTAACTTAGTTCTTTTTTATTTTTTGTACTTTAGCTAGTTTATTTAATTGTATTTATTTGTAGGAATTGTGTTTAATTAATTTATTGATAGTGTAGTGTTAGGTTAATTGTAGGTAATTGTAGGTAGTTTATTTAATTATTTTATTGATAGGGTAGTGTTAGGTTTAATTATATCTTAGGTTAGGATTTATTTTACAGGTAAATTTGTTATTATTTTAACTAGGTAGCTATTAAATAGTTCTTAACTATTTAATAGCTATTGTACCTGGTTAAAATAATTACAAAGTTGCCTGTAAAATAAATATTAATCCTAAAATAGCTATAATATAATTATAATTTATATTGTAGCTATATTAGGGTTTATTTTACAGGTAAGTATTTAGCTTTAAATAGGAATAATTTATTTAATAAGAGTTAATTTATTTCGTTAGATAAAAATTATATTTAACTTAGGGGGGTGTTAGTGTTAGGGTTAGACTTAGCTTTAGGGGTTAATACATTTATTAGAATAGCGGTGAGCTCCGATCGGAAGATTAGGGGTTAATAATTGAAGGTAGGTGTCGGCGATGTTAGGGAGGGCAGATTAGGGGTTAATACTATTTATGATAGGGTTAGTGAGGCGGATTAGGGGTTAATAACTTTATTATAGTAGCGCTCAGGTCCGCTCGGCAGATTAGGGGTTAATAAGTGTAGGCAGGTGTCGGCGACGTTGTGGGGGGCAGATTAGGGGTTAATAAATATAATATAGGGGTCGGCGGTGTTAGGGGTAGCAGATTAGGGGTACATAAGTATAACGTAGGTGGCGGTCGGCAGATTAGGGGTTAAAAATTTTAATCGAGTGGCGGCGATGTGGGGGGAGCTCGGTTTAGGGGTACATAGGTAGTTTATGGGTGTTAGTGTACTTTAGGGTACAGTAGTTAAGAGCTTTATAAACCGGCGTTAGCCAGAAAGCTCTTAACTCCTGCTATTTTCAGGCGGCTGGAATCTTGTCGTTAGAGCTCTAACGCTCACTTCAGAAACGACTCTAAATACCGGCGTAAGAAAGATCCCATTGAAAAGATAGGCTACGCAAATGGCGTAGGGGGATCTGCGGTATGTTAAAGTCGCGGCTGAAAAGTGAGCGTTAGACCCTTTAATCACTGACTCCAAATACCAGCGGGCGCCCAAAACCAGCGTTAGGAGCCTCTAACGCTGGTTTTGACGGCTACCGCCGAACTCCAAATCTAGGCCATAGAGTTTAATAAGTGTGTTTTTAGAAAACCTCCTTAACCTATAGCTGGTGACATAATTCAGCATGTCATGCAGAAGTAATATGTTTAGAGAATTCGACAAGAGTTTGAAAAACTTTAAGCATACAGAGTGTTAGAAATATATAATTTAAAGTGATCCATACATTTAATGGCATATGTCTTGAGTACACTATGGCAGCAGTGTTTGCAACTATGTATAACATCACAATAAACATTGTTGCAACCACTGCTACCAGTGGCTAAGGCCATGTGCATGCTACTGAGTTCACCTTGCATAACTGTTTAACAAAGAATACCAAGACAACTATGCAACATTGATATCTCATGTTCCATTTAAGTTTAATTTTGACTTGACTGCCCCTTTAAAAAGTTCAAATACATTGTTGTCATAGAATATTATTTTTCCTTTTGAATCGTTTGTATTGTTTAGATTTGTTTTTAAAATTCCTTGTTTAATGCTAACAATACATTCTTATTTTCTAATATAAATGATGGATACATTTGACTCCAATGAAATGGCTAAGGGATTGTTAAATATTTACAAACTTTGAATATGACTAAATATCCTGTATAAATACATTTTACAATACAGAGTGACAAGTTCCTAAAGGATCTTACTTCATACAGCAAATTCTTTGTGACATATCTCACAGTAAATAAATGAAACGCATACCGGCTTCCAAAGCATCAAATGAAATATTGAACTCCCTCCTCTTGCTTAATATCCTATGAATGAGGCCATGAACTTATCTGGTTCTTTTCTGATGGCACAAGAAACTGGAGCAAAGGGTAACACAGTC
This sequence comes from Bombina bombina, assembly GCF_027579735.1. Classification (NCBI taxonomy): domain Eukaryota; kingdom Metazoa; phylum Chordata; class Amphibia; order Anura; family Bombinatoridae; genus Bombina; species Bombina bombina. The sequence goes on along the minus strand of NC_069503.1, from coordinate 596,607,783 downwards.
CTGGATGTGCCATGCTCAATCCTAATGGGAAAACGTATGCTGAGAAATAAATGCCTTTACTGTACTGCAGTGTCATTTGGAAGAGCAGCTGTTGGTACTCCCATACTGACAGTGATTGATGGTCAAATCTAGAATCAGCAACTCTCAAAGGAACAATCTGATTTCTCTTTTTCCTGATCTAGTTTGCAATATAGGTTATTTTAATCTGAATTTAAGGTACATATTCAAAAATAAAAATACCAAAAATGTTTGATAATTGTTTCTATTAGAATCTCAATATATTATGAATGTTTGTTGATCAGATTTAACTCTTACTTTGACATTATGTAGTTTAAACCCATTTTTGTTCATCTATTTTAGGGTAACGTACTTAGTAATTATGCTGTGCTCCTGTAGGAATTCCAGATGGCAAATATGCAGACTAAGCATAACAGTTTTCACTAATAATAATCCTGAAGATTTAGTAGGAAGTAAACAAATGCAAGTTTTATATTACTCCTAGAAAGCTATCCTATGTTTAAAGCAACAGTAAACACTCTGAATTGTTTTCATGCACTTTAAAGGTGCATAATAACACATATGATAAATCACTTGAAAGTGATGCAGCATGACTATAAAAAGCTGACAGGAAAATATCACCTAAACATCTCTATGTAAAAACGGAAGGTATTTTACCTCAAAATTTCCTCAGCTCACCAGAGTAAGTGCTCAGTGAACAGTTATAGTTCAGCTGTTGTCCAACTGCAGGTAAAAAAAAAAAAAGAGGAAGAATTGAACATCAGTCAATCAGCATCAGCAGTGCTGAGGTCATGAACTGTGATGTCATGATATTTCATAGTAAACTTCCTTAAATTGAATAGGGAAATAACATGAGTGTGCATGAGGCTCACTCCCTTGCATGTCCCGGGAAAGGCATACTGACTGGCTGCTAAAAGTCCTTTACAATGGGGTGTGAATACTTAAGATATTTTACCTCAAAATGTCCTATTTTACATAGAGATGTTCAGGTGATATTTTCTAGTCAGCTTTTTACTGCTATGCTGCATCACTTTCAAGTGTTTCAACATTTGGGTATTATGTCCTTTTAATTCTGAACATCAAGAGTTTTCTAATTCTGAGAACTGAAAAAGCACATGACATGCTTTAGCAGTCTAACCATACACCATCATGTCTGTCCCTAATTGGCTTCAGCAGAGATTATCAGACACAATACAATTAATCTTTTGCTACCATAATGACTGAAGCCATCCTTTTCTAACTCTGTAACAACTACTTGGCTCCTCCAAATAAGGCACAGGGTTGGTAGTGTTTGCCCATTAGAAACAAGTTGCATCAACAAGATGTTAATGCATTCGTCACATTTTCAAACTCAGCAACTATGTAAAATATTGCAAGACCGCAGAAAATTCTACAAGGTGTTTACTGTTCCTTCAAAGGGATAGAAAGTTAAAAACTGAAATGTGCATAAATGCATTTCTATTTGAAATAGAAGCATTTATGTATTATTCTTCAATTTGCAAAAATGATTGTACTGTTTTTCTTCAGCATACTCAAATATCCTGTGGGGGCCTGTGCTACAGTATTCAAGCTTGGAGAACTGAAGATGGTATGTATTGCTTCTGTAAAGACGTCATTTGTTTCATACAAGCCACCACTGACTCTCTGAAAACGTGTAGGGTTACAATACTAGTGCATGGAAAGGATATGTGCGTATCCCGCAGAAAAACAGCAAAATTGCTTGTATTTTACATTGAAATACATCCATGCACATTTCATTTTTGACCTTCCTATCCCTCTTAAATGTCTTCTCTCCATAAAATAACTAAGAAAGTCACTTTGTAAGTATTTAGGAGTGCTTGGCAAGGGTATATGAAAACAGAGACAGTTTTGTCCCAGAGAAGACAGAGCCAAATATGATGCATTTAAAGTGTATGTATTCTGTACATTACATGAACAGGTCTATATAAGAAGTGTGCAACAGGATTTTTTTTAAAGCAATTATTCAATAAAAATCAGTTTATCTTTTTTTTTAATTTATTTTTTATATTTATTTAATTCATTTAAACATATACATATATATTTTTACATTGTGGTCTATGGGATCACACAGTTCCCATAGACCACAATGTAAAGGCACTTTTCAGTGCAGTTTCTTTTCTAACACCCCACACCTGCCAATCTTTAAAGCCCCAAAACTGCCTAGTGCAGTTTTTTTTAATACAAAGTACAATGCCCTCTAATTTGAGGGCATTTGGAACACTTTTAGAAAATTAACCAGAAAACTAGGGGTAGATTTACCAAGCAGCGGATGCTACTATCTACCCCTGTACTTTCTGGCTCGCCGGAAATGTAAGTTAAGAAGCAGCGGTCATAAGACCGTTGTTCCTTAACTCCTCCGCCACCTCTGAGGCGGCAGACAGCAATCGGCCTAATCAGACACGATCGGGTTGATTGACACCCCCTGCTAGCGGCCGATTGGCTGCTAAGATGCAGGGGGCGGCATTGCACAAGCATTTCACTAGAAATGCTTGTGCAATGATAAATTCCAACAGCGTATACTATCAGCATTTATTGATGTGCGGTGGACATGATCCGCTACAGCGGATAATGTCAGACCGCACATTGATAAATGGACCCCATGAGTCTACCTGGTATATCTCTTGTAAATTTTTTTAGAGTACTAATTACTTGTAATGGCTTGTTAATTACTGCGCTCCCGCAAACGGGAAATAATTTAGCTCTCCACTTGTAATCTAGCCCATAGTTAAAGTTAACTCCAGAGCAGCAATGCACTAATGAGACCTAGGTGAGCCAATAACAAGAGGTATATATATATATATATATATGTAGCAACCAATCACCAGCTAACTTCCAGTAATTTATTGAAGCTCATGGGGTCTATTTCTGAAGCAGCGGATGCTGCCTCAGACCCACTCCTAAGACCGCTGCTCCTTACTCGTCCGTCACCTCTGAGGTGGAGGACAGCAATCCGCCCGATCGGATACGATCGGGCTGATTGACACCCTCTGCTACTGGCCCATTGGCCGCAAATCTGCAGGGGGTGGTATTGCACCAGCAGTTCACAAGACCTGCTAGTGCAATTATAAATCCAGACAGCGTATGCTGTCGGAATTTATCGATATTCGGTGGAAATGAACCGCAATATCGGATCATGTCCATCCCCACATTAATAAATGGACCCCCATAAGTCTACCTTGGTATATTTTTTAACAAAGAATACCAAGAGAATTAGGTTAATTTGATGACAGAAGTAAATTGAAACATGTCTTAAAATTGCATCATCTCTCAGGAAAAATAAATAAATGTATTTTTCACTTTCATGTCCTTTTAACTCCATTTTCATAAAATATAATATATTTTGATGATTGAACACATATATATTTTTCTGATAAGAACTGAGCCTATTTATCAATGTCATAAATACCTATCAAGTTCTGAAGTTTCCACATGTTCACTTTGATTCACAGGTTTTCTTCCAGTGTAGAAAGGCAGATTTTTAATGCATTTTAATCCATTTTGCTGTAGGGGACAGTTCGTATCATGCATAATATGCAGCAAGCTTACCAGTAGGCAGCAAGATAATTAAGGACCAGAATACTGCCAGTAAATACTCCTGAGGTTATGAAATTCATTGACAAATTGGTATATGTCCCTCGGTAAAGTAATTACTCCTTAACGGAAGAGACTTATATCTACAAAGAACCAAAAAACAAAACTTTTAAACATTGAGTTGTTGTTCATAATCCTTTAGAAAAACATATCAATTCACCCTCCATATAAAAAAAAAATCCCCATAGACTTTTATGGTGGGTTTCAGTAGCAAACCATTTCATACGTTTTTTGAAGGGATTGTGATTGGCTGCTGACTGTTTGATGAAAGCATTAGTTTTCTGAAATTACAATGCATGCAAAATATATATTTTCACCGTCCAGCCCATGTCAGAGAGATGTCTCTATTTTGTAAAATTATTGGCTCAATTTAACAACAGTCAGGCGGGCAGATGAGGTTTGCTGTCATCAATCTTTTTTGCCCAACCTTGCGGCGAGCTGGCATAAGAGGGGGCTGTCAATCATCTAGATTCAATCTGATCGGGATGTTTGCAATCCACCACCTAAAGTGTTGCAAAGAGGTTCCCTCTGAACGTGCCTTGAACATTGGGTCTCCAAAGCTGTTATTGCAGTTTGGTAAATGGAGCTTTATGATTAAAGTGACAGAAAATTGTAAAAATTATATCATGCATATAAAAGTACACAATTTAAACATATTAATGTTTATGTTAAAGCTATTCATTTTTATTTTGAAGATAAAAGGAAGTGCATGTACAAAGCCCTGGTTTTCTTCTTCCTACAAAAAGTGTAATACATTTTAAAATGTAAAATCAAGTTCTGAAGTTTTGGCTGAAATGTCCCTTTAAATATGCATGTATTAAAAAAATAAGATTTTTTTTCATTCTGTTGTGTAATGCAACATGATGTTTAATAATAAAAAAAAGCCCATATAAGAAAGCAAGTTTTTTTTTCCATTCAATGTTAGATCTACAAAGCAAAAGTCAAAATCACCAAGCAATGGCCTTTATTTCCATGAATTCTTGTTGCTATGTTAGAAAGAAGCCGGCACGTCATGTAAAACTTGAGATTGAAATAACTGAACCATGACCAAACTGTCTTAAACTCTGAAACTCCTCATGCTTCCAACTGTAAAGAGTGCATCATGATTTTATTTATTTTTATTTTTTTTCTCTCTCAGATAACATCATTCATCCAACAGAGGTATTTTTCTTTCATATATTTGTTGCAAGTGTCTAATTCAAAAAAAAGAAAAGGAAAACCTCCTTGTGCGTCTGTGTATTATTGTATAAAATGCCTTTCTTTTGATTTTTATCAAATATAGGAGTCGATCGCAATCTATCATTTAATAATTATCTGCATAGTAACTGATGCTGATAAGCCCACATTCAGCCATGTTATTTTTTTTACATCATCAGTTTGGTGGAAAATGGTCCTATACTGTGTCTGTACCGTTTGTTCTGATCACAATCCATATTCTCAATACTTAAAGGGACAGTCTAGTTAAAATTGAACTTTCATTATTCAGATAGGGCATGCAATTTTAAACAACTTTCCAATTTAATTTCATCATCAAGTTTGCTTTGTTCACTTGTTGAAAGATAAACCTGGGTAGGCTTACATGCACATTTCAAAGCCCTTGAAGGCTGCCTCTTATCTCAGTGCATTTTGTCAGGGTTTTTTACAGCTAGACATCACTAGTTCATGTGTTCCATAAAGATAACACTGTGCTCACTCCTGTGAAGCAACCTAGGAGTCAGCACTGATTTGCAAAAATGCAAGTCTGTTAAAAGAACTGAAATAAGGGGGCAGTCTGGAGTGGCTTAAATAAAAGGTCATCACAGAGGCAAATTATATATTAATTTAACCATGTTGATTATGCAAAACTGGGGAATGGGTAATAAAGGGATTGTGATGAGAGTGGGAAGTGACGTCACCGGATGGGGGGCGTGGTTTAGGGCCGTTTGTTGTCTATGTCACAGTTACCAAGTTAGATGTGTTGTACAAGCTGTATACTTCTATGCCCTGCAATAAAATAGTGTTGTACCTTCTATGCTGTGCCCTGCATCTCATGACATGGTGTCAGAAGTACTTGTCTGCGCTTCCGTTTTCCTGAGTAATGACGATGTCGAAGTTTACCCCACCTGAGCCTTTTGATTTCTCTCAGCCTGCAGCTTGGCCCACATGGCATCAGCGGTTTCAACCCTTCAGGATTGCTTCCAAGCTGGACAAGGAGAGTAGTGAAGTACAAGTTAATTCTCTTCAATACTCTATGGGGAAAGATGTGGAGCCAGTGTTCAATGCCTTTACTTTCCAAGAAGGGGAAGAATTTGACTTTGAAATAGTTATGAATGAACTCAGTGCTCACTTTGTGCCCAAAAGAAATGTGATTCGTGAGAGGGCTTGTTTTCACAAAAACGTGCATGTGGGAGAATCTGATGATCGCTGCTCAGTCAGAAGATGCTATTGCAGCTTTTAAAATGGAGCCCATTGAGTGTAACAATGAGAAGAGGCATATATGTGCAGTCACCAAAGAGCAGCTAGCTCCAAGTTGTGCACTGCTGCTTCTGAACCTAGGTATTTTTTTCAACAAAGGATACAAAAAGAACAAGGCAAATTGGGTAATAGATGTAATATGGAAAGTTGTTTAAAATTGCATGCTCCATCTGAATCATGAAAGTTTACTTTTGACGTTACCATCTCTTTAATGCATTGACTGAGAAAGACAGGTGTACACAATCTACTATTCCTTAAAGGGACATTCCAGCCGAAATTGGAATCCACATGGATGCATTTCAGTTTTGAATACAAGCATTTTTGTAATATAGATGTATTAGCAAAAGTGCTTCTAATAAAGGCTATAGCTGTTTCAAAAGTGTATATAAGTATGCACCGTGCACCAGCATTTTAAAACACAGCACTTGCTCAGAGAGCCTAAGGTGCTTGTACAATCTGGTAATGACTCACACCTAGATTACGAGTTTTGCGTTAGGGTTAAAAAGCAGCATTGAGAGGTCCCAACGCTGCTTTTTAACGCCCACTGGTATTACGAGTCTTGCAGGTACAGGTTTACCGCTCACTTTTTTGGCCAGACTCGGAAATACCGCAAATCCACTTACGTAAATTGTGTATCCTCTTTTTTCAATTGGACTTGCATAGCACCGGTATTACGAGTCTGCCAAAAAGTGAGCGGTACACCCTCTCCTGTCAAGCCTGGTATCGCATTTTAAAGTCAGTAGTTAAGAGTTTTATGGTACAACGCCGTAGCATAAAACTCTTAACTAAAGTGCTAAAAAGTACACTAACACGCATAAACTACCTATTAACCCCTAAACCGAGGCCCCCCCACATTGCAAACACTAAAAGAAAATGTTTAACCCCTAATCTGCCGAACCGGACATCGCCACCACTATAATAAACATATTAATCCCTAAACTGCTGCACTCCCACCTTGCAAACACTAGTTAAATATTATTAACCCCTAATCTGCCATCCCTAACATCGCCGACACCTACCTACATTTATTAACCCCTAATCTGCCGTCCCCAACGTCGCCGCCACTATATTAAATGTATTAAACCCTAAACCTAAGTCTAACCCTATCTAACCCTAAGCCTAACCAACCCTAACAAATATAATTGCAATAAATCTAAATAAAATTACTACAATTAACTAAATTATTCCTATTTAAAAAGAAATACTTACCTATAAAATAAACCCTAAGATAGCTACAATATAACTAATAGTTACATTGTAGCTAGCTTAGGGTTTATTTTTATTTAACAGGCAAATTTGTATTTATTTAAACTAGGTAGAATAGTTATTAAATAGTTATTAACTATTTAATAACTACCTAGATAAAATAAAGACAAATTTACCTGTATAATAAAACCTAACCTAAGTTACAATTACACCTAACACTACACTATAATTAAATAAATTCCCTAAACTAAATACAATTAATTACAATTTAAACAAATTATCTAAAGTACGAAAAAAAAGACTAAATTACAGAAAATAAAATAATTACAAGATTTTTAAACTAATTACACCTACTCTAATCCACCTAACAAAATAAAAAAGCCCCCCAAAATAAAAAAGCCCTACCCTACACTAAATTACAAATAGCCCTTAAAAGGGCCTTTTGCGGGGCATTGCCCCAAAGTAATCAGCTCTTTTACCTGTAAAAAAAAGTACAAATACCCCCCGAACATTAAAACCCACCACCCACACAACCAACCCTACTCTAAAACCCACCCAATCCCACCTTAAAAAACCTAACACTAACCCCTTGAAGATCACCCTACCTTGAGAAGTCTACACCCAAATGGGCAGAAGTCCTCAACGAAACCGGCAGAAGTGGTCCTCCAGACGGGCAGAAGTCTTCATCCAAGCCGGGCAGAAGAGGTCCTCCAGACGGGCAGAAGTCTTCATCCAGACGGCACCTTCTATCTTCATCCATCCGGTACGGACCGGGTCCATCTTCAAGACATCCGACATGGAGCATCCTCTTCATCCGGAGTCTTCTTGAACAATGACGGTTCCTTTAAGTGATGTCATCCAAGATGGCGTCCATTCAATTCCAATTGGCTGATAGAATTCTATCAACCAATCGGAATTAAGGTAGGAAAAATCCTATTGGCTGATGCAATCAGCCAATAGGATTGAAGTTCAATCCTATTGGCTGATCTAATCAGTCAATAGGATTGAGCTCGCATTCTATTGGCTGATTGGAACAGCCAATAGAATGCGAGCTCAATCCTATTGGCTGATTGCATCAGCCAATAGGATTTTTCCTACCTTAATTCTGATTGGCTTATAAAATTCTATCAGCCAATCGGAATTGAAGGGACGCCATCTTGGATGACGTCACTTAAAGGAACCTTCATTCTTCAGTCACCGTCGAAAGAAGAGGATGCTCCGCGTCGGATGTCTTGAAGATGGACCCGCTCCGCGCCGTATGAATGAAGATAGAGGATGCCGTCTGGATGAAGACTTCTGCCCATCTGGAGGACCTCTTCTGCCCGGCTTGGATGAAGACTTCTGCCCGTCTGGAGGACCATTTCTGCCGGATTCGTTGAGGACTTGTGCCCGGTTGGGTGAAGACTTCTCATGGTAGGGTGATCTTCAAGGGGTTAGTGTTAGGCTTTTTTAAGGGGGGATTGGGTGGGTTTTAGAGTAGGGTTGGTTGTGTGGGTGGTGGGTTTTAATGTTGGGGGGGATTTGCAATTTTTTTTCAGGTAAAAGAGCTGATTACTTTGGGGCAAATCCCCGCAAAAGGCCCTTTTTTTTTTTTTTTTTTTTATTGAGGCAAAAAATAATACAGTGCATAACAATACAACCACAACCATATGCCCTTAGCCCGTAAGGACAATTATCTAAAGTATACATCTCCTCCAGTACATTAAGCATAGAAAACCATACTTAAAATCATTAATGAGATCTTACATTTAAAAAACAAAACAAAAAACAAACAAAAAAAAAACGCTAGGTATTGAAGAGCTAATAGTCAAAAATATTGCATGGAGTATAGTAATTTCTATGTGGTCAAAGGAAACATAACAGCTGGCCTCAGGTTTTTTAGGTCTGTAACATATAGGACTTTTTTGGGTCCTCAGGCTTATAGATAGATAAATTATCAAATTAGCATATAGGGCCACCCTCAGGCCCTGGGGCCTATAAATGACCAGATAAATATAGAGCTTTCACATATATTACATATTGGGCCATATCAAGGCCCTGGACTATAACCCTCATCCTAAACCAAGAGGACCACACTTGGGTCCCTGACCACTGGAAAAAAGCTTATTGTAAGAGAGTGGGACTAGCGTGAAACCAAATAGGGGGGAAAATATCATTAGCCGCTGTCTTGTCACATCTTTAAGAACAATAAGTGGGAGGTTTTCAATGGAATCAGTGTTCCTATGTTTAATAATTAAACTACTACTAAGGGGAGACCCCTTAGGGGGGGAAAACCGGTGCCAGCCAATCAGGCATTGAATAACAATTTACATATCTTAAGAATTAATAAACATAGAGAGCTAATAGCAATAAGAGCATTGGGTATAAACAAAGAGCTTGCTAAAAAAAACTTGTCATACATATTAACAATTAAACAGTCTAAAGAACTTGATGAGGCTAAGATTGTAACATCCAATAAAACACATTTATAGGGAAATTATAAATTCAGATACTATTGTGATTTAGTGGCTATGGAGGAAGCTGAAGATTCGGTAATAGTAGAAAGCTAGGATCCAGCTAGCTATTTGTGAGTAGCTTATATAGTTTCTCAGGTATTAGCAATGAATCTTAAAATGGCTCATTGGTATGAGGGTGCAGATATTCATTATAATAATTCACAAATCTCCCCTTTACTTTTTCTCTGCTTTTTCTTTCTTTAGATATTCATAGATAGCTGTTATACAGAAGGATCTGTTATTTATGTGAAGTATGTAGAGACTGAGCCATACTGCCCCGGCCGCGGACAGCACGGCTCATCCTCAGACTTTGATCACTAATCTCTTGGAGAATATTATGAAATGTGGGGTATAATGACCTGAGGGAGACCTGGGTGGAAACCTAATGCAAAGTAGTTTTTAAATGGAAAGATATTTTATGAAACACTCAGGTGCCATAATTATGGATTTAGTGGACCCAAAGGCAAGGTATGGGGGTACAAAGGGTTTTAAGCACAAAACATTATGATGAACAATTTATAATGAAACATGACTCCCCTCTAGCAGTGGAAAATGGCTATTGCATCCTATATCCAGGAATAGTATTTGAAAACTAAATTCTGCATTATAACTTGTTTTAAAATATATGGTTTAAACAATATAGTTCTATATGTCCTAGTAAGAACAGCATGGTGAAACAGACATACAAAATATAGTAAACATGGATGTGAGCCACCAATTTAAACTAGAATAAAACTGTAGAAATTAACTGCTTATGTTCACGCTTAGCCCACACATAAATAGTAACCCTATTATTCTGTTGATGGGTGGTCACACATAGTCCTCCTATGAAATAATCTGTCCCATTACCCCACATCAGCCATAGGCAGCAAGCATTATCATGTTGCACCAAACAGTGTACATCCAGAATCTATATCGTATATATATATATATATATAACCAATTCTGGCTTATAATATATAGTTAAACATAAGGAGTAAGATAAATGGTATTTTAGTTGCAGATATAACATAAACTTGGTAAAGAACTATCCATAGCCAACAGCGAACTCAATAATTTATTTTGAGACTACCATAGGTGCGGCCAAGTCCAGGGCTTAGATTCCCATCTGTCAGCAGTCAAAAAGTTATGTATTACCCAATTCCGGATGTCTCCCAGTCACAAGAACCGCAAAGAGAGTTCAGTTTCAGCTTCACAAAAGACCGGTACAACAACCGGTGACTCTCAAACATGGGGATCAGCCACTGTCGCAAATATAGGTAAGTAAGCAAGATACATCTCATGCTGTGCAGGGGAGAATCTGCGACCGGAGTAGACACTGTGTATATCTCTGGTACCATTGCAAAAGGCCAGAGTGCTTTGGACGTTTCCTGCATGATCCGGCCAGACTCTGCGTCAGGGCTGCCTTTCACGGTGCTACTTTCAGCCATTCTAGAGACGGGTGTCTCCCGTGTATTTGCAAGCTCTAAGGGCACGTTAGGCTGATAAGGCTGTTCGCTCCAGTTAGCTACTTCCCGCATCAGGCTATCTTGTCGGCAAGGTCCGCACGGCTCTGTCTCCCCACCATCTAGCCGCGTGACTGAGTCATCAGAAGACAGTGTACACTCTGGGTATTCAACAAACACGGCGTTTGTGGCTACGGTCTCCATAGCGGTTAGGGGTCCATTGGTCTCAGCTACCTCAATCCTCTTGGGATCTGCTTGATTTAGCTCTCGTATCTGAGCTTCACTTCTCCTAGCTGCCAGCATATGACTATCAGCCCATGTAGTAAGAGCTAAGGTTACCTCGTGCTCAACCTCTAAGAACATTTATTATTTAACAAATCCAGGAGTCTGTATTCCATATTGAGCAACTCCGACATTTTGTCTCCACGTGGGCTGGAATATGGCCGCTCCCCGGCAGCCTCAATATAAAGCTCCGTAGAACAATAAGATTTTCCTTCACTCGCTCGAGTCATTCAATCTCTGAACTACTTATTTAAGCTCTATGAGTCATTAGAAGCAATGATTGCCCAAATTAAAATAAATTGAGCAATCCCATATGCAATTAATTGTAAGATATTGCTGGAGCTTAAGTAATATGCGTCTAGTCAGTATCAGAGCTGGCTCCGCCCCCCGCAAAAGGCCCTTTTAAGGGCTAATTGTAATTTAGTTTAGGGTAGGGCTTTTTTATTTTGGGGGGCTTTTTATTTTGTTAGGGAGATTAGATTAGGTGTAATTAGTTTAAAAATCTTGTAATTATTTTATTATTTTCTGTAATTTAGTGGGTTTTTTTTTCCTATTTTAGATAATTTGTTTAAATTGTAATTAATTGTATTTAGTTTAGGGAATTAATTTAATTATAGTGTAGTGTTAGGTGTAATTGTAACTTAGGTTAGGTTTTATTTTGCAGGTAAATATGTCTTTATTTTAACTAGGAAGTTATTAAATAGTTAATAACTATTTAATAACTATTGTACCTAGTTAAAATAAATACAAAGTTGCCTGTAAAATAAAAACAAACCCTAAGCTAGCTACAATGTAACTATTAGTTATATTGTAGCTAGCTTAGGGTTTATTTTATAGGTAAGTATTTAGTTTTAAATAGGAATAATTTAGGTAATTGTAGTAATTTTATTTATTATTATTATTATTATTCATTATTTATAAAGCACCAACAGATTCCGCAGCGCTGCCCATGGGTACAAGGATAACAATACAGTGGAGAAACAATATGATAAGACAAAATTTTACAGAGAAAAACAGGGGGAATAGAGGGCCCTATTCCTGTGGAACTTACAATCTAGATGGGTAGGATGGGAAAAAGGAGGTGGGGACTGCAAAGGTGAGAATGATATTAGTGAGGAGATAGAGGGCAGCTGTTAGTTAAGTGAAGTTAGTATGTTAATAAGTCGGGTGATAAGTTTCCCTGAACAGAAAGGTCTTTAGGGAACGTTTAAAGGAGGAGAGGTTAGGGGCAAGTCTGACAGCATGAGGAAGTCCTGTAGTCTAGCATGAGAGGAGGTGATGGTAGAGGACGCAAGAAGCAGGTCATTGCTGAATCTTAGGGGGCAGGCAGGAGTGTATTTGTTGATAAGTGAGGACAGGTAGGGTGGGCCAGCATTGGTGAGGGCTTTGTAGGTCAGGGTGAGAATTTTGAACTTAACTCTGTTGTGAATGGGGAGCCAGTGAAGGGACTCACAGAGAGGTGCATCAGAAACAGAGTGTCGAGAGAGGTGGATTAGTCTGGCAGATGCATTTAGGATGGATTGGAGGGGAGAGAGGCGGGAGAGAGGGAGGCCAGTTAGTAAGTTGTTACAGTAGTCAAGTCGGGAAATTACCAGGGAGTGGATTAGCTGTTTAGTAGTTTCAGCACTTAGAAATGGACGAATTTTGGAGATATTGCATAGGTGGTTGTGGCAGGATGAAGAGAGCAATTGGATGTGGGAAATGAAGGACAGATTTGAGTCAAGCGTGACTCCAAGGCAGCGGACTTGGGGTGATGGGGAGATAGTGGTGCCGCCAACAGTGATGGAAAAATTAGAAACTGGAGTAGAGTTAGAGGAGGGAATTAGAAGTAGTTCGGTCTTGGACATGTGGTGAGAGGCCATCCAGGAGGAAATGCCAGATAAGCAGTCGCTGATGTTAGAATTGACATAAGGAGAGAGTGTAGGGGTGGAAAGGGAGATCTGGGTATCGTCAGCATAGAGATGATAGCTGAAGCCATAGCTGTTGATAAGTTTACCCAGTGAAGAAGTGTAAATAGAGAAGAGTAGAGGACCCAGGACAGAGCCTTGAGGTACTACAAAGGCAAAAGAGAGGAGGAGTCACCAGCAGAAGAGACAGAGAAGGATCTGTTAGAGAGATATGAGTGAATCCAGGAGAGGGCAGTGTCACAGACCCCAAGAGAGCTGTAGGAGAAGGGGATGGTCAACAGTGTCAAAGGCAGCAGAGAGGTCCAGTAAGATGAGTATAGAGTAGTAGCCTTTGTATTTAGATTTATTTTAATTATATTTAAGTTAGGGGGGGTTAGGGTTAGACTTAGGTTTAGGGGTTAATAACTTTATTATAGTGGTGGCGACGTTGTGGGCGGCAGATTAGGGGTTAATAAATTTAGTTAGGTTGCAGTGACATTGGGGGCGGCAGATTAGGGGTTAATAAATATAATGTAGGGTTCGACGATGTTGGGGGCAGCAGATTAGGGGTTCATAAGTATTATGTAGGTGGCGGCGGTGTCCGGAGCGGCAGATTAGGGGTTAATAATATAATGCAGGTGTCGGCGATATCGGGCGGCAGATTAGGGGTTAATAAGTGTAAGATTAGGGGTGTTTATGACTCAGGGTTCATGTTAGGGTGTTAGGTGTAGATAAAGGCCAAGGCCGAAACACGTAGATTTGCCCCTAGTGTGCACTCCAACAACCTGAGTATCCAACCGATACCACCCAGGACACAGCAAGCAGAATAACCTGCCACCAGCGACTGCAACACACCGTGTATTACAAGAGACAAGCGGACATTTGCCATACCTGAAACTCCTGCAAACCTTATTAAAGGTAAACAGTTTCAGCAACTATTTGAAAAATACCTCCACACTATTCGCTGATCTGTAACTCCTGCAAACCGATTGAAGGTGAACAGTTACATTTTAGATCACATACCGCCAACTGAAACTCCTGCAAACCCTGTGAGGGTACATAGTTTCAGCAACATAAATAGATGCCCATAAAGACATTTGACAAAATGGTTTCAACAACTATATGGACAACACTCCACTTAATTAGGTAATCAGAAACTCCAGCAAACCTATTTCAGGTACACAGTTTCAGTTACCAAACGGAACAAAACTAGATTGCATATCAACAACTGAAACTCCTGAAAACCCTGTTAAGGTACACAGTTTCAGCAACTATACCAACAAGCGCTTTTTCCACATCCTGAATACAAATAACCCAAAGTATACAGTTCTAGCAACCCTACAAAACAGCATCAGAGTACTTGGAACTTTCCTAAGCTGTTAGAAAATTTACAACTTCATCCACCCCACGGATAAAACTTCTACACGAATAAGCCTGTTTTTTACAAGTAGAAGCTAACAGATCTTTAAGGGTTTTAAAACCAAACCCAGCGGAATTCCAAAATCCTTTACATAAAGGCTTGTCTGTTCCAACCAATCAGACACATTGGAACACGATCATATAAACTGTGAGTAATAACTTTGAACATAACCTATTGTGCCCTTATCTGTAATTTAACTTCTATCAAAAGTTACATCAAGAGATAAACACAAAACATAAGATGAACATTATTATCTACGGTTGATAGATACTATCTACGGTTGATAGCTAATTTAGCTTTTATTTAATTAATCTTCTGTATGAAAACTATATTGTTATTTTAACAGAACCTGTTTTTATTTTTAAGGTAATAGAGCTCTTTATTTATTTATTTTTTTATTAATATTTCTATGTATTATTATTTTTAGTGCAACAATTAAATATTTTACTAATGCTAGAAGAAAAAAGAATACACAGATATAGCACTCCCAGGTCACTGGAAACTAGTAAAATAATATTACTTATGATCAGGTAATCCAATGATGGTATAAAGGGAGGCAAACACTAAACTACAATTAAAATATAACTTTTATTGGGGTTAAATTAAAATAGGAAAAATTACAATTAAAAATGCTCTCAAGCTCCGACTGTAGTTGTGTGGGGTCAATATAGCAATAGTAATAATATATGTGCAGTAATGCCCCCTGGATAGTAGTAAATGTAATTCCACTTGGGACTTCAACCGATTGTCGCTGCGTATATCAGGTATATAATGTCCACCTGTATAGGTAAAAAGATAACCCTGATGACTGTACAAATGTGATTAGGTTGGTTTATACAATAATATCCCCTTGTATTGGGTAATTAGTGGCCCAATTGTCTATGCATACAGCATTATATGGTATTATAACCAATAAGTTAATGTGTCCTTCTAGGTTGGTAATAATCTTGTATACCACGGTATGTGCTTGTAGTAAGCGTTACTGACTTCTACAATAGCAGTTGAGAAGCTTATTGTTTGTATATCCGTGTACTTTTATTTTATTTCGTGCACCAACCGTTATAATGGTTGATACTATATAAAATGAATTAGCATAGATTAAGTTGCTTGAGGTTACCAAGTAAATACTTCCTGTAAGTCAGGGCTACTGGTTAATATTGCCTGTGTTGCAACCTACTGAGTGTAGTTATAAAACTACTAATATGTCACCTCCATTTAATCCCTTTAATGTCTATTTCGTTGTCCAACATTGATGGTTCTAAATATAGTCGTTTAATTTGTGTTAGACATTAATGGAGTGCATATTGAGTGCTTGCTAAATAATATTCTTATATACCACAGTATGTGCTTACAGTACGGATTACTGACTTTTGCAATAATAATTACAAGAATTATTTATATATCAGATTGCTATTATTTAATGCACCAAGCGTTGTAATGGTTGATAGTATACAAGATAAAAAAGTATGGAATGGGTCGTCTAAAGGTTATAAAGTAAATAAATACTTGAAGTCAGGGCTACTGACTAGTGTTACTTATATGACAACCTAGTTAGTATAGTTGTATAAATATTGGTATGTCCACACCAATGTTAATTCTCACCACAATATTGGGGAATATTTATCTTTACATTTGCTGGATATTGAGTCTCACGACAGTGAAAGTACTTAATATGGTACCTAATATTTAGACATAGAAGGAGTGTATATTGAATACTTCGATATTATACTAGATCATCACTCTAAGATTTATTAGTTCCATCTTATAAAACCCTGTCTTGACTTCAGTATGCTATTTACGAAATCTTCCTATATAAGAAGTTCTATTTAGCATACATTGTTGCTCGTCACAGTAATAGTAATAATATATCAGCCTAAATAGCTGAAGTTTATCAAGCCTGTTTTCATCATAGTTTTAGTGGAACTGAGTGAAAATGCTGTTTGCAAATATCGCTATATGTGAAAATATAAGTGAATACTATAAATTCAAGAGGTCAATCTAATAAACTGCAATGTAGCTTATTGAACCTCAGAGCGGCTATTGTAACTAATTACAGAGACACTTTGAAAACAGCTTTTAACGGTTAGTTGCTATTTTGCGGTTTTTTCGTCACTGTGTGTATTAATGGCCAGTGAATTTGACCCATTAGAGTAACACAAATTATATAATAAACCTTCGCAACAGTATCCGTGGTATTCTGTTAGTTTTAATATTTATTAAATTTATGCTGTGTCAGGTAAACTTGGTAATGTTACAATATTTGCGTTATATGTGTACAATGTTTACACTGGTATTTACTTGAAGTTTAGAGTTAAGGAGGGAGTGTCCATCGACCATACTAGCATGTCAATGAATGACCAGTCTTACGGCAGTTATAAATAGTCATGATTTCCATTATTTAGCAATGTTAAACTCACAAACTAATTGTGTAAAACCTATACCGTTACGGTTCCGGTGGTTGTATTAACTACTTCACTGCTCAGTCATATAGCATTAGACAACATTTCTGTCATTTACACGTTTGAAAGGCCAGTTGTGTGTGCGATGTTTATACTTGTGGTTATTAGCATATTGGGGTTAAAGCATAGTAACAACGGATTATAATTGCATACTGGGAAGCCAACAAAGTTTGGCACCTGTAAGTTATCTTATATACACTGTTGCTTAACAATAATAATGAACCCTCAATAGTACTTGCATATGCCGTGTACCAACAGTGGACTGCTGTTCAGTGAATGTAAGTAATATTGTGCACCCACTGTTGGTCCGGATAATTCGTGTGAAGTAGGGTATGCTTTCAGTGCTGTTCTGGAAATACCTGCAGTGCACTCTGCCGCTATCAAATATAGAGTAAAATAGCTATTGCCAATAATCATACACTCCCCCATATAATTAATGCTTGTATATTAGCACAAGTAAGTGCATTCAGGATAGGAGCATAAATTGACTACAGTAATGAATTCGGAAGCTTAAGGCTTACTAAAAACACAGGAGCTCCTAGGACTCCTCACCATTGCCCTAACATGTTTCGCCACGTAGCGTGGCTTTCTCAAAGGTTTTAGTGTTTGCCTTCCTTTATACCATCATCGGATTACCTGATCATAAGTAATATTATTTTACTAGTTTCCAGTGACCTGGGAGTGCTATATCTGTGTATTCTTTTTTCTTCTAGCATTAGTAATCAAGGTTATACACATAGCACCCACACTTAGCCAGAATACTTGGCGATTATTAAGGCTATACCAGCCGACTAGAGACTTAAAGTAACAGGTCCTTTATACAAATAGTAGTGCCATTGGCAACCCTTCTTTGTAAATTAAATATTTTGTTATTTAACCTCTTGTAGTCACACCTTTCTTTTTCACTAACATTTAATAGCTCAATAATAATTTTGCACAAATCACAATCCATCATGAGAACCACACCATAAGGTCACATATACATATATATATATATATATATATATATATATATTGTAAAATTATTTATAGCTCCCCTTACCTGTTTTAACCTAACCGATTTCTCACAGTTGTTTGAAGGAACAACTGTCATTCAGGGTTGAGCTATCCCAATTCAATAGGTGCACTCGCTCTAAATTGTTCTTTATCAGTGATGGATTTGAAATGCTGGTGGTTGCTACTACTGTTTGTAAGAATGTCATATATTGTATGTTGGCTAATATTTTATCAAATATTTAAAATCAAAATCACTAAGTATGACAATGTTATTATGGATGAGGTATTCTATTACTGACTGTCGTGTGCAAGTGCAAAAAAGGCGAAAAAGCAGTTTTCTGGGCAGATTATCTAATGATTGTTTATTTTTTAGAAACATATTTCAACTTGTCAATCATATATTTAAAATATTGATTAAATTAATTACCTGCACAATCAGGTAGATGATAGATAGATAGATAAATAGAAAGATAGATAGATAGATAGATAGATGGATTGATTGATTGACTGATTGATTGATTGATTGATTGATTGATTGATTGATTGATTGATTGATTGATTGATGAGAGCTGCAATAAAATAAGTATGTGCTTATTTTTAGGTTATGAAATCTAATCTCAAAATATTTCTGACACGTTCCAGAATAGCAAAGCAGGCCGTCTATGGATGGTTTGGTTTTTGTTATATATTTCACTCTGTGCTCTATCAAAGCCATTGTTATAAAAAGAAGGCATTTGTAGGGGACCATGCTTATTTGATTGCTGAACCTTGCATAATATTTCTGTCAAACCTTATGCTTACTATAAGATCAATCTATTTATTTTTTATTTATTTTTTTGCCTTGCAGAAGTATTGAGATTTTTTTTAACAGACTATCTAATTTAATTATAAAATTTCTATATATTTCTCTCCAAAACTGAAAATTTGGAGTCACTTATCACAAGCTAAAAACTCAGAATTGATTATTATAAGGTGACATTGGTTTTATGTTAATGGGACATTTTATCCACTTTAATGTGTTCCTAATTAACTATTTTACCAGCAGTAGTATATTCATTTGCAAACAGTTCATTTAAAATAGCTGCTTTTACCTGTGGAAACCACTACCTACTCTGAAAATATGAATAACATACTAACGGCTAGATTTAGAGTTTTGTCGGTAACGACCCGCGTATCTAACGCTGGCTTTTTTTTCCCGCACCTTTTAAATACCACTGGTATTTAGAGTTCTCTGAAGGGCTGCGTTAGGCTCCAAAAAGGGAGGGTACAGGCATATTTAACGCCACTGCAACTCTAAATACCAGCGGTGCTTACGGACGAAAAATAATTTTTTTTTTACAAACATTAGAAAAATATTACAACAATTTTAAACTAATTACACCTACTCTAAGCCCCCTAATAAAATAACAAAGCTCCCCAAAATAAAAAAATGCCCTACCCTATTCTAAAATTAAAATAGAAAAGCTCTTTTACCTTACCAGCCCTTAAAAGGGCCTTTTGCGGGGCATGCCGCAAAGAATTCAGCTCTTTTGCCTGGAAAAAAAACATACAATACCCCCCCCCAACATTACAACCCACCACCCACATACCCCTAATCTAACCCAAACCCCCCTTAAATAAACCTAACACTAAGCCCCTGAAGATCTTCCTACCTTGTCTTCACCACGCCGGGTGTCACCGATCCGTCCACCGAAGTCTTGATCCAAGCCTCCGAAGTCTTGATCCAAGCCCAAGCGGGGGCTGAAGAGTGACGTCCATCCTCCGGCTGAAGTCTTGATCCAAGCGGCGGCTGAAGAATTCCATCATCGGGCAGAAGTCTTCATCCTATCCGGGCAGAAGAGGAGATCCGGACTGGCAAACATCTTCATCCAGGCCGCATCTTCTATGTTCTTCCATCCGATGATGAGCGGCTCCATCTTCAAGACCTCCAGCGCGGATCCATCCTCTTCTTCCGACGTCCTAAAACAGAATGAAGGTTCCTTTACGGGACGTCATCCAAGATGGCGTCCCTCGAATTCCGATTGGCTGATAGGATTCTATCAGCCAATCGGAATTAAGTTTTAGGACGTTGGAAGAAGAGGATGGATCTGCGCTGGAGGTCTTGAAGATGGAGCCGCTCGTCATCGGATGGAAGAACATAGAAGATGTGGCTTGGATGAAGATGTTTGCCGGTCCGGATCTCCTCTTCTGCCCGGATAGGATGAAGACTTCTGCCCGATGATGTAATTCTTCAGCCGCCGCTTGGATCATGACTTCAGCCAGAGGATGGACGTCACTCTTCAGCCCCCGCTTGGGCTTGGATCAAGACTTCAGAGGCTTGGATCAAGACTTCGGTGGATGGATCGGTGAACCTGGCGTGGTGAAGACAAGGTAGGAAGATCTTCAGGGGCTTAGTGTTAGATTTATTTAAGGGGGGGTTTGGGTTAGATTAGGGGTATGTGGGTGGTGGGTTGTAATGTTGGGGGGGGTATTGTATGTTTTTTTTTCCAGGCAAAAGAGCTGAATTCTTTGGGGCATGCCCCGCAAAAGGCCCTTTTAAGGGCTGGTAAGGTAAAAGAGCTTTTCTATTTTAATTTTAGAATAGGGTAGGGCATTTTTTTATTTTGGGGGGCTTTGTTATTTTATTAGGGGGCTTAGAGTAGGTGTAATTAGTTTAAAATTGTTGTAATATTTTTCTAATGTATGTAAATATTTTTTTATTTTATGTAACTTAGTTCTTTTTTATTGTTTGTACTTTAGTTAGTTTATTTAATTGTATTTATTTGTAGGTATTGTATTTAATTAATTTATTGATAGTGTAGTGTTAGGTTTAATTGTAACTTAGGTTAGGATTTATTTTACAGGTAATTTTGTAATTATTTTAACTAGGTAACTATTAAATAGTTATGAACTATTTAATAGCTATTGTACCTGGTTAAAATAAATACAAAGTTGCCTGTAAAATAAAAATAAATCCTAAGATAGCTACAATATAATTATAATTTATATTGTAGCTATATTAGGGTTTATTTTACAGGTAAGTATTTAGCTTTAAATAGGAATAATTTATTTAATAAGAGTTAATTTATTTCGTTAGATTAAAATTATATTTAACTTAGGGGGGTGTTAGTGTTAAGGTTAGACTTAGCTTTAGGGGTTAATAAATTTATTAGAGTAGCGGTGAGGTCCGGTCGGCAGATTAGGGGTTAATACTATTTATTATAGGGTTATTGAGGCGGGAGTGAGGCGAATTAGGGGTTAATACATTTATTATAGTGGCGGTGAGGTCCGGTCGGCAGATTATGGGTTAATAATTGTAGGTAGGTGGAAGCGACGTTGGGGGCGGCAGATTAGGGGTTAATAAATATAATATAGGGGTCGGCGGTGTTAGGGGCAGCAGATTAGGGGTTCATAGGGATAACGTAGGTGGCGGCGGTGTGCGGTCGGCAGATTAGGGGTTAAAAAAAATTAATAGAGTGGCGGCGGTGTGGTGGGGCCTCGGTTTAGGGGTACATAGGTAGTTTATGGGTGTTAGTGTACTTTAGAGCACAGTAGTTAAGAGCTTTATGAACCGGCATTAGCCCAGAAAGCTCTTAATTCCTGACTTTTTTCTGCGGCTGGAGTTTTGTCGGTAGATTTCTAACGCTCACTTCAGCCAAGACTCTAAATACCGGCGTTAGAAAGATCCCATTGAAAAGATAGGAAACGCAAATGGCGTAGGGGGATCTGCGGTATGGAAAAGTCGCGGCTGCAAAGTGAGCGTTAGACCCTTACCTACACGACTCTAAATACCAGCGGTAGCCCAAAACCAGCGTTAGGAGTCTCTAACGCTGGTTTTGACGGCTAACGCAGAACTCTAAATCTAGGCGATATTCTTTTGAGCACTAATAATCTCCCATTGGGGGGTAGGAGAGAGTAACATATTGTTGTATCTTAAATTACTGGTTGTGCCCACCCATAATTTATATTTCAATAGCTAAATATGTTTAGACATAAATAACATTAGTGGTCTGCTTTACCTACAAACTCAGCCTACTATTATTGGCATGTCCTTGAGAATAACAGTTGATGGTTTTAATGAGCAAAAACAGCTATTTCAAATAGAAAAATAAACATGACATAACAAACATTTTACTATTCTGTAGTAGGTAACAAGTAATTTGAAACACATTAAGGGAAACACATTTTAAAATACAGTGTCCCTTTAAAATGTTTTAAACCAATTATATATTCCACAGAAGCTGTACACTCTTTGCTTAATACACACATATACACTAGTGTGCCAGACAATAAACAAGTAAATTCCGATATCTGTGCTTTTTTCTAAACAATAAATCTCAGGGATTTTAGTACATACATTTTCTATGAACCATTCCTTTACATTCAATACAATTAAAAAACGTATGATTTAGCAAGCTGAGAAACTTTTACATACTTTATTATAAATGGCAAGCTTGAAAATCTTCTTATCAAAAACTTTATTCATACATCATGGTGAACATTTATTCATACATTACAACAGACTCTCTTCTGTGTAACTGTTTCTCGCTAGAATGATCACAGTGCAGTTTATATCTTGGCAACTATGTCATTTTTATAGTCAACTGAATTAAAGAATGCCCCGAAATAGTCGTTCATAAAGCAGAAAAGGGAGTTACACAGAAGATTTCTTGGCAAATACTCATAAATTTATTTTACTAATAAACGGATGCAACTTTGATGATGTCTAATTACAAATTCAGGGTTTTGTACTATGATAAATGTTGTATGCACACACACAGATGCGCACACATACACATGCGCACACACACACAGGCACACATACACATGCGCACACACACAGACACACATACACATGCGCACGCACACAGGCACACATACACATGCGCACGCACACAGGCACACACGCATAGAACACTGGTGAAACATTTTAATGAAAGGCACGCTATAACAAAGGTCAGCATTTTACTCTTTAAAGGGACAGTCTATATTTTAGTAATCTTAAAGTCTTACTTTAGATTAAGCTGCAAATAGCATCCTGCACCTCGTATTATATCATGCAGCAGGAAAACAGTAAAAAAAAAAAAGGTTATTTTAAAAGTTATTTTGTTTCTGGCCACTTTGAAATGGCTGCCAAGCTCTACTCACTGATGACATCACGATCTGGGCTGCATCTAGGCACTCTTCTGAATAGCATTGACAGTCTGTTGAATACAACTTGTAAGTCTTTTGTGGCTAGTGAGCCATTTATGCAGCCCAGATTGTGATGCCATCAGTGGGCGGAGCTTGGCTTCAATTTCAAATTGGCCAGAAATATTAATCTTAAAATAACTTTTTTTTATCGTTCCTGCTGCATAATATAGAAAGGTTTGCAGTAAGCTATTTGCAACTTAATCTAAGGTAAGACTTTAAGATGACTAAGATGTAGGTTGTCCCTTTAATTCATCCTGTATTTAACAAATCCAGTTGAAAGAAGGCATTGTGAAGTGGCCTCATTTTGATTTTACCAATCAAACAGGCACCTTCTAGTGAACTCCAGTCATCTGACAAAACCAACCTTGTTTATATCAAAAAATGTAATATTTGTTTTACCTCTAGAATTCTAAGTATTTTATCATTATTTATTCATACATTTACAATTATTCCATTTATAATATATGTTTTGGGTTATATTTTATTGTTTAAAATTTAAATTAAAAAAAGTTATTTCAAATCTTCTCTTATGAATAATCAATAATGTGATATAATTTAATTTGTTTCGCAGCACATGCCAACAAAACTAAATCAAATAGCTACTGGGCATGTCAATTTATTGTTAATCTATGTAAAAATATTTTCACCTTAGAAATATGTATATGTAGAAGCAGAATGACTAGCTTTTATTGGAATGAGTGAAGTTGTCAAAAGTATTGTACTTGCTGTTTTCCAATGATTAATGTATGAATGCTTTTGAAGAAAAAAAATTGCTCAAAGACAGCAATTTTCTTATAGCTGTTGGCTCTCTCTTTTTTTACTGCAGCATTACACTGTGTTTATTAAATGCTTAAACTATCGGATGACTGTTTCCAAATAACCTTGGAGCATTTATGCTGTCAGATGCTTTATATAATGATATAGCTGCCCTTACCAATGGAAAATACATTAAGCATAAAGATGAAAAACACATGAGCTGAACTTCTTTTTGAGAGTATACAGTTTAATTAAAATGATAAGAAATAAGTTTACAGATTTACATTTTTTTCAGGTATAAAATATGTGAATTTAACAATATTAGTTTATGCAAATGCTCAAAGATTAGAGTTATGCTTTATTTCATTTTAGTGAAGTTAAAACATGAAACAAGCAAAGATATGCTTAGGCACAATATTCTACCTATTGTTGTATGCAAATTGCTATTGGGGCTCCCTAAGAGTAAAAGGGTAAACCAGACATGGACTCCTTGCAAACATGCCCTAGAGCAGTGTTTCCCAAACCCAGTTCTCAGGACCCTTACTCAGGCCAGATATTTATTATATCTTAACTAGAGCACAGGAAAAAAAACATTCAGCTCACCCATCAGCTGATTATTTCACCTGTGCTCTAGTTAAGATATAATGAATATCTGGCCTGAGTAAGGGTCCTAAGGACTGGGTTTGGGAAACACTGCCCTAGAGAGATGCAACTGCTCCTCACTGACAAAGCCTAGAGAGGCTGAAACGTACGTCTGGGGTTTGTTGTTTTCTCTTGTTCAGAGGCGAATTGCCTGGCATTTTGGCGCTGGATTGTTATTGGGCTGAGTCAGACTTATAAGCTACAGGATATTTTTTCTCAGTGAAAGGCATAGTGTGCTAAAAGAAACTGCATGATGAGTGGCACTGGCCTTATGAACTAGCAAGGAAGTTTTTCCAGCTTTTGTTCTGTCTCAGTTGAGTGGGTCTCGCTATTTTCTTTGCTGAGGCACAATAGTGTCTTAATATAAATTAATCTTTCTGTGACAACTGCCTGATTTTGTTCTTTTCTTTAATTTACCTCAGCAAATGATACTTGCCTACTTACATCACAGGGTGTATATTGTAGATTGCTTGACTATAGGACAATGCTACACAGTGCACCTTAAACCTATTTTGAAGAAATTTATGTTTATAAAGATATTTTGCACTCTATTTGTGATTCTTTTTTTCTTTCTTTCTTTCTTTCTTCATAAATTACATCAAAGTTAAATGACTTCAAAATACAAAAAAATTCAAAGGCACGTGTTTTTTAAAGCCAATATTTACATGCAAACGCAAATGTTTAGTTACAACTTAGTAAATGGTCTTATACTCCATTATTTGTATTACTGGTGACATCCCATATAAAGTCATAACATATTAACATCACTGTTTGTTTACATAAACATATAGCAGTGCAATTTATTTTAATATAACATTCACTTTATTAGTTTAGTGTTGTGTTGCTTAGTCAAAAGTGGATGTTTGACTAACAATGTAATTTATATTTCTCACAAAACCCCAAACATTAGTGCTATATGAGCTTTATTGAAATATATAGAAACACAAGGAGGTGTGTAGAAACAACATACGTTTTATGATGTTACTATATTTGGTTAAATTATTAATTTCCATTATTACCATAATTTTCAAACGTTTTTATAAATGTAGTAATAATAATAATTATTATTATTATTATTATTATTATCATGATCATCATCATACCTTTTAACTCTTGAATGCAATTACAAATCTGAGGGAAATATACTTTTACCAGGGATTAACATTCACTAAAACAATAACATGTAAACTGTCTGTTCTGACAGTGTTGTAAAGGTTTTTAGTTTTAACTCTTCTTGATCCACATTTTAAATTCCCCATAAAATATTTTACTATGTGAAGTAGAAAAAAAAATTGCAATATAATTTTATTTTGTTATTTATTTTGCCCCTTTTCCTGTTATTTTACTCTGAAAACTTTTTCCCAATTCCTGTGAGAATTTAAAGTTCATCCTTCAAATGTCAGTAGCCAAACCCTGAATTTTATGTCTCTTTAAAATTAATCCAATGCAAACTTCAATTTTTTGTCTTGTTGACACACATTATATTGAGGTACAATTTAATCCTGTATATACACATTAAGTGCATCAACATTGCCTTGTACAATCTTAAAAATCTACTGAATAGTTCGGAACAAATGCAAATAAAGATATCGGCACATTCTATTGAAATGTATTAAACAAATTTACTTTCAAAGCAGTCACCATGACAGCATTTTAAGAAATACTGGTGATACATTAACATTTTCTCTTGTTGATGTTTAATTAAAAAAAGTCATTGATGGCCTCAGTGTTAGGTTTCTTTTGTGAAAAATTGACTAGAGATTATAAAAGGGCAATGAAACAAGTATTTTAATGCCCATTATAGAGAAAAGCAAACTGATTAACATCAGCACCATGGAGAGCGCAGACAAATGTTTGTTGTTCAAAAAGTAAAACTTGATTAAAGATGCCTTTTAAAACTTTTTAGTTTTGTTGTCATTAATTCAAAAGCAAGTTTTCAGTATCAGCAACAGTTATCAAAGGTAAAAAGAATAAAAACGTTGACGCACACACTTTTTCAGTTAGGCATCATGAGTAATATCAGATTGAAATCAGCTTTCTGCAGTTAAATCCTGTTTCCTCAGTAAGTGGAAGCCTCTCAGGTGATATACTGTTTGCTAATCTGCTTTAGTAGGATTTCAGTATTAATGAAAATGCAAAAACGTAAGATGGAAAACAGTGGGATCAATCAGGCGCATAAGTTATAGTTATTTTCTTTAGTGCCGTAAGTGTACTGTCTTTTGAGTATTAATAACTTTTGTTAAATAATGCAATATTATTTAAAGGGACAGAGTAATGTAAAATTCCTTTCCCTCATTAATGTGTTCCCAATGACCTGTTTTACTGCTGGAGTGTATAAAATGGCTTATGAATAGCTCATTGATTTTTGTCATTTGAAATAGCTGCTTTTCTTGTTGAAACCATTGCATAATACTTAAAAATGTAAATACTGCAGAAATGGGTACAGAAAAGATATATATACAATATTCAGAATAAGAAATGACAATCCCAATGGAGGTAGAGATAGTTACTAAATGTTAAGTTTCAATTGTTATTGTAATAAAAATACAGCAAGAATACAACTTTCTGGTTGACTTAAAATAAACATTTAAATATACACTTCAACAAATCATGAAAAAAAACAGCATTTTAACTGTACAAATAGTGAATGTTTAACTCACTACAACATGCTGGGATACGGTTGATTGTAGTACACATGTTGTTATTCACCAATTCATTTGATATAGTTATTTATTGGAAGCATAAAAAAATTAAACAAAATGATTTTAAAATAATTTATAAAAAATAAATTTTATATTTTACACTATGTTATTACATAAAATACAAAGCAGCTGTCTACCTGAGGATTTTCAGGAATTGCCCATCTATCTCAAATACATATCCCCACCTCCCAGTTCCAAAGGGAGCAGCATTGATTTAAGAAAATTGTAACCTTTAATGTGGTTGCCCCTAAGTTGGAACTTGCTATAGCAAACACGATCTCTGTAGTTGCTCTAAAGGCTGAAAAGTGTGTGTTAAACATACAACTTGGTTTACTTCAAGTTTGAAATCATTAAACTTTGTCTTGTAAACTACATTAAAGAGGGGGTATTGGTGCATATGCCCCCCTGTTTAGTCTAACTATTTGGTCTTATGGGCAGCACTCCTAAAGATGTATTTAAACTCTATTTTTGTAAGGTCTGCTAAATTAAACTTGGATTGGTAAACTATATTACCCAAATCCATTATCTAATGACTCACTACAGGAACAAATTAATCAACTTACTGTAGACTAATATTTCTCCATACAATCTTATCTATCGGACAGGTTCTTATGTTTATTAAAGGGATAGTAATCACCAAAAATGTTATTGTTTAAAAAGATAAATAATCCCTTTATTTACCATTGCCCAGTTTTGCACAACCAACACTGTTATAGAAATATACTTTTTACCTCTGTAATTATCTTGTATCTAAGCTTCTGCAGACTGCCTCCTTATCTCAGATCTTTTGACAGACTTGCATGTCAGGCAATTAGTGCTGACTCTTAAATAACTCCACATGTGTGAACACAATGTTATCTATATAAAACACATGAACTAACACCCTCTAGCTGTGAAAAAACTATCAAATGCTTTTAGATATGAGGCAGCCTTCAAGGGCTTAGAAATTAGCATATGAGCCTACCTAGGTTTAACTTTCAACTAAGAATAACAAAAGAACAAAGCAACTTTGATGATAAAAGCAAATTAGAAAGTGGTTTTAAATGACATGCCCTATCTGAATCATGAAAGTGTAATTTTGACTTTACTATCCCTTTAATGTGTCATAAATCAGTTCATGTTTTATCTGAAATAAATGTAAAACACAATACCATAGTTGGCATATTTGGGAGAAATCTCTTAAAACATTATTTGACACCAGGTTTCATGAACTAGATGGTTAATTAAACACAAATCGCATTTTGTTTGTTGATGTTTATTTCAATGGTACACTTTCTTTCATAGATATAACTAGATGTTGACTAAAATAACTTAAAGGGACAGTCTAGTCCAAAATAAACTTTCATGATTCAGATAGGGCATGTAATTTCAAGCAATTTTCCAATTTACTTTTATCACCAATTTTGCTTTGTTCTCTTGGTATTCTTAGTTGAAAGCTAAACCTAGGAGGTTCATATGCTAATGTCCAAGCCCTTGAAGGCTGCCTCTTCTCTCAGGCCATTTTGACAGTTTTTCACCACAAGGGGGTGTTAGTTCATGTGTGTCATATAGATAACACTGTGCTCACGCACGTGAAGGTCCTGGGAACCAGCACTAATTGGCTAAAATGCATCACAGAGATAAAAAGCATATTTATATAACTTTGTTGGTTATGCAAAACTAGGGAATGGGTAATAAAGGGATTATATATCTTTTAAAACAATAAAAATTCTGATGTAGACTGTCCGTTTAAGTCTATTATGCAAACACTATGGTGAAACATACATTTTAAAGATGGATAAGAAAGACAAAGTCCACCCTATCTAAATATTTCTCTTGTTAAGTGTATCCAGTCCACGGATCATCCATTACTTATGGAATATATTCTCCTTCCCAACAGGAAGCTGCAAGAGTCCACCCACAGCAAAGCTGCTATATAGCTCCTCCCCTAACTGCCATATTCAGTCATTCTCTTGCAAGCCTCAACATAGATAGGAGGTCGTGAGAGTCTGTGGTGCTTTCTACTTAGTTTATTCTTCAATCAAAAGTTTGTTATTTTTAAATGGCACCGGAGTGTGCTGTTTATCTCAGGCAGTATTTGGAAGAAGAATCTGCCTGCGTTTTTCTATGATCTTAGCAGACGTAACTAAGATCCATTTGCTGTTCTCACACATTCTGAGGAGTGAGGTACTTCAGAGGGGGAATGGCGTGCAGGTTTTCCTGCAGATAAGGTATGTGCAGTAAAATATTTTTCTAGGAATGGAATTGACTAAGAAAATACTGCTGATACCGAAGTAATGTAAGTAAAGCCTTAAATGCAGCGATAGCGACTGGTATCAGGCTTATTAATAGAGATACATACTCTTGTAAAAATGTGTTTTAAAACGTTTGCTGGCATGTTTAATCGTTTTTTAACATATGTTTGGTGATAAAACTTATTGGGGCCTAAGTTTTTTCCACATGGCTGGCTTAAATTTTGCATAGAAACAGTTAACTGAAGCTTCCCACTGTTGGCTGTGGCAGTTTGTTGTGTCTGTTTTTAAAAACGTCTATGTCATTTTTTATTTTTTATTTTTTTTTTATCTGTTTTTTGCATTAAGGGGTTAATCATCCATTTGCAAGTGGGTGCAATGCTCTGTTACCTTATTACATGTACTGTAAAAATTTCGTTAGTTTTACTGCCTTTTTTTCACTGTTTTTCAAATTTTGACAAAATTTGTTTCTCTTAAAGGCACAGTAACGTTTTATATATTTGCTTGTTAACTTGATTTAAAGTGTTTTCCAAGCTTACTAGTCTCATTATTAGTCTGTTCTAACATGTCTGACATAGAGGAAGCTCTGTGTTCATTATGTTTTAAAGCCATGGTGGAACCCCATCTTAGAATGTGTACCAGATGTACTGATTTCATGTTAAACAATAAAGATCATTTTTTGTCTTTAAAAACATTATCACCAGAGGATTCTGTCGTGGGGGTAGTTATGCCGTCTAACTCTCCCCACGTGTCAGACCTTTTGACTCCCGCTTTAGGGACTCACGCTCAAATGGCGCCAAGTACATCAAGGGCACCCATAGCGTTTCTTTTACCAGGGGATTCTGTCGAGGGGAAAGTTATGACGACTAACTCTCCCCACGTGTCAGACCCTTCGACTCCCGATTCAGGGACTCACGCTCAAATGGCGCCAAGTACATCAAGGGCGCCCATAGCGTTTATTTTACAAGACATGGCAAAGGTGGTGAATAATATTCTGGCAGCAGTATTAGTCAGACTACCTGAAATTAAAGGAAAGCAGTTAGCTCTGGGGGTAGATACAGAGCATACAGACGCTTTAAGAACCATGTATGATACTACCTCACAATATGCTTAGTCTGTGGGTGATTTTTTTTTTTTGACTCAGGGAAGATGATTTAACCTGATTCTGATATTTCTACATTTAAAATTTATGCTTGAGAACCTCCACTTGTTGCTCAGGGAGGCTTTGGCTGCTCTGAATGAATGTGTACAATCGCAGGGCCAGAGAAATTGTGTAGACTGGATAAATAATATGCAGTGCCGGTGTGTACTGATGTTTTTCCAATACCTAAAGAGGTTTACTAAAAAATGTTTAATAAGGAATGGGATAGACCAGGTGTGCCGTTCTCTTCCCCTCCTATTTTTTAGAAGAATGTTTTCTAATAGTTACCACCACACGGGACTTCTGGCAGACAGTTCCTAAGGTGGAGAGAAGAGTTTCTACTCTAGCTAAGCGTACCACTACCTCTGACGAGGACAGTTGTGCTTTTTAGATCCAATGGATAAAAAATGTTTATTCAACAGGGTTTTATCCTGCAGCCCCTTGCATACATTGCTTCTGTCACTGCTGCTGCGGCGTTCTGGGTTGAGTCTCTTGATGAGGCTTTACAGTTAAGCGACTCCATTGGATGAATATATTTGACAAGCTTATGCTAGCCAATTCCTTTGTTTTCTGATGCCTTGTTCATTTGACTAGACTAACGGCTAAGAATTCTGTTTTTTACTATACTGGCGCGCAGAGCGCTATGGCTTATATCATGGTCAGCTGTCGTGACTTTAATAAATAAGCTACTTAACTTCCCTTCAAGGGGCAGACCCTATTCGGGCCTGGTTTGAAGGAGATTATTGCTTATATCACTGGAGGAAAAGGTCATGCCCTTCCTCAGGATAGGTCTAAATCAAGGGCAAAAAAAAAAAAAAGTCTAATTTTCGTACCTTTTAAAAACTTCAGGGCAGGTGTTGCATCCTCTTCCTCTAAGGCAAAACAAGAGGGAATTTTTGCTCAGTCCAAGGCGGTCTGGAGACAATCGGACCTGGAACAAAGATAAGCAGGCCAAGGAGCCTGCTGCTGCCTCTAAGGCAGCATGAAGGAACGGACCCCTATCCGGTAACGGATCATATAGGGGGCAGACTTTCATTCTTTGCCCAGGCGTGGGCAAGAGATGCCCAGGATCCCTAGGCATTGGAATTTATATCCCAGAGATATCTTCTGGATTTCAAAGATTCCCCCCCAAAAAAGGGGAGATTTCGCCTTTCACAATTATCTGCAAACCAGATAAAGAAGGAGGCATTCTTACATTGTGTACGAGATCCATCCAGTTCCAAGAGAGGAACAGGGACAGAGTTTTTACTCAAATCTGTTTGTGGTTCCCAAGGAGAGGGAACCTTCAGACCTATTTTGGATCTAAAGGTCTTAAACAAATTCCTCAGAATTCCGTCATTTAAGATGGAAACTATTCGTACCATCTTAACTATGATCCAGGAGAGTCAATAGAGGACTACAATGGATTTGAAGGATGCTTATCCTCACATTGTGATGCATAAAGATCACCATCGTTTTTCAGGTTTGCCTTTCTAGACAGGCATTACCAGTTTGTAGCTCTTTCCTTTGGGATATCTACAGCCCCAAGAATCTTTATGGAGGTTCTGGGGTCGCTTTGGCGGTCCTTAGACCGCGGGGCATAGAAGTGGCCCCTTATTTAGACGACATCCTGATACAGGCGTCAAACATCCAAATTGCCCAGTCTCATACGGACGTAGTACTGGCATTTCTGAGATCACATGGGTGGAAAGTGAACAAGGAAAGAGTTCTCTATCCCCAATCTCAAGGGTTTCCCTCCTAGGGACTCTGATAGATTCTGTAGAAATGAAAATTTACCTGACGGAGTCCAGGTTGTCAAAGTTTCTAAATTTCTGCCGTGTTTTTTTTTTTTTTTTTTTTCATCCCATCCGCGCCCTTCGGTGGCTCAGTACATGAATGAAATCGGCTTAATGGTAGCGGCAAGGGACATAGTACCGTTTGCACGTCTACATTTCAGACCGCTGCAACTATGCATGCTCAGTCAGAGGAACGGGGATTACAGAGATTTGTCCCCCTGTTAAACCTGGACCAAGAGACCAGAGATTCTCTTCTCTGGTGACTATGTCGGGTCCATCTGTCCAAGGGTATGACCTTCCGCAGGTCAGATGGGACAATTGTTACAATAGATGCCAGCCTTTTAGGTTGGGATGCAGTCTGGAACTCCCTGAAGGCTCAGGGATAGTGGACTTAGGAGGAGACCCTCCTTCTAATAAATATTCTGGAACAGGGAGTGATATTCCATGCTCTTCAGACTTGGCCTCAGTTAGCAACTCTGAGGTACATCATACTCAGTTGGACAATATACACGACTGTGGCTTACATCAGCCATCAAGGGGGAACAGAAGTTCCCTAGCGATGTTAGAAGTCTTACAATAATTCACTGGACAGAGACTCACTCTTGTCTATCAGCTATCCATATCCCAGGTGTTGAGAACTGGGAGGTGGATTTTCTAAGTCGTCAGACTTTTCTTCCGGGGGAGTGGGATTTCCTCCGGAGGTCAAGACCAAGCAGGAGAGGGCTTTGGTGTTTTTGACAGCGCCTGCGTAGCCACACAGGACCTGGTATGCAGATCTGGTGGACATGTCATCCTTTCCATCACGGTCTCTGCTTCTGAGACAGGTCCCTCTACCTCAGGGTCCTTTCAACCATCTAAATAGAATCAATCTGAGATGGACTGCCTGGAGACTGAACGCTTGATGTTATCAAAGCATGGCTTCTCCGAGTCAGTCATTGATACCTTAATACAGACATGAAAGCCTGTCTCTAGGAAAATTGAACATAGATATGGTGTAAATATCTGATTGTTATGAATCCAAGGGTTACTCATGGAGTAAAGTCTGGATTCCCAGGATATTATCTTTTCTCCAAGATGTTTTTGAGAAAAGGGTTGTCAGCTAATTCCTTAAAAGGGGACAGATTTTTACTCTGTCTATTTTTTTGCACAAGCGTCTGGCAGGTATTCTAGACGTTCAGGCATTTGGTCAGGCTTTGGTTAGATCCAAGCCTGTGTTTAAAACTGTTGCTCCACCATGGAGCTTAAACCTGATTCTTAAGGTTCTTCAAGAAGTTCCGTTTGAACCTTTTTTGTTCCATAGATATCAATCTTTATCTTGGAAAGTTCCTTTTGGGTAGCTAATTCCTCGACTCGTAGAGTCTCCAAGTTATCTGTGTTACAATGTGATTCTCCTTATCTGGTCCTTCGTACGGATAAGGTAGTCCTGCGTACCAACCTGGGTTTTTTCCTAAGGTGGTATCTAACAAGTACATCACTCAAGAGATAGTTGTTCCATGCTTGTATCCTAATCCTTCCTCAAAGAAGGAACGTCTATTACACAATATTGGACGTGGTTTGTGCTTTAAAGTTTTACTTACAAGCTACTACAGTTTTCATCAAACGTTCACCTTGTTTGTTGTCTATTCTGGACAGAGGAGAGGTCAAAAGACTTCAGCAGCCTCTCTGTCTTTTTGGTTAAAAAGCATAATTAATTTAGCTTATGAGACTGCTGGACAGCAGCCTCCTTAAGGGATTACAGCTCATTCTACTAGAGCTGTGGTTTTCACTTGGGCCTTTTTTAAATGTGGCTTCTGTTGAACAGATTTACAAGACGGAGTCTTGGTCTGCGCTTCATACTTTTCAAATTTAACAAATTTGATACCTTGCTTCTTCGGAGGCTATTTTTGGGAGAAAGGGTTTTTTACAGGCAGTGGTAACTTCCGTTTAAGTACCTGCCTTGTCCCTCCCATCATCCGTGTACTTTAGCTTTGGTATTGGTATTCCATAAGTAATGGATGATCCGTGGACTGGATACACTTAACAAGAGAAAACATAATTTATGCTTACCTGATAAATTTATTTCTCTTGTAGTGTATCCAGTCCACGGCCCGCCCTGTCACTTTAAGGCAGGTAATTTTTTCATTTGAACTACAGTCACCACTGCACCCTATGGTTTTTCCTTTCTCTGCATGTTTTCGGTCGAATGACTGAATATGGCAGTTAGGGGAGGAGCTATATAGCAGCTTTGCTGTGGGTGGACTCTTGCAGCTTCCTGTTGGGAAGGAGAATATATTCCATAAGTAATGGATGATCCGTGGACTGGATACACTACAAGAGAAATAAATTTATCAGGTAAGCATAAATTATGTTTTTCATAACTAGAGGGATATTCAACATTTTTTTGGGCTTAAAAAATAATAAGTCAAAGCTGTTTAAATTTAAGTTGCAACAAATACTTCCTACACTAGCTGATAAGGACAACTGCCTTTGATTTGCTGATGAAAGGGGACCTACCCTTTTCAAGTATGAAAAAATAACATTGGTTTATTCAAAGAGGAATATGAATTATATATTCTCCACCAGTAAAGAAACACATCGACCTTTTCAGCCAGTGAGAATTCACCGGAAGTGAATGGGAAGTCGTAACTGTCAAACAGCTGAGGGGGTGCTAGCCAAAAGCGGTCGAGTCCACCACGTTCAGTGATGCAGAAAAAAGAGAAACGGCTGCACAGGAGAAATAGGCACTGAAGATTAAAACATACCTTTAATAATCAAGTTAAAAATAGCACAGAGACTCCTAGAAAGAGCGTGTTAAATGTCTCTGTGCTATTTTTAACTTGATTATTAAAGGTATGTTTTAATTATTATTATTATTATCGGTTATTTGTAGAGCGCCAACAGATACTGCAGCGCTAACAGATCTTCAGTGTCTATTTTTCCTCTGCAGCCGTTTCTCTTTTTTTATGCATTTGGATTCAAATTAATGCAAAAGATAAATAATTAATTCTATTGTTTTCTTTCATTGCTTTAAAAATGCAAAATTATTACAATAAAAAAAGAACCCTTTAGGTAGCCCAAATCCCTTACTAACACTTTAAATAAATGGGTTTTAAGTGTCCCTTCTGTATGCTCTCGTTGCCTAGTCGACCTCATTGCTCCCCCATATCTCTTGCATATGGCCTCATCACTTTGATAATAACTGTCAATATGTACCATTTGTTAAACTCACAAATGTATTTTAGGTTGGCATAACATGTATTAGTTGACTTGGCAATATCTTTGAAATAGCACTGTATACCTTTTATTTGTTATTGTTTTTGGGATATCTTTCTTCTGTAACACTTGTTTATGACTTCAATAAAAAAAAAAAAAAAAAAAAAAGAACACATTTGACACAAAAATGTAATTGATTTGTTCATGCAGTTAAATACTTCAAATTTATGGTTTTACACTATTCAAAAGTGAGCTAGCAAAGCCCTGTCAGTTGATTGATTTTTGTGTAAACCAATACATATTTAAGCAATTCTTTTGTTCGTGACAATCCTGAACGCATTCAAAAATATTATACTTTTTTTTTTTTTAAATAAGCATTTTGTGCTCCTTCTGGCTTGTAGCAGTAGCAATAGCTAATAATCATAAGGTAAGTTAAAGCTGTTGTCCAGCTGCTTCTCTGCTGAACCATGGACATCCCCATAGGAAAAAGCTGACAGATTTTGTTAACAGATTTTTTTTTTGCCATGAACATTTCATCCAAAACTATTATTTTTGTCAGTTCAAATGTCTAATAGGAAGCTCAAAAACAATCCTGCAGTATTAGTTGCTTATTAAATGTAAATAGCTTTCACTTAACAAGTAAAATAAATTGGACACAAGTAAACGCTGCTTTCATGTGCATGATGACATTTTGTTTTGTACAATGCCCCTTTAATGTACCTTTATGTGCGGACCTGGGAATTCAATTTTAATTCAAATATTTCATTGAAAATTTCTCTCTATATTACATATTGTCCTGCCATTTTTTATCTCATCAAAGAGAGCATCCACATGCACTGCTGTATAGCTTTAAATATACACCTAAGAGTTGATGTTTTACAGAATAACTGTTCTTGCTAGAAAAAAAATAACAAAAAATATATATATTTTATTTTACTTTGTTTAAGGTTTGCATATTAGATTACTTAACATCAAGGCCAAACATTAGTGCCTTAGGCAAATATAACACATGTAGAAGCTTTGAGATTGTTTACAGACATTGTCAAAGAGAAAAGCATTTCTGACCAAAAAAAATAAAACATTTAGCGTGACTTTTTTTTTTTTCTACTTCAAGTAACAATTGCATGTAATAGCTAGATGCAGATAAGAAGACATAACGTCAAAGCCATTTTTCTCAAAGTGCTGTTCACTTCAAAGCTGTGGGTAATTGACCCTTTCAGAACAGACTTTACAGAAGTATTTCATTTCCTCTGCCTCCTCACTTATGTTACTGATTTGTCAGAAAAGGCTTCCTTTTTTAGTCTCTGCTTTTTTTCTAGGTATGTTTTGTATGGTGTTTATATAAAATACATATTATAGTATATAGTGACACTTGAATTTGGAACTGACAAAGTTATAAGATAAACATTGGGAAAGTTCTATTTCTGGTATTGCTTCAGATGATATGAAGGGATATATTCTAAAAGATTACATTCAATAACACAAAAAATCATCATATAGAAATGTACTTATATAATTGTTATTTCTACTACTTCTACAGGTGTGATTACCTTAAAAAAATAATATCATTTTATTTACAACATTTTGAGAGAATTCTTATTTTGCCTATACAGTATATTATAGAACAGGTATAATGAATGGGCTTTCTTTGGAAGTGTTGAAATACAATTTGCTTATCCTGTTTATCTCTAACCTCATCCTTAGGTGCCCATTTAAGAACGTGCGAGAGGACGTGATCCGATATTGCGGATCATGTCCACTGCACATTGATAAATGCCGACAGCATACGCTGTCTGCATTTATCATTGCACCAGCAGTTCTTGTGAACTGCTGGTGCAATACCGCCCCCTGCAGCTTCGCTGCCAATCAACCCGATCGTACTGGATCGGGCTGATTTCCGGCGATGTCTGTCCACCGCCTCAGAGCAGACGGACAGATTATGGAGCAGCGGTCTTAAGACTGCTGCTCCATAACTTGTGTTTCTGGCGAGCCTGAAGGCTCGCCAGAAACACGGGGCATCAAGCTCTATAATGAGCTTGATAAATAGGTCCCTGTTACGGTTACCCTTAGTCTCGCTGAGAGATGGACCGCTTAGTAGCCTGGATCCCTATTGCTAAAGAGGGGAGAAGCTGCTTTCCATAGTATTCTATATGAGTCTCGCAAATATAGAATAATCTCCCTTAGCTGTAGTACAGCTAGGATACCCTTCTGCCCACAAAAACGAGTCAACGCTGCGATTGAGGGTCAAACAAGAACTCAGCACTGGGATGCCCAGCCTGCTTTTTATTAAGGTTACATGCACACAGGGCACTCCCAGGGGGAGAGGGGGGGGAAGCACAAAATCCCCCATCACACATTTAGATAGAGAGCACTGTCCTTTGACAGGCCACAATAGGATTACAGTACTTAAGATAACAAGTTTACAAGTTCATCTTATCAATTAGCAGTCTGGCTCCAGAGGTGATTAGACAATGGGATTGGTTATCCCTAAACTTAGAGCTGAGGCCAGCAAAAATGTGTATTTAGGCAATAGTTTCTAAAAGCTGAAAAAAAAGAGTTAACTCTTTATGAAATGATACTTGTTACGGTTTTCTTGGAGCCCTTCTTAGGCGCTGGCTTGCTGGTTCAGGCATTGCTGCTGGGAAATAAGCTCTTCACAACAAAATAACTAATGCTTCTGTAACAGTGCTCCCTTTCTGTGGAACACTCTGGCAGACACGGTCTGACCCCTTTTCGGGGCAGACTAAGGCTGTCCAGACCGCTGGTTATGCGGGGCTGAGGTCTGTTTGTCTGGACAACCCGTCGGCGTTGCCATTCTGTTTCCCAGGTCTGTAAGTAATGGTGAAATTGAAGGGTTGCAACGATAAGCTCCAACGTAATAGCCTGCCGTTATCTCCAGAGACCCGGTTCAGCCACACCAACGGGTTATGGTCGGTGACCAGAGTGAACTCCTGACCATATAAATAGGGAGTCAATTTCTTTAATGCCCACACCAAAGCCAAACACTCCTTTTCGACCGCTGCATAGCTGACTTCGCGGGGCAGGAGCTTCCGGCTGATGTAGGCAACTGGATGCTCTCCTCCATCTTCGCCTACTTGGCTGAGGACAGCTCCCAGCCCGAACATGGAAGCGTCTGTATGGACGATAAAACGTTTGTTAAGGGCTGGGGCCGCCAAGACAGGAGCGTTAATTAGAGCATTTTTGAGAGCCTGGAAAGCCGTTTCACAGTGGGGAGACCACAGGACCTGTCGAGGTAAGTTCTTCTTGGTCAAGTCAGTCAGGGGTTTGGCAAGTGTGCTGTAGTCTGGTACGAACCGTCTATAGTACCCTGCCGTGCCCAGGAAGGCTAGGACCTGAGTCTTAGTGATGGGGGTGGGCCAATTGGCGACAGCTTCTTTTTGCCGGCTCTGGTCGCTGCTTTCCACACCCCACCCGGTGACCCAGGTACTGTACCTCGGCCATCCCAAAGTGGCATTTTTCTGGCTTCAGAGTCAGGCCAGCAGCCCGGATCTGATCCAGAACCATTCCCACATGAGCTAAGTGGTCCTCCCAGGACTCACTGTGGATCGCTATGTCGTCCAGGTAGGCGCAAGCAAAACTCTGGAAGCCATCCAGGAGCCTATCCACCAAGCGCTGGAATGTAGCTGGGGCATTCTTCATCCCAAACGGCATTACCCTAAACTGATATAAGCCGAATGGGGTGACGAATGCCGACTTGGGGATAGCCTCCAGGGCCAGGGGAATCTGCCAGTAACCTTTGCAGAGGTCAATAGTGGTCAGGTAATTTCCCCTGGCTATACGATCGAGTAGCTCGTCTACCCTGGGCATAGGGTAAGCGTCCGTCACAGTATTTTCATTGAGCCTCCGATAGTCTACACAGAACCGGGTGGTCCCATCTTTCTTGGGCACCAAGACAACTGGGGAGGCCCATGGACTATCGGAGGGCTCAATTACCCTGAGCTGGAGCATCTCATCGATCTCCTTCTTCATTCCTGTCCTAACTGCTTCGGGGATTCGGTACGGAGCCTGGCGCAAGGGAGCTTGTCCCGGAGTATCTACCTGGTGGGTGGTTAAAGTAGTGTACCCTGGCTTCGGGGAGAAGGTGAGGTGTTTGGACTGGAGGAGTTGGTTGAGCTGCTCCCTTTCAGTGGGGCTAAGTCGGTCCCCTATCTGAACCTGCGCCACTATACCTGTGGGGAGACTCTTTTCTAATAGGTCTGGAATGGGTAAACTGTCGGGGTCTTCCTGAGGGGAACAACATACGGCCGTCACGTTCTCTGGTCGCTCAAAATATTCCTTGAGCATGTTTACATGGAATGTCTTTCTAAGATTGTTGTCATGGCAGCTAGCTATCACATAAGTGGTGTCTCCCCTTTTCTCTACGATCTGGTAGGGACCCTGCCAGGACGCCTGCAATTTGTCTGTCTTCACCGGCTTAAGTACTAACACCTTTTGTCCTATGGTGAAGATTCTCTTTCGGGCCCCCCGATCGTACCATACTTTCTGTCTTCTCTGGGCCAACTGGAGATTAGCCCGCACGGATTTGGCTAATTGCTCCATTCGGTCCCTGAGTTCCAGCACGTATGGCACAATGGGGACACCGTCAGCCTCCATCTCTCCCTCCCAGTGCTCCCGGATCAGGTTTAGGGGTCCCCGTACCTTTCTTCCGTAGAGCAACTCGAAGGGAGAGAACCCTGTCGTTTCCTGGGGCACCTCCCGATAAGCAAATAGGAGGTGCGGCAGGAAGCGTTCCCAGTCTCGGTATTCCTGAGTGAACGTCTTGAGCATTTGCTTGAGGGTCCCATTGAACCTCTCACACAGCCCGTTCGTCTGGGGGTGGTATGGGGAGCTCAGGAGGGACTTAATTTTGCAAACCTGCCAGAGTTGTTGGGTTAATTCAGCCGTAAATTGGGTGCCTCGGTCAGATAGGATTTCTTTTGGAAATCCTACCCGGGAGAACACCTGTACTAGTGCATTCGCTACCGTATCCGCTTGTATGTTGGATAGGGCGACAGCCTCTGGGTACCTGGTAGCGTAGTCCACTACGGTAAGAATGTAGCGCTTACCGGAGGGACTAGGGGTAGCCAGTGGTCCCACTAGGTCAATAGCAACCCGGCTGAAGGGTTCCTCTACAATGGGCATATTTACTAGCTGGGCTTTAGGGTGATCGCCTCGCCTTCCTACTCGTTGACACACATCGCAGGTGTTACAGTAAGTTCTAACGTCAGCGTGCACCCCTGGCCAAAAGAACGTGTGAGTAATGCGGTGTAGGGTACGGGTAACGGCTAGGTGGCCTGCTAAGGGGATGTCGTGGCCTATTTTGAGGATTTCTTGACGGTATTTGTGGGGCACTACCAGCTGTCGCCTACGCTGTCCCCTTTTCTCTGTCCAGCGGTATAGTTTCCCTTTTTCCCATAAGAATGTTTCGTTATCTGCCCCGCCCCCTCCGGTCTCTGCTCGTTCCCGGTACTTTTGTAAGGTCGGGTCAGTCTTAGACTCTGCCTCGAAAGCATCTGGGGTGTCCCAGGGTATGGGGCCTAACCTGTCAGGCAAGGTCGGGGTAGGTCTTACCTGTGTCTCCCGCACTGGTGAGAGCTCTCGCTCCGTCCGGGCTTGGGCCCGTGTAGTCACTGGGTCCGCCTCGTTGTTGCATACTGGAGCATAGGCAGAAGTCATGGGGCCCAAATCGTTGCCCAGTAGTACTTCGGCAGGTAAATTATCCATTAGGCCCACGTTCACAGACCCCTTTCCCGCTCCCCAATCAAGATGCACTTTAGCTGTTGGAATTTTGTACACATCCCCCCCCGCCACTCTAACGGCCACAGTCTGTCCGGATCGCTTGTGCTCTGGCACCAAATGACTCTGTACCAGCGTGATAGTAGCCCCTGTGTCTCGCAATCCCTCGGTAGATCGCCCCTCGAGCCATACCCTCTGCCGATGGTGCTGGCGGTTATCTGAGGCAGCATATACAGGGTCTGCCTCGTGAAGCGGCCCCACATATCCCTCCATAGGGGCCTCTTGGTTAACACAGAGGGCCCGGGCCGGACGATAGGACCCAGAGGGGTAATTGTAATTCCTGGGTGTCTGGTGCGTATTAAGGGGGCAGCTAGCCATGAAATGCCCTGGTTGCTTGCATCGGTGGCAAGTCGGTCTGTGACGCTCAGAGCTGTTATTGGGTGGTCCTGAGTGTCGGACGGGCCCTGTGGGCACCGGGGCTCGGAATTCAGCACGAGGGGGTGCACGGTAAACCTCTCTGGGTTCGACCCGTGCTGGAGCTCGGTAGTTCATGGGTTCGTGAAGACGGGAGTCATAATGTTCATCGGCCAATTTGGCTGCTTCTTCTAAGGTAGAAGGCCGCCTGTCTCGCAGCCATTCCTTCCCTTGCTGTTCCATGCCATTATAAAAATGTTCTAAGAGAAACAATTGTAAAATTTCCTCCCCAGTCACCGCTTTACTTCCGCTCAGCCAGTGATTTGCCGCTCTCCGCATTCGGTGCGCCCATTCCATATGGGTATCGTTAGGCTTCTTTCCCGTGCCCCGAAACTGTCGGCGATACGTGTCCGGAGTTACAGCGTACCGTCGCAACAGTGTCTCCTTAACTAGCTCATACTGTGTCACTTCCTTAGCACCCAGAGTACGAAAGGCTTCCAGGGCTCGCCCGGATAGTTTCCCAGACAATATCGTGGGCCACTCTCTGTTGGGAATCTGGTGCAGGGCACATTGCCTTTCGAAGTCCGCCAAATATTCATCAATCCCTGTCTCGCTCTCTAGAAAGGGTCGAAATGCCGTATAGGGTATCTTGGGCCTCCCAGCATTTTCGACAGGGATGATTACCTGCGGGGCTACAGCATTGCGGTGTGCGTTCGCTAGGTTGAGTTCGTGGGCTCGAGTCTCTCGTATATCCTCGTCCGCCTCCGCCATCAACTGCTGTACCAATTCCATGGAGGGGTTCGGCCCGTATAATGAGAGCCTTTCCCGAACAATCCTGGTTTTTTCGTCACTAATCGTGGTCGGTGTTTCCGCCATTGTGAAGCTCTGATCCAGTTCGTTCAATTCTGCGATCAGCTCTCTCCTCGGCCGGTTGCTGGTGTACCCCCCTCTGCTTTCAAGTAAATCCTTTAGGGTTGTACGCTTCAATTTTTTGTAAGCGCTCTCCATCCGTTCTGTACCTCTCCTAGGAAATCCAGGAAAATCCCGCCGCTGCCGCCAAATGTTACGGTTACCCTTAGTCTCGCTGAGAGATGGACCGCTTAGTAGCCTGGATCCCTATTGCTAAAGAGGGGAGAAGCTGCTTTCCATAGTATTCTATATGAGTCTCGCAAATATAGAATAATCTCCCTTAGCTGTAGTACAGCTAGGATACCCTTCTGCCCACAAAAACGAGTCAACGCTGCGATTGAGGGTCAAACAAGAACTCAGCACTGGGATGCCCAGCCTGCTTTTTATTAAGGTTACATGCACACAGGGCACTCCCAGGGGGAGAGGGGGGGGAAGCACAAAATCCCCCATCACACATTTAGATAGAGAGCACTGTCCTTTGACAGGCCACAATAGGATTACAGTACTTAAGATAACAAGTTTACAAGTTCATCTTATCAATTAGCAGTCTGGCTCCAGAGGTGATTAGACAATGGGATTGGTTATCCCTAAACTTAGAGCTGAGGCCAGCAAAAATGTGTATTTAGGCAATAGTTTCTAAAAGCTGAAAAAAAAGAGTTAACTCTTTATGAAATGATACTTGTTACGGTTTTCTTG
Source organism: Bombina bombina (assembly GCF_027579735.1). Taxonomy (NCBI): domain Eukaryota; kingdom Metazoa; phylum Chordata; class Amphibia; order Anura; family Bombinatoridae; genus Bombina; species Bombina bombina. The sequence goes on along the minus strand of NC_069503.1, from coordinate 596,564,144 downwards.
GAGCCCTTCTTAGGCGCTGGCTTGCTGGTTCAGGCATTGCTGCTGGGAAATAAGCTCTTCACAACAAAATAACTAATGCTTCTGTAACAGTCCCCTAATGTTTGTCCTCCCCTAAAATCCAATAAACAGACATTAAAGACCCAAACTCATCTCTAGTTTCTCAAATGTGCAAACTGTAGATCTCTGCACATAGACTTCTCCCAAACTGTAATCCAAAATATCAAAAAATATCACCTTAGAACTTCAATAATGTCCATCAAATTTATAAAAAAAAATCCACAAAAAGACAAAGTTTAAATGACAAATTTTAGTAATGTATATATCGTCATGTCTGTAATTATTGTGTAAAATCATAACATGACTGAAAATTGTTGTCTTTTTGTGGACATTATAGAAGTGCTATATGAAAAGGCAAGTCCAGTTACAGTTATTCAAAAATTACCATTGCTATTTCTTTGGGTCAAAGTATAAACAGACAACGTTTCAAGACCAAAGTTCGCTTAATCATGATTAAGGGTCTGTTGGCTTGAAACATAGTCTGTTTTACTTTGACCCATATTAAATAATAAAGATCTTAATGTATGTGACTGGACTTGTCTTTTAATTTACGATCTCAAGGGGTTGGCCTCCCCTGTCTGTACCTGCAGATGGGAGATAGCGATGCCTTGTCATTTAACATTGGACATCATAGAAGTGCTTCTGTAATATTTTAGATTACTAACCCACAACCCAACCCAAAATGTTAACCTAACCTCTAGCTATAAATACTTAAACTAACTCCAAACACTAATCTTATCTTTAACCGCTAACCCTTACTGTAAACTCTAACCCAACTCATTCTGAAATCCACAGAGACAATTGGGCAGAACACCCAGTGGAAGTTATGAGCATGACTGCGTATGCTAAAGTCTCATGCATATGAGAAAGTATTTTATTTGAAATGAGCTACTAATTTCTGTTTTTAGAAAGGTATTTGATCTGCATAGTACAATATTTGAAGAGATTAAGATCACTTAGCTATCTTGAAAGCAGTTGAAATCAGATGTTTTTAAAAGATGTTACTACACCCATAGAGTGCATTATTATTCCATTAGCAAACAATATTTCGTTTTCAGAGGCATTTGCACATATGCTGTGAGAACCCTCTGGGCCAGTATTAAAACATGACACCTTCTTAGAGAGTCAGTGGTGGTTTGTATGACATAGACATATTACACTACCACATGTACCATATGTGTGTATACCGCTGAAACAGTAATAACTTTTCCTTGAAACATTTTTTCTATTGAAATTATAGTACAATAATGTTTAATTTAAAATTGATATGCACCGATACACATTTCGATTTTGACCTTTCTGTCCCTTTAAGAATTGTAATAATGTATGTATAATAAATCCAAACACTTATTTGCAATTATAAATTAACACTTTAAAGGGATACTAAATCCAAATATTTTCTTTCATGATTCAAGTAGAGAATACAATTTTAAACAACATTCCAATTTACTTCTATTATCTAATTTGCTTCCTTCTTTGGATATCCTTGATTGAAGAAATAGCAATGCACATGGGGGAGCCAAGCACACAAGGCATCTATGTGCAGCAACCAATCAGCAGCTACTGAGCCTATCTAGATATGCTTTTCAGCAAAGTATGTCAAGAGAATTAAGCAAATGAGATAATAGAAGTCATTTTCAAAGTTGTTTAAAATGGCATACTCTTTTTAAATCACAAAAGAAAATATTTGGGTTTCATGTCCCTTTAATGTTAACATTCTTTTTAGTTTCATGCCTTTTTAACCCTTTCTTTATTATTTTGTGTCAATAAAACTGTATGTATGTATATATAAATATACTCCAAACACTTATTTGAAGTAATAAATGAACACTCTAACATTAACATTTTTTTTTTCATTTTTCATAGTTTAAAAGTGTAGTTTGTTCTCTATTTTAATATCTAATTAAAATATAAATTGATCAGTAATGTTAATAGTAAAAAACATGCATAGGCCTAGATTTAACATTGGTCGGGCAGACAGGGGTGGACATCTCTGGCCCTGTCCGCCCGGCATCGTGGTTAGCCGCCCCCTGCTTGTGTGTGGCCAATCGCATGCAAGCAGTGTCTGTCAATCACCCTGGATGGAAAAGTCAGAGGGATTGTGTTCTGCCATTATTCAGTTGGGGAAGTGGGTTAAGAAGCAGCAGTGTGATGGCCGCTGCTTTTTAAAGGGACACTCCAGACAAAATTGAAATCCACATGGATACATTTCAGTTTTGTTTAGAAGCTTTTTTGTAATACACATGTATTAGCAAAAGTGCTTTAATCAAAGCTATAGATGTTTCAAATGTGTATTTAAGTATGCACCGTGCACCAGCATTTTAAACACAGCACTTGCTCAGAGAGCCTAAGTTGCTTGTATCATCTGGTAATGACTCAGTTTGTAAATTGCTGATATGATACAAGTCCCGCTGGTGCTCTCAGTTGCAGTATTTAAAATGCTGGTACACTGAAAATATCTAGCTATGCTTCACGTGCACGTGCAGACAAAAATGATAACACTAAAACAGTGATAAGTTTTACAAGAAGCATTTTTGCCAATACATTTATATTGCAAATAAGTTTCTGTTCAAATATGTAATTCATCTAGGGCATTCAAATTTGGACTACAATGTCCCTTAAACTCTCGGCTGCAGGCTCGCTAACCCGAAGGTGCTCCGAAGCTACTCTCAAAGCTTCTTAAATGGAGCTCACAATGTCTACATTTGCCATGCTACAATGGTCACATGTCTGAGAAAAATGATGCAAAAGTGTTTTCTGGAGAATGGAAATAAGACTTTCAATGATACTGGACAGGCTAATGCAATGTCAAGTAATTTAAAATTAAAATCTGTTTTTCTGATGGATTGAGATGGCTTCAGATTTAGAAAATGGATTATCACTCTTCATCACTACTTGAAATATTGTTTTCAATAACTCAAAGGGACTTTAAAGTGAAAGTAAATCCTAGCGTTTTACAAATGCTAGGACTTACTATTGAAAGAAATGTGCCAAAAGAAAAGCGCTACACTCCCTGTTAGGTTTGTGTTGCTTAAGGTGGTGTCCACGCTATATATCAACGTGTGAGGTTTCAATAATGATGATGATGTTATGGTTAAAATTATTATTTAATTACAACTCTTAAAATCAGATTAAAAATCAACATGAAATTACTATGAAAAACACAATTAAAACACAATTAATTGTTAGTGTACAATACACAATGGCATTAAATTACAGTACAATGTTAATAAAATTAAATTGAAATTTCTGTTATATATTTCTTTAGGATAGTAATGACATAATTTAACATTTAATATAAAGATAAGTTTGTGTGGTATAACCCTTTGGCGCATTTTGATACATCTTTTCTGAGGACTTACTATTGAAACAAATAAAGGGCACTTTCATTCATGAAGTATAAGATACTTCATGTAGAAAGCTCCTTTATTTGATTCAACCGATCGCTTCTCTTAGCTCCTACAGCAGAGCACGGCTAAAAACATTTTAGGCTAAGAGGTGACATTTTCACCTCTTAGCCAATAGCAGTGTAAATCCGGCTCCCATAGGCGCCAAGCCGGATTTACCGCACGGCTATTGGCTAAGAGGTGAAAACATCACCTCTTAGCCAAAAATATTTTTAGCCGTGGGCTGCCGAAGCAACTAAAATGGCGATCGATTGAATCAAATAAAGGAGCTTTCTACATGAAGTATCTTATACTTCATGAATGAAAGTGCCCTTTATTTGTTTCAATAGTCAATCCTAGCATTTGTACAATGCTAGGATTTACTTTCACTTTAAGACATGTATAGTTTATATCAGTAATTAAATACTGAGCTGCAGAAAACTTTTGATCAGCAACATTTTAAAAGCATTTAAAACTGTCACTTAATTACTAATTCATTAAACTACTTGAAAACTGCAGTGAATATATTTATCTTATCTCCATAATTTGGACCTATTAGGGTTAGCTATAAATGTGTGTCTACTGCTCCAAGCAATCACTGTCTACAATGTTGCTGATTTAGACTAGTTATAGCAGTGTGGAAAAATCCCAAATTGCATAGAAAATCAAGGCATGCAAATTAAATAATGGGTCCCATGTACCTGGGAACCTGTCTGTCCGTCCGTCTTTCCGGAAAACGTGCAGTGGACATTGCACATCTTCAGCCCTGATGTACCATTGCACAAGTGCTTGCTTGTACAACACTGCCTCCTGCTCTCCTGCTGCCAATGGAATGAGAGTAGGGCTTGTCAATCACCTGCATAAATTTGTTTGGGAGGGTTTTTATCTCCGCCAAATCAGAGGTGACAGAGAGGGTAAGATGAAGTGGTCGGATGGAAAGCAGGCTTGCATGAGCAACAATGCCTCACAAGGGCTCAAAAGCAGCATCTGTAGGTTTAATGGACAGTCTACTCCAGAATTGTATTGTTTTAAAACATAGTCCCTTTATTACCTATTTCCCAGTTTTGCATAACTAACACAGTTATATTAATATACTTTTTACCTCTGTGATTACCTTGTATCTAAGCCTTTGCAGACTGCCCCCTTATTTCAGTTCTTTTGACAGACTTGCATTTTAGTCAATTAGTACTTACTCCTAGGTAACTCTACGGACATGAGCACAATGTTGTTTATAGGGCACACACGAACTAATGCCCTCTAGCTGTGGAAAAACTGTCAAAATGCACTGAGATTAGAGGTGGCCTTCAAGGGCTTAGATATTAGCATATGAGCCTACCTAGGTTTAGCTTTCAACAAAGAATAACAAGAGAACAAAGCAAATTTGATGATAAAAGTAAATTTGAAAGTTTAACATTACATGCCCTATCTGAATCATGAATCAAGTTTAATTTTGACTAAATTTTCCCTTTAATACGGCGAACCCACTAAGTGCATATTAATTTCTTTCTTTTCTTTCTTTCCTTTTGATCTTACGTGGATAGGTAGATAATATTAAGAATGATTTTTCTATAATTTTGACAGTTAAGTTCTCAGATATTAATGGGCTCTTCTAGAAAGAAATATTATAGTCACTTTTTATAACTGATGTTTAGAAAGCTGAAAAGCGTGCTTTCATTTAGCTAATTTTATTCCGAATGGTATAGTTTTGCTGAATGTCACTTTTACATTTATATTTATATTAATAGCTGGAAACTAAAAAGTGCACCCTGTGAACAATTACATATTTCTCTTTTATGTAGCATAGCTAATCAACTACTTTGATCCACACCTTTGAAAATTCTATATCACAAAATTTACTTAATGTTTTTTTGTGACTTTAGGCAAAAAAATAATAATTAGTTGCTTTTAATCTCTGTAGGTACACAGGGGTTTAAAATACTGATTTTAGTACTTGATAAAACTTACGTCTTAAGGAATAGATGGTCTTCATCCTAATATGGAGGGGTAGAAATAAATAAGAAAAAATCTAGACGGAGGGGCCGATTTATCAAGGGCCAATTGGCCCCTGTTTCCATGCGAGCCTTCAGGCTTGCCAGAAACGGCCGTTAAGAACCAGCGGTCTTAAGACCGATGCTCCTTAACTAGTCCTCTGCCTCTGAGGCTGTGGAAATCAATCCACCCGATCTTATACAATCAGTTGATTGACACCTCCTGCTAGTGGCCGATTGGTGGCAAATCTGCAGGGGGCGGCATTGCACAAGCAGTTCACCAGAATTGCTTGTTCAATGTTAAATGCCGACAACGTATGCGCTGAGCGGTTCATGTTGGACAGACACTTGGTAAATCGACCCCAGACCCTGTTCATGATCCAGAGGGGAGGGTACAAAATAAAAAAATATATATATTTTTAAATGTCTGTGTATGTGTGCGTGTATGCGCATGTGAGCATGTGTGCATGTGTATGTGTGTGCATGTGTATGTTTGCGTGTGTGCATGTGTACGTCCGTGTGTGTATGTGCATGTGTATGCATGTGTGTGTTTGTGTGTGTAATCTCCTGTACTAAATACATATCTTGATCACAAAGCATATTTAAATCTATTAAGGGACAAAATTGTTATATTACACTCATTTTATCAGATAGAAAGTGTCAATAATAAGTGAAATGTGTGTGGCTATTATTAAACGCCTTGGAATATAGTAAAAATTGGCTTAAAGGGACGGTCTAATAGAAAAATGTTTTTGTTTAAAAAGATAGATTATCCCTTTATTACCCATTCCCCAGTTTTGCATAACCAACAAGGTTATATTAATATACTTTTTACCTCTGCGATCAGGGCCAGATTGGCCTGCCGGGATACTGGAAAAAATCCCGGTGGGCCGTCTGGCTATTGGCAGATAGGGAGCACAGTGAATAAGCTTGTTGAGCACACAGAACATCACAATAAATAATTCCACTTTTAAAGAATCATTTTGATAGCATATGTGCTATATTATTACTAATTACTTTGTGCTATATTATAACTATTACTATATATTACTAATTATTTTGTGCTATATTATTACTATTACTATATTCTACTAATACTACATATTGCTACATAGTACTACTACAAGACTGAGCTCCTTCTAACTTTCCCTCTGTTGATAGGTCTCAGGAGTGTCCTCCAGTAATGTTTGTGTATTTATCAGCAGCAGTTGCCACCAACGTGTTACGTATTGTAAGTATGAATATTATTAATTAATAGCAGTATACAATTATTGTCAGTGATAGCTACAATCAATGTAGCAGAATTTTGTCAATACATCCCAGTAAGGTGTTAAATCTCTGTAGTGTACCCCAAAATATTCCTATTTAGATATATATAAATTTGACAACAATATTATTATTAAAATTAATATTTAATCTCAATATTAAATATTCTTAAATTCTGATCAGTTTATCTTTATGTACACCTTGATTATATTTATGTAGTAACTGAATATCACCTATGACCAGTTATATCTATCAATTTATCAATACAATATTAAAATATAAAGCAGGCTATAGAGATATTTAGATTAATTACTATTCAATAAATATTGTCTATTAACCTATGAATGGACACAATATTTCTATAATTTAACCTTTGCTCAGAATTAATTAAAGGTACCTCAGTATTATGGACACTATATTTCTATAAATTAACCTTAACTCAAAATTAATCACTTAACAAATATCCCACATGAATTTTACAAGAACAATTTGTAAATAGCCAGAAAGTTTAACCAATTCAATATATATAGCTTATTTAACAACGTTTGTACTAACCTATGTTCAAATCTTACAATAAAATCTTATCTTAACTCTAACAAGCTAATGGAATTTCCAGGGAAATATAATTCACTATTTTTAACTCAATATAATCTAATATACTTCACTTAAACCCAAAGAATGTTATACATCAATTTAACACAATAGCCAAATTTATGTGCAATTCTTAAAATATTTCACAGTAAATAAGAAAATGAATTTATAAGTATGGAATACAAAACCTTTCCTAATAATAGTTATTTAGCGCTAATATATTTAATATATGAAGTACACTGGTCTATTTAATACTAGTGTTGCAACTATAAAATACCTCTTTAAATACTAGCTTCAATTAAACTACAGCAATGAAGAATATACCGCTTAATACATTACCAGATACCAATAAGAGAGTTTCAGCTTTTCTAACCAGAAATTTTCCAAAGTCCTACGTGAAGCTATTTTTGCAAACAGGGTATCACAAACACAGAGGTATTTCTCTATTTTCAACAGAGTTATTCCAAGTCAGGCCCCAAACCAAAGTGTGTTTTAGTGTCTTCTTCCCTTCTTTTCATAGTATTTTTGTCCCTGACAAATTCCACCTTCATTTCTAAATCACCCAATGGAAATTCTCTGGATACACTCTTTTAGTCTGAGCTTATCTCTCATTGGCCCTTGGAAATGCATAGGGTAATTTGAAGTCCCCTGACAATTTAAAATAGCCTTTGGTTGCAATTCTCGTATTGAACACCGGGGGGGGGGGGGGCAATAGGCAACGGAATGTAGTTTCATTAGCAAATACTAGTACAGAAAAATATATTTTCTTAAATGTATATTCAATATATTTATTATTTCCACATGTTTTTCTGTTTCTCATATTTTGAATGTTGATCACACTTTTTATCTTTAGAGTCTTGCGGCTTGGGCCCACACTTCCCGGGATGATGACGTCATTTTGTGGGGCGGATCTACCCAGGAGAGCGTGGTAGCCCGGTCGATTACACAGTGTGATATATATCTGGTGGAGGGTAAGTAGATTTGTTTGTACACTTTTTGGTCTGAGGACGGACTGCTTCATGTCCGAAAACGTTCACTAAATAAAGTGACATTGGATTTCAAAAGTTCCCTTGGAGTGCCCTTGTTATCCCTTTTTTTTCTTTTTAATATATATATATATATATATATATATATATATATATACATATGATATATACAGTATGTCCTACTTATATTTTAAAATATGTATTTAAAAGTTATATTTCTATGAGTGGACTAGTAGTTATAATTGAATATAGATATATGTATATTTGACTTTATTTGTATATCAGTTGATAATTAGTCATACTATTATTTGATTTTTGATAGAATCATATCATTCCATATCTAGGTATTACATTGCATTTTTTGAGCAAATCTCTATATTACATACATACCTGCAATATAATTTTGTTGGAACCAATATCACCATAGATATACTGTATATATATATATATATATATATATATATATATATATATATATATATATATATTACTGTGTTACCCTCCTAGGGACAGCTGCCTGGGTGCAAAGATAAATCAAATATTCCTTGCAAATAAATGCACTCACAGGTCTTTTTCAAGGTGAAAAAAACAAAGCTTTCTTTAATGAAAAGTTTTCAGGGATTTCTTCCCCTTCATCAGCATAACAAAGTGAGAGAAAACAATCAAATTTATACACATGTGTACAATCAACAAACAATTCATACCTGTGTTCACTCAGTGAAATTTGCGGCAAAACTATTGTGTGGAACGCATAGCTTGCGTTCCAACTGTGCTAAACCGGAAGTGTCTATCTCTACTACATCCGGTATATTACGTCAAATAATATAAGTGCCAGTTTTATAAATCAAAACGATGTGGTTAATGTGTAAGTGTACTTATATATATATCTTTAACTTCATTATTATTGACTATATAATATATATATATATATATATATATATATATTTTATTTGAATTCACCAATGCAGCTACCCACTTAAAACAGCAGACACTTATTTAATATATATTTAAGTTTTAAGATTATATTCTTATATAGATTCTAGCTTACACAGGGTTAAATATATTTTTTTAAGCTTCTCCTGCTATTTTCAATAGAGACGTTAGTCTGAGCTTCGTGTATTTTAACTCATCATAGGGTAATTAACACATGATAAGGGCCACATTCCCTGAGAATTTTTGTATATTTAAATATCAGTTCAGACTGAACGTCTGTTGTCTACAGGGGGCATCCTGAATTAGGTAAGTATCAGGGCAATTATTTAAGTTATTTAGAAATACATCAAAGTGCAGTCTGTATATTGAGTGTAGAGAGGGGTCTAGGCTGAAAGGTCTGATTTTAGAATTTAATGCAACATACATTAACCAAATTTTCATATACAAATTAATTATTTCTCTACATCATATATCTGTTTATATGTAAATATATATATATATATATATATATATATATATATTACATATGGTTACTCACCTATTCCCTGACCCCTCTAGTTCTTTGCCAACTTATGACTTTTCTATCCCCGACGACGGCATCACCATCTGCCCAAGTCTGCTGCCTTAGAATTACACTTGACTCAAATCTATCCTTCATCTCCCACATCCAATCACTTTCTTCATCCTGCTGCAACCATCTACAAAATATTTCTATGATTCGCCCTTTTCTGAGCCCTAACACCACAAAGCAAATAATCCACTCCCTTGTTACTTCCTGACTTGACTACTGCAATAACCTACTTACTGGCCTTTCTCTTTCCCACCTCTCCCCCTTCGATCCAGCCTAAATGCCTCTGCCAGGCTAATCCACATTTCCCGTCGCTCTGTATATGCTGCACCTCTCTTTGAGTCCCTTCATTGGCACCCCATTCACAGCAGAATTAAATTCAAAATTATCATCCTTGCATACAAAGCACTTACCAACGCCACTCCCCACTACCTATCCTCTATAATCAACAAATATACTCCCACCCACTAAGATCCAACAATGACTTGCTTCTTGCAACTTCGACTATCACTTCTTCCCATGCTAGACTGCAGGACTTCTGTTGTGCAGCACCTACCCTTTGGAACACTCTCCCTCGTGCTGTCAGGCTTTCATCTAATCTTTCTTCTTTTAAATGCTCCCTGAAGACTTTTTTTGTTCAGAGAAGCCTACCACCCAACTCAATAATAAATTAATTTCACTTGCCTAACATTTCCCTCATCTAACTCTGTATTAACTTCTTTCTCACTCTTGCAGTCCTCACCTCCTGTTTCTCAACCTCCTAACTTTCTAGATTGTAAGTTCCCATGGGGGCCCTCAATTCCTCCTGTATGTGTTTGTAAAATGATGTCTTGTCTCTTACAAGTTATATATCATTGTTTTATTTAAATTAATTGTACCCATGGACAGCGCTGCGGAATATGTTGGTGCTTCATAAATAAAGTATAATAATATTAATTACTTTGTGCTATATTATTACTATTACTATATATTATCAATTACTTGTGCTATATTATTACTATTACTATATATTACTAGTTTCGTTGTGCTATATTATTACTATCACTATATATTACTAATTACTTTGTGCTATATTGTTACTATTACTATATATTACTAATTACTTTGTGCTATATTATTACTGCAACTACAGTATATATTACCAATTGCTTTGTGCTATATTATTACTAGATGTTTCTAGTTTATTTGTTTCATATTATTACTAATACTATATATTACTAATTATTGTGTGCTATATTATTACTATCACTTTATATTACTCATTACTTTGTGCAATATTATTACTATTACCATATACAAATGGAACTGCTACAGAGTGCAGAATTGTAAGATTTTTTTGTAAGACTTAACTAAGATCTTGCCCTGTTTTAACATTATTATTTTTTTCCATGTTATTTCCAGGCTGTTATTAAAGGGACAGTCTACACTAGAATTTTTATTGTTTAAAAAGATAGATAACCCTTTTATTATTATTTATTTATTACACATTCCCCATTTTTGCATAATCCACATGTTTATATTTATATACTTTTTACCTCTGTGATTACCTTGTATCTAAGCCTCTGCAGACTGCCCCCTTATCTCAGTGCTTTTGACAGACATGCAGTTTAACCAATCAGTGCAGACTCCTAAATATCTTCACGGGAGTGAGTACAATGTTATCTATATGACACACATGAACTAGTACTGTCTTACTGTGAAAAACTTTCAAAATGCTCTGAGCTAGGAGGCGGTTTTCAACGGTTTAGAAATCAGTTTGAGCCTAGCTAGGTTTAGCTTTCCAAAAATACCAGCAAGGGAACAAAGCAAATTTGATGATAACAGTAAATTGGAAAGTTGTTTACAATTGCATGCCCTATCTGAATACTGAAACTTTAATTTTGACTAGACTGTCCCTTCAGTTAAACATAATAGTATGTTACATAATTGTAAGTAAACAATAAATAGTAAAATAACATAATTTATGTAAGAACTTACCTGATAAATTCATTTCTTTCATATTAGCAAGAGTCCATGAGCTAGTGACGTATGGGATATACATTCCTACCAGGAGGGGCAAAGTTTCCCAAACCTCAAAATGCCTATAAATACACCCCTCACCACACCCACAAATCAGTTTAACGCATAGCCAAGAAGTGGGGTGATAAGAAAAAAGTGCGAAAGCATAAAAAATAAGGAATTGGAATAATTCTGCTTTATACAAAAAAATCATAACCACCACAAAAAGGGTGGGCCTCATGGACTCTTGCTAATATGAAAGAAATGAATTTATCAGGTAAGTTCTTACATAAATTATGTTTTCTTTCATGTAATTAGCAAGAGTCCATGAGCTAGTGACGTATGGGATAATGACTACCCAAGATGTGGATCTTCCACGCAAGAGTCACTAGAGAGGGAGGGATAAAATAAAGACAGCCAATTCCGCTGAAAATAATCCACACCCAAAATAAAGTTTAAATCTTATAATGAAAAAAACGGAAATTATAAGCAGAAGAATCAAACTGAAACAGCTGCCTGAAGTACTTTTCTACCAAAAACTGCTTCAGAAGAAGAAAACACATCAAAATGGTAGAATTTAGTAAAAGTATGCTGTGACGAAACCAATCTCGCCACTGTACATTGGAGGGCCTGTTATGGAACATTCTTTGGGCTGGAGGTACATGGGCTTAAGGATACCCAGAGACTGCATGAAAATATGGAATTTTATATGCTGGACACCCCATGTACTTTCATAACTCTGTCTTATGTCTATGTCACCCTGTATCCATAAATACAGGATGGGTACAGGGTGTGAGTGCACCTTTTGGGAGCAATTGTGACTCTATAAGCCAAGTGGGCATAAAAGACTTTATAGCTAATAAGAACTGTTCCTATATTCTGTAATAAGATGTATTCTATGTATGTTTCAGATCTGATTGTGTCTCAGGAGTCTGTCTGGGTAAACTGATTGTGTCCTTGTGTGATTATGTTAACTAGACTGCCCAACATCAGATTGTCTGAGTAAACGTTCTTCCCTAGTTAATTAACTTAATATGTTAATCTGTTTTACCTGTGAATAGACAATTGTTAGAGGTTTGATGCATTGTTCATATGTTTGCTTTACTGTTAAACCAATGCCCTCTGTAACCTGAAGCCAGGGTGTATAAATCTGTGTGCTGCCTTCAAATAAAGTAGTTATTCTTTTTTAAACCTGAAATGTGGAGCTTGGTCTCATGTTTGCAGGGAAACTGGCTGGGTTGTGAATTGCTGATTCCCTATGCAGGACATTGTTCATCTGGTATTAACCCTTGGTACACTGTTGGTACCGTAACATTGGTGGCAGCGACGGAATGAACCTTATCGCCCAGAAGAGCAACTACACAAGCCAGTAACCTCAGGAAGAGGGGGATTATTACAATACTGACTAAGATGGAAAAGAGAAAAGTACATTTTGCAGCTTTTAAAAACTTCCTGGAAACAGAAGGAGAGATTGATGGGTACCTTGCGGATTTTGAGAGGCAATGTGCACTACACAAGGTACCCGCAGAGGACTGGGTCACGATATTATCTGGAAAATTATCCGGCCGGGCCAGAGAGGCTTTTCGGGCCATTCCAGATGAGGAAGTCAGGGATTATAATACTGTAAAAGAGGCTCTGCTCTCCAGGTATGCGGTTACACCGGAGGCATACAGGAGGCGGTTCAGAGACACTGTTAAATTAGCTGGAGATTCCTACCTTGAGTGGGCATGTAAGGTGCACCGCACAGCAGCTCACTGGATAGCGGGGTGCCAAGCCATATCTGGGGAAGAGGTGCTGCAGCTATTCCTGTTGGAACATTGCTTCGACAAATTACCCGCAGGAGTTCGAGAGTGGGTTCGGGACCGTAAACCCTCCACCCTGCAGGAAGCGGCTCGCTTGGCAGATGAGTATACGGATGCCCGCAAACTGGACACTGCTACCACTAAGCCCCCTGCTAGAGTGGAGTACAGACCCCCAGTCACCCCAGCAGCTGCCAGTTACCAAACCCCGGCGCACCACTATACCACACGGCCTCCGGCCACAAACTACCCTCAGAGAGCCCTGCGGTGCTACTCACAACCTATTCGGTGCTTTAGATGTAAGCAACTAGGGCACAAAAGACCAGAGTGTCCCCTAAACGCAGCGAACCAAGCGCAGTCCTGGAGAAGACCCGCCGGCGGAATCCCACGTAATCCTCAGCCTGCGGCCCGCTACGTAGAGGCGCAAGAATGCTGGAGCATCCTACATGAGGCAGACCTTGTGCAAGCTGCCCACCGGAATAACCGGCAACTGGTTAAAGTGAATGGGAAGAAGGTCAGTGGTCTACGGGATACTGGTGCTACCATGACCTTGCTTCAAAAGAACTTGGTGTCTGAGAAACAGTACACTGGAGACACTGTGGCTGTGAGGGTAGCAGGGGGCGATGTGTTCAGCCTACCTGTTGCCAGGGTACATTTGGATTGGGGAGTGGGCGCTAGACCTGTGAATGTGGGGGTCAAGAAGGACTTACCTGCTGATGTTCTTCTTGGAAATGACTTGGCCCCCCTTGTTTCTGCCTACGCTCCTATGGGTCCCGCTGATGTTAACTCTGTGACTACCCGTGCCCAGATCCGTGCAGCAGAGACTGACCCACCTGCTGCTAAGCCCCAGGACGCTGAGCTCAGTAAATCTCTATCCGCTATTGATATGTGGAGGTCCCGTTACAATGCGCTGATGAAGGAGAAGAGGAGCGCAGAGGAAAAAGCACGTTTAGAACAGGAATCTCTGCTAGACAAGCTGCACCGACAGACTGCAGAAAACACCAGCTTGAGAGTGGAACATGAAACATTAAAGAAAAACTTAGTGACACTGGAGGAGAAGCTGACGCTGGCTCATAGTGAGGTGCTGCAACTCAAGGGCACCCTATGTCAGTATGAAGGGATTGTGGATACCTATAAAGAGCAGGTACAGAAAACTCGTAAAGAAGCTGATGTGATTTTGAAGGACTGTTTGGTCCTGGTCTGGGCACTGAGGAATTTGAACCCTTGTTTGTATGGACAGGAATTCTCTCTCATAACGGGAATACAGATGGATTGTCCCAGCAAACTGACATGCCTACCAGGCGCTCTGGTGGTATATGGCACAGTACATACCCTGGACAGCCGAGCATGACAAACCAGAGGGAGAGGAGTTTGATGGTCCTGTCCCCCAGCAACACGGCTGTTTAGCCAAAGGGGAGACGATTGGTCTCCCCCTCCAGCAGCACAGCTATGTATCCAAAGGGGAGACAGTCGGTCTCCCCCTCCAGCAACCAGGCTCCCACCAGGCTACTTCCATGGTAGTGCTGGCACCCGGGCAGAGTACAGCTGGTCTCTGCCCACCTCGCAACCCACCAATTCAGCGTACCAGTCCCCCACACAGCTGTGGTGAGGCACCTGGACATGGACAAGTTTTCCCCGTACTCAGGTGTAGTAACCATTTATTGTGGGTGGGCTGTACTACTAATTGTGTTTTATGGGTGGGTTGCTGGACTAACCAGGGCACTGACCGGCAGGAGGTCAGATACCCTGTTAGTCTGTTTGGAAAAGGGGAGAGATGTGACGAAACCAATCTCGCCACTGTACATTGGAGGGCCTGTTATGGAACATTCTTTGGGCTGGAGGTACATGGGCTTAAGGATACCCAGAGACTGCATGAAAATATGGAATTTTATATGCTGGACACCCCATGTACTTTCATAACTCTGTCTTATGTCTATGTCACCCTGTATCCATAAATACAGGATGGGTACAGGGTGTGAGTGCACCTTTTGGGAGCAATTGTGACTCTATAAGCCAAGTGGGCATAAAAGACTTTATAGCTAATAAGAACTGTTCCTATATTCTGTAATAAGATGTATTCTATGTATGTTTCAGATCTGATTGTGTCTCAGGAGTCTGTCTGGGTAAACTGATTGTGTCCTTGTGTGATTATGTTAACTAGACTGCCCAACATCAGATTGTCTGAGTAAACGTTCTTCCCTAGTTAATTAACTTAATATGTTAATCTGTTTTACCTGTGAATAGACAATTGTTAGAGGTTTGATGCATTGTTCATATGTTTGCTTTACTGTTAAACCAATGCCCTCTGTAACCTGAAGCCAGGGTGTATAAATCTGTGTGCTGCCTTCAAATAAAGTAGTTATTCTTTTTTAAACCTGAAATGTGGAGCTTGGTCTCATGTTTGCAGGGAAACTGGCTGGGTTGTGAATTGCTGATTCCCTATGCAGGACATTGTTCATCTGGTATTAACCCTTGGTACACTGTTGGTACCGTAACATATGCAAAGAAGACCAAGTTGCTGCTTTGCAAATCTGATCGACCGAAGCTTCATTCCTAAACGCCCAGGAAGTAGAAACTGACCAAGTAGAATGAGCTGTAATCCTTTGAGGCAAAGTTTTACCCGACTCGATATAGGCATGATGAATTAAAGATTTTAAGCAAGATGCCAAAGAAATGGCAGAGGCCTTCTGACCTTTCCTAGAACTAGAAAAAGATAACAAATAGACTAGAAGTCTTTCGGAAATTCTTAGTAGCTTCAACATAATATTTCAAAGCTCTAACTACATTCAAAGAATGCAATGATTTCTCCTTAGAATTCTTAGGATTAGGACATAATGAAGGAACCACAATTTCTCTACTAATGTTGTTAGAATTCACAACCTTAGGTAAAAATTTGAAAGAAGTTCGCAACACCGCCTTATCCTGATGAAAAATCAGAAAAGGAGACTCACAAGAAAGAGCAGATAATTCAGAAACTCTTCTAGCAGAAGAGATGGCCAAAAGAAACAAAACTTTCCAAGAAAGTAATTTAATGTCCAATGAATGCATAGGTTCAAACGGAGGAGCTTGAAGAGCCCCCAGAACCAAATTCAAACTCCAAGGAGGAGAAATTGACTTAATGACAGGTTTAATACGAACCAAAGCTTGTACAAAAAAATGAATATCAGGAAGATTAGCAATCTTTCTGTGAAAAAGAACAGAAAGAGCAGAGATTTGTCCTTTCAAGGAACAGACAAACCTTTATCCAAACCATCCTGAAGAAACTGTAAAATTCTCGGAATTCTAAAAGAATGCCAGGAAAAATTATGAGAAAGACACCAAGAAATGTAAGTCTTCCAGACCCTATAATATATCTTCCTAGATACAGATTTACAAGCCTGTAACATAGTATTAATCACAGAGTCAGAGAAACCTCTTTGACTAAGAATCAAGCGTTCAATCTCCATACCTTTAAATTTAAGGATTTGAGATCCTGATGGAAAAAAGGACCTTGCGATAGAAGGTCTGGTCTTAACAGAAGAGTCCACGGTTGGCAAGAGGCCATCCGGACAAGATCCGCATACCAAAACCTGTGAGGCCATGCTGGAGCCACCAGCAGAACAAACGAGCATTCCTTCAGAATCTTGGAGATTACTCTTGGAAGAAGAAATAGAGGCGGAAAGATATAGGCAGGATGATACTTCCAAGGAAGTGACAATGCATCCACTGCTTCCGATTGAGGATCCCTGGATCTGGACAGATACCTGGGAAGTTTCTTGTTTAGATGAGAAGCCATCAGATCTATTTCTGGAAGTCCCCACATTTGAACAATCTGAAGAAATACCTCTGGGTGAAGAGACCATTCGCCCGGATGTAACGTTTGGAGACTGAGATAATCCGCTTCCCAATTGTCTATACCTGGGATATGAACCGCAGAAACTAGACAGGAGCTGGATTCCGCCCATACCAGTATCCGAGATACTTCTTTCATAGCCAGAGGACTGTGAGTCCCTCCTTGATGATTGATGTATGCCACAGTTGTGACATTGTCTGTCTGAAAACAAATGAACGATTCTCTCTTTAGAAGAGGCCATGACTGAAGAGCTCTGAAAATTGCACGGAGTTCCAAAATATTGATTGGTAATCTCACCTCCTGAGATTCCCAAACCCCTTGTGTCGTCAGAGACCCCCAAACAGCTCCCCAACCTGTCAGACTTGCATCTGTTGAAATTACAGTCCAGGTCGGAAGAACAAAAGAAGCCCACTGAACTAAACGATGGTGATCTGTCCACCACGTCAGAGAGTGTCGTACAATCGGTTTTAAAGATATTACTTGAGATATCTTTGTGTAATCCCTGCACCACTGGTTCAGCATACAGAGCTGAAGAGGTCGCATGTGAAAACGAGCAAAGGGGATCGCGTCCGATGCAGCAGTCATAAGACCTAGAATTTCCATGCATAAGGCTACCGAAGGGAATGATTGTGATTGAAGGTTTCGACAAACTGTAATCAATTTTAGATGTCTCTTGTCTGTCAGAGACAGAGTCATGGACGCTGAATCTATCTGGAAACCTAAAAAAGGTTACCCTTGTCTCAGGAATCAATGAACTTTTCGGTAAATTGATCCTCCAACCATGATCTTGAAGAAACAACACAAGTCGATTCGTATGAGATTCTGCTAAATGTGAAGACTGAGCAAGTACCAAGATATCGTCCAAATAAGGAAATACCACAATACCCTGTTCTCTGATTACAGACAGAAGGGCACCGAGAACCTTTGTAAAAATTCTTGGAGCTGTTGCTAGGCCAAACGGCAGAGCCACAAACTGGTAATGCTTGTCTAGGAAAGAGAATCTCAGAAACTGATAGTGATCTGGATGAATCGGAATATGCAGATATGCATCCTGTAAATCTATTGTGGACATATAATGCCCTTGCTGAACAAAAGGCAGGATAATCCTAATAGTTACCATTTTGAATGTTGGTATCCTTACATAACGATTCAATATTTTTAGATCCAGAACTGGTCTGAAGGAATTCTCCTTCTTTGGTACAATGAAGAGATTTGAATAAAACCCCAGCCCCTGTTCCAGAACTGGAACTGGCATAATTACTCCAGCCAACTCTAGATCTGAAACACATTTCAGAAATGCTTGAGCCTTCGCTGGATTTACTGGGACACGGGAAAGAAAAAATCTCTTTGCAGGAGGCCTTATCTTGAAGCCAATTCTGTACCCTTCTGAAACAATGTTTTGAATCCAAAGATTGTGAATTGAATTGATCCAAATTTCTTTGAAAAATCGTAATCTGCCCCCTACCAGCTGGGCTGGAATGAGGGCCACACCTTCATGTGGACTTGGGAGCTGGCTTTGGTTTTCTAAAAGGCTTGGATTTATTCCAGACTGGAGATGGTTTCCAAACTGATACTGCTTCTGTGGGTGAAGGATCAGACTTTTGTTCCTTATTGTGACGAAAGGAACGAAAACGATTATTAGATCTAAATTTACCTTTAGATTTTTTATCCTGTGGTAAAAAAGTTCCTTTCCCTCCAGTAACAGTTGAGATAATAGAATCCAACTGAGAACCAAATAATTTATTACCCTGGAAAGAAAGGGAAAGCAAAGTTGACTTAGAAGACATATCAGCATTCCAAGTTTTAAGCCATAAAGCTCTTCTAGCTAAAATAGCTAGAGACATATACCTGACATCAACCCTAATGATATCAAAGATAGCATCACAAATAAAATTATTAGCATGTTGAAGAAGATTAACAATGCTATGAGAATTATGATCTGTTACTTGTTGCGCTAAAGCTTCTAACCAAAGAGTTGAAGCTGCAGCAACATCCGCTAAAGATATAGCAGGTCTAAGAAGATTACCTGAACATAAGTAAGCTTTTCTTAGAAAGGATTCAATCTTCCTATCTAAAGGATCCTTAAAGGAAGTACTATCTGCCGTAGGAATAGTAGTACGTTTAGCAAGAGTAGAGACAGCCCCATCAACTTTAGGGATTTTGTCCCAAAATTCTAATCTGTCAGATGGCACAGAATTACCCAAATTATTCCATTCCCTGGAGATTACTTCAGAAATAGCATCAGGGACAGGAAAAACTTCTGGAATAACTACAGGAGATTTAAAAACCTTATTTAAACATTTAGATTTAGTATCAAGAGGACCAGAATCCTCTATTTCTAATGCAATTAAGACTTCTTTAAGTAAAGAACAAATAAATTCCATCTTGAATAAATATGAAGATTTATCAGCATCAACCTCTGAGACAGAATCCTCTGAACCAGAGGAACCATTATCAGAATGATGATGTTCATTTAAAAATTCATCTGAAAAATGAGAAGTTTTAAAAGACCTTTTATGTTTACTAGAAGGTGGAATAACAGACATAGCCTCTTAATGGATTTAGAAACAAAATCTCTTATGTTAACAGGAACACTCTGAGTATTAGATGTTGATGGAACAGCAACAGGTAATGTAACATTACTAAAGGAAATATTATCTGCATTAACAAGTTTGTCATGACATTCATTACAAACAACAGCTGGAGGAATAGATACCACAAGTTTACAGCAGATACACTTAACTTTGGTAGATCCAGCACCAGGCAGCGTTTTTCCAGAAGTATCTTCTGACTCAGTGTCAATCTGGGACATCTTGCAATATGTAATAGAAAAAACAACATATAAAGCAAAATTGATCAAATTCCTTAAATGACAGTTTCAGGAATGGGAAAAAATGCCAGTGAACAAGCTTCTAGCAACCAGAAGCAATAAATAATGAGACTTAAATAATGTGGAGACAATAGTGACGCCCATATTTTTTAGCGCCAAAAAAGACGCCCACATTATTTGGCGCCTAAATGCTTTTGGCGCCAAAAATGACGCCGTATCCGGAACGCCAACACTTTTGGCGCAAAAAATGTCAAAAAATTACGCAACTTCCGGCGACACGTATGATGGCGGAAACAGAAAAAAAATTTTGCGCCAAAAAAGTCTGCGCCAAAAATGACGCAATAAAATGAAGCATTTTCAGCCCCCGCGAGCCTAACAGCCCACAGGGAAAAAAAGTCAAATTTTAAGGTAAGAAAAAAATTGATTTATTCATATGCATTATCCCAAATATGAAACTGACTGTCTGAAATAAGGAACGTTGAACAAGGTAAATAAATGTTTGAATACATATATTTAGAACTTTATATAAAAGTGCCCAACCATAGCTTAGAGTGTCACAGAAAATAAGACTTACTTACCCCAGGACACTCATCTACATGTAGTAGAAAGCCAAACCAGTACTGAAACGAGAATCAGTAGAGGTAATGGTATATATAAGAGTATATCGTCGATCTGAAAAGGGAGGTAAGAGATTAATCTCTACGACCGATAACAGAGAACCTATGAAATAGACCCCGTAGAAGGAGATCATTGAATTCAAATAGGCAATACTCTCCTCACATCCCTCTGACATTCACTGCACGCTGAGAGGAAAACCGGGCTCCAACCTGCTGCGGAGCGCATATCAACGTAGAATCTAGCACAAACTTACTTCACCACCTCCATAGGAGGCAAAGTTTGTAGAACTGATTTGTGGGTGTGGTTAGGGGTGTATTTATAGGCATTTTGAGGTTTGGGAAACTTTGCCCCTCCTGGTAGGAATGTATATCCCATACGTCACTAGCTCATGGACTCTTGCTAATTACATAAAAGAAATAAATAAATTACTGCACTGTCTATCCCAATAAAAAGTCAAATATAAAACAACAAATGAAAAAATAGACAAAATAAAATCTCTAATAAAGGTGCGCAATAAATCAATAAAAACCAGTCCTGGATATAAAGGTGGTCTTAAGACAGCAGATCACTCGAATGGTCAGACAGCACTCTTAGAAGTAGAATCGATGAGAAGAATCTGTGTCGACAGAAGAAAGAGGCGCCTTATGGGACAGTATCGTCCAACAATAGAGGAGCAAAGAAAATAAAGCAGCCCAGAGCAGGGGTACTCACAAATGTAGCGGCATAAACGTATGCTTCACAGATAGGA
Source organism: Bombina bombina (assembly GCF_027579735.1). Taxonomy (NCBI): domain Eukaryota; kingdom Metazoa; phylum Chordata; class Amphibia; order Anura; family Bombinatoridae; genus Bombina; species Bombina bombina. The sequence continues at coordinate 596,542,544 of NC_069503.1, read as the reverse complement.
GTATCTTGGGGATCTGTAGGTCTTCCTCTGGTTTGCTGCCCTTTACAAGAAGTGTTTATCCGGCAAAATGTTTAGAAGTAGCTGAATGAAATACAAGAAGGGGACAGGTGCAAAGCCAGACTCAAGTGTATTACAAACACAATGTATTAGCCCCAAATATAGAAATATACTCACAAGATCTAAAATATAAAAGAGCACATAGAAAAAAAAGTCTGTCTGTTCCTGAATTCAGTCTCTGTATCCCTTGGAAAGGCTGCACAGCAGAGAATTGGGTGACCAGCGTATGTGTAGAACTGTCATAGAGGTCCCCTTATTCTCTGTACTCCCTGCTTTATAAACTTTTTCAAGAATGTCCCAATGTTGAGTTCAAGCACAGCATAAATTCAGTAGGCAGATTGATTAGACAGGTAACGAAACGCGTTGAGATATTGTGTCCCAAGGAGGCATCCATAGTTTCTATTGCGCATGCTCTATGCTGGAAAATAGACGGTGAGGGATTTTGTGTAACCGTGGTATTTTGCGGTATGTATTATCTGTCTAATCAATCTGCCTAATGAATTTATGCTGTGTTCGAACTTAACATTGGGACATTCTTGAAAAAGTTGAAAAAGTTTATAAAGCAGACTAAGGGAGTACAGAGAATAAGTGGACCTCCATAACAGTCCTACACATACGCTGGTCACCCTTTTCTTCGCTGTGCAGACGTTTCAAGGGATACAGAGACTGAATTCAGGAACAGACAGACTTTTACATTTTAGATCTTGTGAGTATATTTCTATATTTGGGGCTAATAAATTGTGTTAGTAATACACTTAAGTCTGGCTTTGTGCCTGTCTCCTTCTTGTATTTCAAACAACAAATAATTAAAAAAAAAAAAAAATTAAAACCGTGATAAACATGTATGGATAGTGCTATATTTTCTTTCTGGAAGAGTAATTTAAAAGGAGCATAGTCTGCTGTGTTATTTGTATTTCAGTTTGATTGACTGACTTTTTTCTACTGCTAAAGTGAAATGAAAATAATAGTAATTATAAAGAGTTAAAGTTAAATGTAAAATGTTATCACTTTTAATGTTATAATAGTGCACTTAAAATCATCTGTGATAACAAAGCTGATACCTGTTCGCACTACACATATTTCTTCTTTGAGAGATATGAAAATGCTATTACATTCAGAATCTGGAATGAAACAGGAAATAATGTAATGCTAATTTCCTTTATGATTAAAGAGTGGTTTATCCATTTATCTATTAGGTTGCTAGTTGCTGACATAAGGGCCAAGCGCTGAGCATAATTATGATGTGTTTTTTTTTATTATTAGTGCAAATGATAATATGATTTTTTTAGCTAAAGAGAAAACTCTAGTGTGACATATCTTTTAACCCCTTAATGACCGGACCATTTTTCAATTTTCTTACCCTTAATGACAATGGCTATTTTTGCATTTCTGCGGTGTTTGTGTTTAGCTGTAATTTTCCTCTTACTCATTTACTGTACCCACACATATTATATACCGTTTTTCTCGCCATTAAATGGACTTTCTAAAGATACCATTATTTTCATCATGTCTTATAATTTACTAAAAAAAAATGGAAAAAAAACCCACTTTTTCTAACTTTGACCCCCAAAATATGTTACACATCTACAATCACCAAAAAACACCCATGCTAAATAGTTTCTAAATTTTGTCCTGAGTTTAGAAATACCCAATGTTTACATGTTCTTTGCTTTTTTTGCAATTTATGGGGCAATAAATACAAGTAGCACTTCGCTATTTCCAAACCACTTTTTTTTCAAAATTAGCGCTAGTTACATTGGAACCCTGATATCTGTCAGGAATACCTGAATATCCCTTGACATGTATATATTTTTTTTTTAGAAGACAACCCAAAGTATTGATCTAGGCCCATTTTGGTATATTTCATGCCACCATTTCACCGCCAAATGCGATAAAAAAAAAAAAAAGTTCACTTTTTCACAAAATTTGTCACAAACTTTAGGTTTCCCACTGAAATTATTTACAAATAGCTTCTGCAATTATGGCACACATGGTTGTAAATGCTTCTCTGGGATCCCCTTTTTTCAGAAATAGCAGACTTATATGGGTTTGGCGTTGCTTTTTGATAATTAGAAGGCCGCTAAATGCTGCTGCGCACCACACGTTAATTATGCCCAGCAGTGAAGGGGTTAAATTAGGTAGCTTGTAGGGAGCTTGCAGGGTTAATTTTAGAGATCAGCCTCCCACCTGACACATCCCACCCCCTGATCCCTCCCAAACAGCTCTCTTCCCTCCCCCACCCCACAATTGTTCCCGCCATCTTAAGTACTAGCAGAAAGTCTGCCAGTACTAAATAAAAGAGTTTTTTTTTTTTTTTTTAAATAAAAATAATAAAGTATTTTAGCTGTGATGGACCCCTGCCTTAGCCCCAATCTCCCTGATCCCCCCTCCAGCTCTCTAACCCTCTCCCCTACCTAATTACCGCCATCTTGGGTACTGGCAGCTGTCTGCCAGTACCCAGTTTGGCCCCAAAAACCCCCCAAAAAGTATTTTTATTTTATTTTTTACTTAAAAAACTATTTCTGTAGTGTAGCAGCCCCCCACAATACCCCCACCCCCTCCCAGATCCTTTTATATTTTTTTTAAAAAAATTCCCTTTTTTTTCCCCTCTCTGCCCTCATTCATTGGTGTCAGTGTGGCTAATGGTGCATGTGCACGCGCGCGCACGTGCACACTCGCGCATCGTGCACGTGCACACGCATGCTCACGTGCACACTCGCGCATCGTGCACGCGCACCCTCACACCCGGCACTATCGCTACCACACCCGGCACTATCGCTAACGGTGCAGAGAGGGCCACATCGGAGGCTTGTAAAGTGGTATTGCAGGATGCCTCCATATCGAGGCATCACTGCAATACCCTCAGAGCTGCTGGAAGTGATTGTGATCACTTCCAGCACTCTGTTAGACAACTGACGTACCAGGTACGTCCATTGTCATTAACTGCTTGTTAATGCATGACGTACCTGGTACGTCAGTTGTCATTAAGGGGTTAATGGCACACACAGGGCAAAATTTATCAAGCCCCAAAAAATGCGCCTAAAAAGTTGCCATTATTTTCGCAATAGTTTGCAATGTGTGAAGTCAAAAATGTCGCCAGTGTTTATCAAAATTCTAGAGACATTTTTGGGGCAAAACTTTTTTGCGATGTCAAGCGAATGGCTGATCCTAGTTTTCTTGCGAAAATGTCATTTTCACTTTATTTATCAATCTTAATTTTAGACACCGTAAATGGTTTATTGTTTTAATCAAGTGATTGTTTAAAAGAATGTTATTTCTTATATATTAAAGTTATTTTTATTTTGCCCCTTCTTTGGCTCTCTTTCATTATGGAAGGAGCTCACTTATTTCAATTGCACTTAAATTATTTTACTTTTTTTTTATAAAATATTTATTATTATTCAGGATCTGCGCCTTGTTGTGGGCAATTTCTAACCCTAGATACAGCAAGAAAAACATATTTCCATTTTCCCTCCAGACAAAAAACAATATCGCTCTTTATTTTTCACTCCTCGCAACCTACAAACTGGTGAGATTAAAAGCAGTGAATATTGCATGAACCACTTTTCATAAATATATGGGAACTGCGAATATATACGGGCATTTTAAAATGCCAATAGAGATTAATACAAGAATTAGGCATTTCCAGACAACTTATTCGCATATACTTAAGACTTGCGAATGGTTATGAGTCAATTTGTTCGCACATATGAAAAGTTGCGACTTTATTGGCGCATAACCTTTCATAAATATGGTGATATCATTTGTGAGGTTTTTTTTGACGACAAATGTGAGAATTTTCTTATTCTCAAATTGATAAATCTTGCCCACAGTATGTCCAAATAACAATTCATAAACATCACATTCACATAAGAATTAAAGGGATGTAATGCAGCAATAATAAAATGTTCTTATATGCTTCAACATTTTGCATTGTATCATTACTTAAACAGAACCATTTAACTGTTTTAAAGGGCCACTAAGTCAAAATTAAAGTATCATGATTCATATAGATCATGCAATTAAAATAACTTTCCAATATACTTCCATTATCAAAACATGCACATTCTTTTTATATGCACATTTTCTGAGAGTCCAGCTCCTACTGAGATAAATGCACAAAAGTGCACAGTCAGTAAATAGGTATATGCATTTTGTGATTGGCTGATGGCTGTCACATGATTCACAAGGATGGGAAATTGGATTCACATTTAAATTTGCCAGAAATTATTCTATTGCTCATTTCAAATTCAAAGTGCTATTGCTTTGTCTTTTTATTGTGCGTCTGTCAAATATACAATTCTGCTGTATCTAGTGTTAAATACATAGGCCTAGATTACAAGTGGAGGGCAAAAATGCAAGTGGTGTGGATCGTTATAAAAAATAGTTTACCTCAACATACTTGCGTTCATGCTCTATTATTACAAGTGGATGGTTAATATTTATTGCGCGAGTGGTAGTATGGTGCGTGCTGCGGTACTCATTAAGGCACTAAAATAATTCATGTCAGATAATACAAATGCGCAAAGCTGACTAAGCACAACAATTCTGTTCTTGAGATATTTTTTTATTTATTTCTATAGCATCTTAGGTTGTAATTGAATACACAGTAGCAAATGATAAATTATATACTAGGTTTTAAAAAAACATTAAATAATAATAGATTGTGCGTGAGCACAAAACTTATCCACAACTTGTAATACTGGCACAATGAATGTGTTATTACTGCTGTCCACTAGCCATTGGAGGTATAGGGCAAGCTATATACTGAATGTTTTGGAGAGGGGATGTTAAAATTCTGGTGTTAAACATTTTAACAAGCAACTTATATTACCTAATGGGACATTAATTGTGCAAGGCTGAGTGCAACAAAATGTGTCACAGATTATCAATTGCGCTGCTCTTATAGGCTCAGGTTTAACAAAAAACGGGCAGACTAGGGCGTGCATCACATCTGGGGCGCGATCCGATATAGATCGCAGTTTGCGGTGCAAGCGAGGGAACCCGTGTCGCCCGCAGTTTCAGCTTGCATCTCGAGCTATCCCATATATGTCGCCGTCAGATGCTAACGTGCCGTAAGTCTGATAAACCAGCGATGTCCAGAAATCTGCGCAACTACAAATTTCTGGCGTCGCCAGTGACTTGCGGCACGTTAGAAACTGCCGGCGCCTACAAAACCTGACTAAAGTCTAAATCACCCGCACTGTCTAACACGCCTCCCTAACATAGCCCAACACATCTAACACGCCTCCCTAACATAGCCCGACACGTCTAACCCTCTATCCGCTATCCCCCCTCACTATCCTAACAATAAAATATGTATTAACCCCTAAACCGCCGCTACCTAATAAAGTTATTAACCCCTAAACTGCCGCCAGCTATATTAAATCTATAACCCCCTAAAGTGAGCCCCTAACACCGCCGCCATCTACCTTACCTACCCCCTAAAGTGAGCCCCTACCCCGCCGCTATTTTAAAATTATTAACCCCTAATCTAATCCCCCTACCCCGCCGCCATCTATATTAAATTATTTAACCCCTAAAATACTAAACTATCCCTACCACTAAACCTAAGTCTAACCCTACAAATAGCCCTGAAAAGGGCTTTTTGCGTGGCATTGCCCCAAAGTAACAGCTCTTTTGCCAGCCCTTAAAAGGGCTTTTTGCAGGGCATACCCCAAAGTAACAGCTCTTTTGCCAGCCCTTAAAAGGGCTTTTGGCGGGGCTTTGTCACAAAGTAAACTGCTCTTTTGCCTACAATCTACATCCCCCTACACCGCGGCCACCTATAATAAATGTATTAACCCCTAATCTAATCCCCCTACACCGCCACCAGCTATATTAACTATATTAACCCTAATTATATTAGGGTTAATATAGTTAATATCGTTATTATATTATATATATATATTAAGTATAATAACCCTATCTAACTCTAACATCCTAACTAAACTCTTATTAAAATGAATCTAATATTAATATTATTAATTAAAATATTCCTATTTAAATCTAAATACTTACCTATAAAATAAACCCTAAGATAGCTACAATGTAATTAATAATTACATTATAGCTATGTTAGGGTTTATATTTATTTTACAGGTAAATTGTTAATTATTTTAACTAGGTATAATAGCTATTAAATAGTTATTAACTATTTAATAGCTACCTAGTTAAAATAATTACCCAATTACCTGTAAAATAAATCCTAACCTAAGTTACAAATACACCTACACTATCAATAAATTAAATAAACTACAAATATCTATCTAAAAATACAATTAAATAAACTAAACTAAATTACAAAAACAAACACTAAATTACAAAAAATAAAAAAAAGATTACAAGATTTTTAAGCTAATTACACCTATTCTAAGCCCCCTAATAAAATAATAAAGCCCCCCAAAATAAAAAAATTCCCTACCCTATTCTAAATTAAAACAAGTTCAAAGCTCTTTTACCTTACCAGCCCTTAAAAGGGCCTTTTGTGGGGGCATGCCCCAAAGAAAACTGCTCTTTTGCCTGCAACCAATCAGCCAATCAGATTGAACTTGAATCTGATTGGCTGATTCAATCAGCCAATCAGATTTTTCTACCTTTATTCCGATTGGCTGATAGAATCCTATCAGCCAATCGGAATTCGACGGACGCCATCTTGGATGACATCATTTAAAGGAACCTCATTCGTCGGGAAGTCGTCGTGCCGGAAGGATGCTCCGCGGCGGAGGAGCGAAGTAAGAAGATTGAAGATGCCGATTTGCTTGAAGACGTCGCCGATGGAAGAAGACTCTCTGCTGCTTGCTTCAAGACATCGCCCGGATGGAAGAAGACTTCACTGCCGCTTGCTGGAACACATCGCCCGGATCGGATCAGGAGTTCTGCCCGGCGGGGTGAATACAAGGTAGGGAGATCTTCAGGGGGGGGTAGTGTTAGGTTTATTTAAGGGGGGTTTGGGTTAGATTAGGGGTATGTGGGTGGTGGGTTGTAATGTTGGGGGGTGGTATTGTGGGTTTTTTTTGCAGGCAAAAGAGCAGTTTTCTTTGGGGCATGCCCCCACAAAAGGCCCTTTTAAGGGCTGGTAAGGTAAAAGAGCTTTGAACTTGTTTTAATTTAGAATAGGGTAGGGAATTTTTTTATTTTGGGGGGCTTTATTATTTTATTAGGGGGCTTAGAATAGGTGTAATTAGCTTAAAAATCTTGTAATCTTTTTTTTATTTTTTGTAATTTAGTGTTTGTTTGTTTTTGTAATTTAGTTTAGTTTATTTAATTGTATTTTTAGATAGATATTTGTAGTTTATTTAATTTATTGATAGTGTAGGTGTATTTGTAACTTAGGTTAGGTTTTATTTTACAGGTAATTGGGTAATTATTTTAACTAGGTAGCTATTAAATAGTTAATAACTATTTAATAGCTATTATACCTAGTTAAAATAATTAACAATTTACCTGTAAAATAAATATAAACCCTAACATAGCTATAATGTAATTATTAATTACATTGTAGCTATCTTAGGGTTTATTTTATAGGTAAGTATTTAGATTTAAATAGGAATATTTTAGTTTATAATATGAATTAGATTTATTTAATAAGAATTTAGTTAGGGGTGTTAGGGTTAGATAGAGTTAATATAGTTAATATAAATACTATAGTAACTATATTAACTATATTAACCCTAATATAATTAGGGTTAATATAGTTAATATATATAATGTAATAACTATATTAACTATAATATACTTAGGGTTAATATAGATAATATAGCTGGCGGCGGGGTAGGTAGATTAAATTAGGGGTTAATAATTTTAATATAGATGGCGGCGGTGTAAGGGGTTCACATTAGGGGATAGATCAGTTAGATGGTGGCGGTTTTAGGGGTTCAAATTAGGGGATAGATCAGTTAGATGGTGGCGGTTTTAGGGGCTCACAGTAGGGGTTTAGTTTATGTAGATGGCGGCGGTTTAGGGGTTAAATACTTTATTAGGGATTGCGGCAGGGGATCGCGGTTGACAGGGAGATAGACATTGCGCATGCGTTAGGTGTTAGGTTTATTTTAGCAGATCGCGGTTGACAGGGAGATAGACATTGCGCATGCGTTAGGTGTTAGGTTTATTTTAGCAGCCAGTTTAGGGAGTTACGGGGCTCCAATAGTCAGCGTAAGGCTTCTTACGGCTGCTTTTTGTGGCGAGTTGAAAATGGAGTAAGATTTCTCCATTTTCGCCACGTAAGTCCTTACGCTGTATATTGGATACCATATTGCGCGGGTTTGGTATACCTGCCTATGGCCCAAAAAACTACGGGCGACGGCAGAAATATACGCGTGTAACTTCTAGGTTACGTTGTATATAGGATACCAAACCCGCGCAAATATTGGCGTCGCCGACTTTTGCGGGCAACGATTTTTATCGGATCGACCCCCTTGCATTTATCATTGCACAAGCGGTCTGATAACCTCTTCTTCTTAAAGGGGCATTCCGGTCAAAATTTAAATGCACATAAATTAATTACATGTTTGAATCTAAACATATTTGCAATATACATGTATTGACAAAAATACTTCTACTAAAAGTTATCACTGTTTTAGTGTTAACATTTTTCTCTGCACGTGCATGTGAAGCATAGCTAGATATTCTGAGTGCACCAGCATTTTAAATACTGCAGCTTCTCTGAGCACCAGTGGGACTTGTATCATGTCAGCAATTAACAAAATGGGTCATTACCAGATGATACAAGCACCTTAGGCTCTCTGAGAAAATGGTGTCTTTAAAATGCTGGTGCACAGTGCATACTTAAAGGGACAGTCAAGTATAAATTAAACTTTCATTATTCAGATAGGACTTTTAATTTTAATTGACTTTCCAATTTACTTTTATCATCAAATTTGCTTTTTTCTCTTGGTATTCTTTGTTTAAACTAAACATAGGTAGGCTCATATGCTAATTTCTAAGCCTTTGAGGGCTGCCTCTTATCACATGCTTTTTAATTCTCTTTTCAACACAAAGAGACAGAAAGTACACGTGGCTATATAGATAACACTGTGTTCAGGCACAGAAAGTTATTTAAGATATAGCACAATACAATGCTAAATTTAAGACAATAGATAATAAACAGTCACAGTCATGTGATCAGGGGGCTGGAAGAAGGTTCCTAGATACAAGGTAATCACAAAGGTAAAAAGTACATTAATATAACTGTGTTGGTTATGCAAAACTGGAGAATGGGTAATAAAGGGATTATCTATCTTTTAAAACAATAACAATTCTATGGTTGACTGTCCCTTTAAATACACTTTTGAAACAGCTATAGATTTTATAAGAAGCATTTTTACTAATACATGTATATTACAAAAATGCTTCTATTCAAAACTAAAATGCATCCATGTGGATTCCAATTTTGGCTGAAATATCCCTTTAACTCTCGGCTGTAGACTCACTCTGAAGCTACCATTGTAGCTTCATAAATGGAGCCCATTATCTAGGCCATAGTTAGACAGCTCCTGACAAACAATGCACTACTTTTATTATTAACCCTTTATCTCCCTGTAATGTTTTACTGGAGTGCTATGGTCATATTATTCACAAGAAAAAAAAAATTAAAAGAATCAACTGAATTAATATTTGCATTACAAAAATAAACTTTTGGACAATAATATGATTAAATAAGCATAGTAAAACAACTTTACAGGATTGTATAATTATATTTTATTTTGCCCCCTTTTCATGTAATTTAATTCTGAAAATAGTGTTTTTTTTAATTCTCAAAACTGGAAGGGCATACTGTTGACTTCATAATCTGAATTCTGCTACATATGTATCTCTAATTGACCTCAGAAGAGATTTTCAGATTTTATATATATATATATATATATATATATATATATATATATATATATATATATATATATATATATATGTGTGTGTGTGTGTGTGTTTTGTTACCTTTTCTTTCCACTCCAGTAACAAAACAAGAATGGCTTTTCCAAATAAGGTTTGTACTTGTTTTAAAAATGTTTATACTTGGCTGATACTTTCAGTGTTCCCTCTAAGGCCAGTTTTGTGAGCAGCCCAGCAACAAACAGTTAATAGGGGAACCACACCTTGCAGTCTGCATTGTGTAGTGTTTACTATTTGTTCTAATTAACTGTTTCGCTGCTGGGCTGGTCACAAAACTCACCTTGGATGAAACACTAGATTCTTTATTCTGTAGCAAGACAACGTGTTATCATAATTACTATGAGTACCTTTAGTTGAAAGATTTCTTTATTAGTAGCATTAACATTAGATTACAACATAACAAGTATGCATAGGTAACAATCAGTAAGTTTTCTTGTGTCCAATATTGGACCTCGGCCTTGTTACGTCCCTGTTGACTGAGGTTAGAGGGATCCTAATCTGGGTTATTGGAAACTTCCAAATGCATATTATAACAAAGTCATTCACCCGTGTCAGGCTTCTCTGGTAACGTAATGGGCGCCATGTACTAAATGGCGGGCGGACAGCTTCTTAACTCGCGAAGCTGTCCGCCCGCCTTCGCTACACACGGGCAGCGGATCTATTGATCCGCTTGCCCGTATGTATCATTACACACTCATCGGAGTGTGTAATGCCCGCCCCTTCAATTGCCCGACCAATCACGCGACTGAAGGGGCTGTCAATCACCGAGAGCGAGCGTGCTCTCTGTGATTTTGCTTCGCCACCTAAGAGGTGGCATAGGGTGTAAGAAGCAGCGGTCTAATGACCTCTGCTTCTTACATTGCGGGAAGCAGGCTCGCATATGCGAACCTGCCCCGCAAAGGCTCCGGAGCAGCTTTCGCTGCTTCGTACATGGAGCCCAATGTCTTTGTGAGTGGAGAAGTTTCCTTCTCCCACTTGAGTTGTCGTTTAGGTATACTGCCTCTTACCTCTATTTGATTGTTAAAAAATATCAATGACCTTGTCTTATCCCGTATATATACATCCAAGTGCTACATTGTAATCCTGTTATCTTTCACATTGTATTATGCTTTTTACATATGTGTTGCATATTGTGTAACAATATTCTATTTTATCTAGCACCTCTTGCCAAGTTGGAGCTCCCACCTTCCAGTGTTTGGCAATACAGACTCTAGTCGCTGTGCAAAGAGTTTTAAGAAATGTGTAGTTGAATCCCTATTTTTGGTTTTTACTTTGGCCAATTAGGAACAGATGTAAAATAAGCTTGCAATCTGAGATAAACAATCACTGTGTAGAATGTTACAGACTGAGGTAAATTTGAGACATTCCCACTCTAGTGAGGGAGTAGAAAAAGAACACGTTTCAGTATTGTTTAATTTTCTGCTTTTAGAAGATTAAAAAAAAAAAAGGAGTTTCTGCTGTTTTCAACATATACTACCAACAAATTAAAGGTGATAAAAAATGTTACATTTGACTGAATAATAAAAAGTTCATTACAATTAGTTATTTTTGATACCTTCATATGTCTGGGGCAATGATTAAAGGGATATGAAACCCAATTTTATTTTGTGATTCAGACAGAGCATCCCATTTTAAAAAAAAGTTTCCAATTTACTTACTATTATCAAATAATATTCATTCCTCATGATATTCTGTGTTGAAGAGATACCTAAATAGGCATTTGAGCACTACATGGTAGAAAATAGTGCTGCCATCTAGTGTTCTTGTAACATTATTGCAAAACTGTTACCATAAAGTGCTTCAGAAATGGGTCAGCTCCTAAGCATACAACCATGCTTTTCAAAAAAAGAAACCAAGAGAACAAAAAATGATAACAGATAACGTAGAAAGTTGTTTAAAATTGCATGCTCTATCTGAATCACAAAGGAAAATTTTGTGGTTTCATATCCCTTAAAGGGACACTGTACCCAAAAAATGTATTTTGTAATTCAGATAGAGCATGCAATTTTAAGCAACTTTCTAATTTACTCCTATTATCAATTTTTCTTCGGCATCTAAGCTTTTTTTGGTTTCAGTACTCTGGACAGCACTTTTTTATTGGTGGATGAATTTATCCACCAATCAGCAAGGACAACCCAGGTTGTTCACCAAAAATGGGCCGGCATCTAAACTTACATTCTTGAATTTCAAATAAAGATACCAAGAGAAAGAAGAAAATTTGATAATAGGAGTAAATTAGAAAGTTGCTTAAAATGTCATGCTCAATCTGAATCATGAAAGAAAATTTTTGGGTACAGTGTCCCTTTAAGTGCAAATAGTTACAAACAAATTATTATTTTTTTCCATTAAACAAGGGGAGTTCACTGTAGTGTTAAACATTTTCTTAAAGGACCAGTCAACACAGTAGATTTGCATAATCAACAAATGCAAGATAACAAGACAATGTAATAGCACTTAGTCTGAACTTCAAATGAGTAGTAGATTTTTTTTCTGACCATTTTAAAAGTTATGTCTTTTCCACTCCCCCTGTACCATGTGACAGCCATCAGCCAATCACAAATGCATACACCTATCATGTGACAGCAATCAGCCATTCACAAATGCATACACACTTATTCTTGCACATGCTAGGTAGGAGCTGGTGACTAAAAAAGTTTAAATATAAAAAGACTGTGCACATTTTGTTAATGGAAGTAAATTGGAAAGTTGTTTAAAATTGCATGCTCTATCTGAATAATGAAAGTTTAATTTTGATTGAGTGTCCCTTTAAAGGGACAGTCAAGTCCAAAAAAACTTTCATTTTTCAAATAGGGCATGTAATTTTAAACAACTTTCCAATTTACTTTTATCAACAATTTTGTTTTGTTCTCTTGGTATTCTAGTTGAAAGCAAACCTAGGGAGGCACATATGATAATTTATAAGCCCTTGAAGGCCGCCTCTATTTTATTTACTTTTCACAGCAGCGGAGAGAAAGCTCATGTAGGCCATATAGATAGCATTGTGATCACGCCAGTGGCTAGTGGCAGACACTGCACTAATTGGCTAAAATGCAAGTCAATAGATAATAACTAAAAGTCATGTGATTAGGGGCGGTCAGAAGATGCTTAGATACAAGTTAGTCACAGAAATAAAAAGTGTATTAATATAACAGTGTTGGTTTTGCAAAACTGGGGAATGGGTAATAAAGGGATTATCTATCTTTTTAAACAACAAAAATTCTGGGGCGCGATCCGATATAGATCGCAGTTTGCGGCGCAAGCGAGGAGACCGGCGTCGCCCGCAGTTTCAGCTCGCAACTCGAGCCATCCCATATAAGTCGCCGTCAGATGCTAACGTGCCGTAAGTCTCACAAACCAGCGATGTCCAGAAATCTGCGTAAGTACAAATTTCTGGCGTCGCCAGTGACTTGCGCCACGTTAGAATCTGCCGGCGCCTATAAAACCTGACTAAAGTCTAAAACACCCGCACTGTCTAACACGCCTCCCTAACATAGCCCGCACTGTCTAACACGCCTCCCTAACATAGCCCGCACTGTCTAACCCTCTATCCGCTATCCCCCCTCACTAGCCTAACAATAAAAAAAGCTATTAACCCCTAAACCGCCGCTCCTTTACCCCGCCGCAACCTAATAAAGTTATTAACCCCTAAACCGCCGCTCCCGTACCCCGCCGCCAGCTATATTATATCTATAACCCCCTAAAGTGAGCCCCTAACACCGCCGCCATCTATATTACAATTATTAACCCCTAATGTAAGCCCCTTACACCGCCGCCATCTCTATTAAAATGATTAACCCCTAATTTAATCTACCTACCCCGCCGCCAGCTATATTATCTATATTAACCCTAAGTATATTATAGTTAATATAGTTATTACATTATATATATTAACTATATTAACCCTAATTATATTAGGGTTAATATAGTTAATATAGTTACTATAGTATTTATATTAACTATATTAACTCTATCTAACCCTAACACCCCTAACTAAATTTATATTAAATTAATCTAATTCATTTATAAACTAAAATATTCCTATTTAAATCTAAATACTTACCTATAAAATAAACCCTAAGATAGCTACAATATAATTAATAATTACATTATAGCTATGTTAGGGTTAATATTTATTTTACAGGTAAATTGTTAATTATTTTAACTAGGTATAATAGATATTAAATAGTTATTAACCAATCAGCCAATCAGATTGAGCTCGCATTCTATTGGCTGTTCCGATCAGCCAATAGAATGCGAGCTCAATCTGATTGGCTGATTGGATCAGCCAATCGGATTGAACCTGAATCTGATTGGCTGATTCAATCAGCCAATCAGATTTTTTTAACTTAATTCCGATTGGCTGATAGAATCCTATCAGCCAATTGGAATTCGGCGGACGCCATCTTGGATGACGTCATTTAAAGGTACCTCATTCCAAGTTTAGCGATCGGCCGGGATGGATGCTCCGCGGCGGCGGAGCGAAGAAAGAAGATTGAAGATGCCGCCGGAAGACTGAAGACTTTGCTGCCGCTTGGAGGAAGACGTCGCCGGAGGAAGAATTCTTCTTTGCCGCTTGGAGGATGACATCGCCGGAGGAAGATTTCTTCTTTGCCGCTTGGAGGACGACATCGCCCGGATCGGATCAGGAGTTCGGCCCGGTGTGGTGAAGACAAGGTAGGGAGATCTTCAGGGGGGTAGTGTTAGGATTTTTTAAGGGCGGTTTGGGTGGGTTTAGAATAGGGGTATGTGGGTGGTGGGTTGTAATGGGGGGGGGGGGGATTGTATTTATTGAATGCAAAAGAGCTGAATTCTTTGGGGCATGCCCCACAAAAGGCCCTTTTAAGGGCTGGTAAGGTAAAGAGCTTTGAAATTTGTTTAATTTAGAATAGGGCAGGGAAGTTTTGTTATTTTGGGGGTTTATTATTTTATTAGGGGGCTTAGAATAGGTGTAATTAGCTTAAATATCTTGTAATCTTTTTTTTATTTTTTGTAATTTAGTGTTTGTTTTTTTTTGTAATTTAGTTTAGTTAATTTAATTGTATTTTTAGATAGATGTTTGTAGTTTATTTAATTTATTGATAGTGTAGGTGTATTTGTAACTTAGGTTAGGATTTATTTTACAGGTAATTGGGTAATTATTTTAACTAGGTAGATATTAAATAGTTAATAACTATTTAATATCTATTATACCTAGTTAAAATAATTAACAATTTACCTGTAAAATAAATATTAACCCTAACATAGCTATAATGTAATTATTAATTATATTGTAGCTATCTTAGGGTTTATTTTATAGGTAAGTATTTAGATTTAAATAGGAATATTTTAGTTTATAAATGAATTAGATTAATTTAATATAAATTTAGTTAGGGGTGTTAGGGTTAGATAGAGTTAATATAGTTAATATAAATACTATAGTAACTATATTAACTATATTAACCCTAATATAATTAGGGTTAATATAGTTAATATATATAATGTAATAACTATATTAACTATAATATACTTAGGGTTAATATAGATAATATAGCTGGCGGCGGGGTAGGTAGATTAAATTAGGGGTTAATAATTTTTATATAGGTGGCGGCGGTGTAAGGGGTCAGATTACGGGATAGATAAGGTAGATGGCGGCGGTTTTAGGGGCTCACAGTAGGGGGTTAGTTTATGTAGATGGCGGCGGGGTCGGGGAGCGGCGTTTTAGGGGGTAATAACTTTATTAGGGATTTCGGGGGGGGGGGATCGCGGTTGACAGGGAGATAGACATTGCGCATGCGTTAGGTGTTAGGTTTATTTTAGAAGATCGCGGTTGACAGGGAGATAGACATTGCGCATGCGTTAGGTGTTAGGTTTATTTTAGCAGCTAGTTTAGGGAGTTACGGGGCTCCAATAGTCAGCGTAAGGCTTCTTACGGCTGCTTTTTGTGGCGAGGTGAAAATGGAGTAAGTTTTCTCCATTTTCGCCACGTAAGTCCTTACGCTGCATATTGGATACCAAACTGCGCGGGTTTGGTATACCTGCCTATAGCCCAAAAAACTGCGGGCGACGGCAGAAATATACGGGCGTAACTTCTAGGTTACGCCGTATATAGGATACCAAATCCGCGCAATTATTGGCGTCGCCGGCTTTTGCGGGCGACGCTTTATATCGGATCGACCCCCTGGTGTTGACTGTCGCTTTAAGTGTGATTTCAAAATATACAGTCATTATTCATTTGCAATTATAGGCAGTCTAGTTAAAAAATGAATTGTTAAATGCGTGTTATTTTATTTTAACAATATGTTTAACCCCTTTAAAAGAGTTAAAGGACCACTAATACAATAGAACTGCATAATCCAGGGGTTTCCAAACCTGTCCTCAATCCTCTCTAACAGGTCAGATTTTCAGGATTACCTTGGGTGAGAGCAGATTAATAACCATGTTTACTAATTAGCTGATTATTTCACCTGTGCTTCAGTTCAGATATCCTGAAAATCTAGCCTAAGGATAGGTTTGAAAACCCCTGGCATAATCAACAAATTCAGAATAAAAAGATGATACAATAACATTTTGATTTGAATTTCAATTGGGCAGTAGATTTTTTCTGACAAATTTCAACATGTCCCCTCATTTCCCTGCTTTCTCATCATATGACATCCATCAGCAAACCATAGACTCATGTATATTATCTTCAACAAAGGATATCAAGAGAATGAAATACATTTGATTATAGAAGTAAAATGGAAAGTATTTTAAAACTAAACTATCTGTCTGTATCAGGAATGTTTTATTTTGAGTTTTATATCCTTTTAAGTAAGCAGTGATACCAAGACAACTTTGAAGGGGGTTAAAAACATTGTTAAAAAAAAAAAAAAAATGTATTAAAAATAATAGTTATGTACAAAAATAGAACATTTTAGTGTTTTTCTTGTATTTCCATTCATTTGAAAATAAATTAAAACTATTTTTTTTAAAAAAATGATATAGCCTAGCTGATCAATTCTAATCATTTATTTGAATGGCATCTCTAATTATTGCTAAGTATATAAAATACTTCTATAAAAAATACATCAGTTATAATCCCACTCAATAGGCAAGCCACATTTCTGACATTTCTGATATCAGAATTTATAGAACGAGATGATTAGATTGTGCCACCTTGGTAGAGGACACTGTCATTAAAATATCAACTTTCTTGTAAAATGTTTTATCAAGTCTGCCTGCCCTAATCATGATTAACTTCCTTTTATAAGTTCACTTGTCTAGTCTTTGGATTCCCCAAATGCATTTCTTACTTAATATATATATATATATATATATATATATATATATATATATATATATATATATATATATAGATATAGATATATATAGATAGATAGATATTTATTTTTTGGAGATTAGTTACGGATTTTTTTAAAATGTTCGGTTAGGCCGAATTTTGTTCATGCAGGCATTCAGTTTGAAAAAATATTGGATTCAGTTTTGTTACAGTTATTTCCAATGGGAACAGCTAATATAGACAATTAATATTAACAAAAATCTTACGTTATAGAAATCATACAATTAAAATAACCTATTTGTTATGTTAAAAGAACATACAACTCCTGTATGACTAAAATCCAGCATTTAGTGTCTGACTAAACATCAGTCATTAATAATACTATGGCAGGATTGGACAGGAGGCAATGGACAAATTTATGATAAGACCATTACATCATTAAAAAAAAAAAAAGAACTTATTAACCAAACAATAAACCTCCCCCCCCCCCTCTTTTCTGCACCTTTTTTTGGTGCCAAACAGTATGAACAAATGATGAAATTGATTTTGTCAAGCAATCATTCATTTTTCATCCGTTTCATCCAATAATTTATTTAGCAGTTTGTATATCAAAACACTCAACAAATCAGCAAAATTCAGACAAATTTGTTTTCGTCCAAATGCACATCTCTAGTGCTATCCTTTAGATGTGCGTTAAAAGTTGTGCAGATGGATAAAAAGACCAAACTTTTTTTTAAAAGTGATCCTTTAATGGAAAAATTAGCAAATAATTGCATGCAACAACACAAACAAAAAAAGCTTGTGTGGTTAAACACTTTTCTGCAGGTAGGAAAGGTACCAAAAGGTGAAATGTATAGTATTTATGTAAGAAAGACTTCAAAAGTACAAATTCACACAATTCAATAATGAATTAGCAATGCCCCTGTCAACATTAAAGGAACATGAAACCCAAAAATTTACTTCTATTATCTCATTTGTTTTATTCTCTTGGTATCATTTGTTGAAGGAGCAGCAATGCACTACTGGTTTGTAACTGAACACATACTGTAGGTGGGCCAATGAAAATCGCTATTTATATGCAGCGACCAATCAGCAGCTAGAACCTAGGCTCTTTGCTGCTCACGAGCTTGCCTAGATAAACTTTTCAGCAAAGGATAACAAGAGAAGGAAGTAAACTAAATAATAGAAGTAAATTATAAAGTTGTTTAAAATTTTATTCTCTATCTGAATCATGAAATAATTTTTTGGGGTTTCATGTCCCTTTAAACTTTCACAATTCAAATAGAGCCTGCATTTATCAAAATGTGTACAATCTTTTATATGCACACTTGCTGAAGCACCAGCTCCTATTGAGTTGTGTGATTGACTGATGGCTGTCACATGATACAGAACAAATCAAGGTATTTAAAATTTGTACTACTCATTTGAAATGCAAATGTGTTTGCATTGTCTTTATATTATGCATTTGTTGATTATGCAATTCTACAGTATTTAATGGTCCTTTAATTGATTCATGTGACAGTCAATAAGTATGTATCATCCTACACTTGTGTTCTTGGCCAGTCCTGAGACACCTTGCACACAATTTCTTTAGCCAATTAAGCTAATTAAATTTAAAGTGATATGCAGCTATTTTTAATATATCCAAAATATTTATCATCAGATAAGCACTACATTGCAAAAGGTCTGCATAAAAATAAATAAACATATTTTGTTAACACATTTGCATAGTGCTGCAGTCCTGGGATTAACCCCTTTAAAAGTGTTTTATGTCATAATTTCTGCAGAGATGATTAGGAACAGATATAAGGTATCTGCTACACTGATCAAACAATAACAGCAGATATAGGCAGATATAAGTCTGGGTTATGCACTTCCAATTCTCACAGGATTAGTGGCATCGCCATAAATTTCTGGAGGCCCACCATTGTTGTGGGTGGTTCTCTGATGAGAGAGGTAGAGAGAGTTGGTCAGTGGGTGTGGTAGAATTAGGGCATCTCATGGGTGGGTTGGGGGTGTGCATTGGGAAGGACCAGGGCAGAGCTGGAAGAGCCTGGGCAGTGTAGGTTGGGAAAATGAGAGCTAATCACAGATAAAATATTTTACAGGGAATTTGTCCCTTAGGCTAACATTATGAAACAGCCTTAGGGCTGAGAAACAAATCGCTTGTTTTAAGATGTTTTTTGATTAACCCCTTTTATATTGAGCATCGAAAAAACAGTCAGCTGGGCGGCTAAGAAGTCCTAGCTTGCACTTTCAGTACCCGTGTGTGCTCAACCACATGTGAGTGTGTTACTTTATTAAGTTTTACTGAGTGGATGCACAGACTGCACTTGGACATGTGGCACCCTGTTGTCATTTTCTTATTAGTATGTTATTCTCTAGCAACACAACAGAAATGTCTTTTAATTACAAGGTTTTTTTCTGCCCATTTAGGGCCAGATTACAAGTGGAGCAGTATTTAATGCTCCTGCTTAAGCAATAATTCCGCTAGAAGTAAGTTTTTTGTGAGCGCCGGCTAGTGCTCGTAGTACCAGTTGAAAGCAAACAGTTTTGGCTCTTGCGCTAACCAGATACATGTAAAGAGCCGAACATAGAATATCAACCGTGCAATAATATATTTCCCCACAGGAGTCAATGGAGCAAAACAATGGAACCTCCCCTACTCGCGCCCAAACCTGATTGCATATTCTCAAGTGTGCTAACCCAACATGAAAATATGAATATTTCACATTCCAATGTTCTTCACATAGAAGAATATGTTCTATTTATGTATAAATACATATACACACATATATATATATATGATTGTATTTTGGTACAATAAATATCTATACATATATATATATATATAGGTATATATATATATATATATATATGTGTGTGAAGAACATTGTAATGTGACATATTTACAGTTAATACATAGTTAAACATTTTATTAAATATGCATATTGCATAAATATGATTTTTCGTGTCTTCATCTACTTGACTGCAAAGGGCTCAAATGCACGTATATATATGTATTTATATGTATATATATGTCTGTCAATACATATATAAATACATATGTTTACACACACACTCACATATATACATACATACATATATATATATATATATATATATATATATATATATTTAGAAATGTGTATGTATGTACAGGTATCTCTATGTTAAAGTCCTTTTTTTTCTAACGCCTGATACCTCATATCTTTGAGCCATTATAACTTTTTTGTGCTACATTTTTTCAAATATTTTTATTAGATTGTGTTATTATGAGTATAAATATACTTTTGTAATGTATTTTTATGTGTTTTGTGACACTTTTTTGTTTCGCGAAACAGTTAACCAGAGCTCTGAGGACGTGCTAATAATTCTAGCGTAAACCGCGATTGCGCTTAAGCAATCACATTTACTTTCAACTTGTAATACGAGCTGTAAACCCAAAACACACAAACACCCACGATAAACCCCTTTTCACTTGCGCGTAACTATTAACAAGACATTCGTAATCTGTCACTTTAATGTAATTATCACCAATCACTTATTTTTAACAAAAGTAGTTCATACATATATATTTACCTTTTATAAAGTGATATGGTGTGACCATATTGCCGCTTTAAAAAGGGACACATATGAAAAATACATATGTCAGGGCTGTTTAAAGTAATGTTTTGTATAAGAACCCTGACATATGTATTTTTCATGTGTCCCTTTTTAAAGCGACAATATGGTCACCCTAGATATGGATTGAACCAGTTGATATATTTCTTAGTCATTACATTTTGCATATTTTTATTACGTACAATAAGTAGCATAACTTATAATGGACATAAGCCTTTTTTTTTTCAAATGTTGTCACTGTAAACCAGTAAAGAATACTATTGCTGTGTTTGTTCTTAACACTTAGATGCAATCTATTATTTGTTTTATGGCCTATATGCACTTCCATGCTGTGCAAATGGTTTTCGCTGTTCATTTAATAAGCTTCATACGGTTTTCATGATGCAATTTGACATCTCTAGTACAATTTTTTTGAAATGAGTGATGTATATTTGTGAAATACAGCAAGATAAGCACTGAACAAGTTGTTTTCACTCCAAGAGTTGAAAGTACCAACAAGTGCAGCTGTGGTGTTAATTGGTCTCCATGACTTTATTTTCTAAAAATGAAGTGTTATTTACCTTCAAGTTAAATTTATCAAACAGTGGGATATATGCTAGCACACCAAATATTTTTGAAGAGACTTACACAGTCTTGCTAGACAATTTGAATAGACTAATACATTTGTCTATATTTTCAAGACATTAAAGGGACAGTATACACCAATTTTCATTTAACTGCATGTAATAGATACTACTATAAAGAATAAACAGATACTGATCTAAAAATCCAGTATAAAACTGTTTAAAAACTTACTTATAAGCTCCTAGTTTAGCACTGTTGAAAAGATTAGCTGGAACACCCACTGCAAGTAGTTCTATAGCACAAAAAAGCAGACACTCCCCCCTTCCTCTGCATATGAAAAGACTCTTTACACAAACAGAAGCAAGCTGGAGTAGGTAGACATCCGTATTCTCCTAAAACTTTGGGGCTTGGTTAGGAGTCTAAAAATCTGTGCAATGTTATTTAAAAATAAGCAAAACTAGACATTAAAAAAAAGCAAAAAAAAAAAAGCTGTATAGGCTATATAAATGGATCATCTACAAAACATTTATGCAAAGAAAAATCTAGTGTTTAATGTCCCTTTAATATTTACACTTGTTTCAATTAAATGTTATTTCTTTATAATATTTTCATGCTTTAAAAATATTTGTTTTTAAATTACGAAAATTGATCTTACCCCTACTTTATTAAAACTTGATTTTAATCCTATGAATCCTAAATATTTTGCGGCCACAAAATTTGTAAAGCTGGCAAATTTATTTTACGAAACTAAAGGTAGTTGGAGTTGTCGATTGTCTGTCAATATGTATTGTAATATGACTTATATTTAAAAGGACAGTCTAGTCCAAAATAAACTTTCATGATTCAGATAGAGAATGTAATTTTAAACAACTTTCCAATTTACTTTTATCACCAATTTTGCTTTTTTCTCTTGGTATTCTTAGTTGAAAGCTAAACCTAGGAGGTTCATATGCTAATTTCCAAGCCACTGGAGGCCGTCTCTTCAGTCAGGGCATTTTGACAGTTTTTCACCACTAGAGGCTGTTAGTTCATGTGTGTCTTATAGATAACACTGTTTAAGCACGTGTAGTTCAGGTGAGCCAGCTCTGATTGCCTAAAATAGATGTCTGTCAAAAGAACTGAAATAAAGGGGCAGTTTGCAGAGGCTTAGATACAAGGTAATCACAGAGGTAAAAAGTGTATTTATATAACATTATTGGTTGTGCAAAACTAGGGAATGGATAATAAACGGATTATCTATCTTTTTAAACAATAACAATTCTGGTGTAGACTGTCCCTTTAAACATGGCATCCCAAATTGACTCCATCATAAACATAATGCAAATTGAACATACCTAGCCAGACAAACTATTAAGCATTCCTGCCAGACTTCACAAATTTTATAGCCCTTTAATAAAATACATTCATTCAATTCCACAGTGATTTTGCATGGGAATAAAAAAAGTTATACTACACCACAGGTGTTCTATAGCTACCAGTTTGTTAATTTAAAAAAAATATCCCTAAATGGGTTACCATATAACTTACTAGAAAACAGTACATAATTTATATTCAGGCAAAAAGGAAGCTGCCTAAGGATAAATATCACAGAGATTGCTTTTATTGCTTATTTTTCCTAACCCCCACTGGGAGTGTCATTTTTCTCTGCTGGCTAAGTTTACACAGCTTTCATATAGCCTATACTTAAGTATACCATTTTCAGTATAGGTAGGGATACCATAGGCAAAATCAGCTTTGTTATACACTCCAGAAGGTAATATGGTGAAGTAAAATTTAGCGTAAACTAACCCTTTAATTGGACTTAAAGACACAGTATACACCAATTTTCATATAATTGCATGTAATAGACACTACTACAAAGAAAAATATGCACATATGCTTTAACCTCTAAAGAGGTTAAAGTGACCCAAATCAAACCAAACGCACTACTCTGTGCGGTACATCCAGCATCCCAGGAGATATATGAACTCAGAGTGACAAGACACGCTGTTAAACAGCTCACATGATGAAGGGGTAAATCCGAGAAAGGTGTTGTGAGATGTTTTTACTGAATTGTTTTTAATTGATTTTAAATTAAAGCTATCTTTCATATCTTGTCACTCTGAGTTCATATATCTCCTGGGATGCTGAATGTACCGCACATTGTGTGTTTGGTTTGATTTGGGTCACTTTAACCTCTTTAAACCACCACATTGATCATCATACTGCTGAATTCCGGCCTGTAAGGATTGCCTGGGTAGTGCAAGTCTGCTGGCCGACTTCAAATTGTCCAGCCTGCCCCTCCTGCACTGTTGAAGTGTCTGGAAATCTGTGAGTACGTTTTTAGCCTTGTTGTTTATATATACTTAGTTGAAGATATCACACGATTTGGGCACCCTCTTTTCCTTTTTGTCTTGAAAATCAGGACAATGTTATTAAAAAATAAGCAAAACTATATGTTGTTACAAAAACACTCCCATATGGGCTAAATAAATCGATCATCTACAAAACATTTATGCAAAGAAAAATCTAGTGTAAAATGTCCCTTTAAACATTAAAAAACTTTGCAAAATACTTTTATTATTTATTTTGTCCACCTTTCCTGTTATTTAAAATTGTGCTTTTAAATTCCTGTGAGATGCTATAAAGTAAGGGATGCCACCATATAGAAACATAGGATTCCCTTATTTATTCTATTCTATAGACAATTAGGGAAGGGATAGATAAAGTGTGTAATACAATAACTGCGTGTGGAATACAGCAATGTTAAATTGACTTTAAACCCTCTTAAACAGCAACTAAGGTACTTTATATAAACTAAAGCTTTACACATATTTATTCAATAGTCAAACAACTAATATAATTTAAAATAAAATTTCCATATTTTCTCATGCAAACGTTTATTTTGAATACATCATTACATCTAGTATTTATTTACTGTTGAATATCCCTTTAATTCCATTAACATTGTGCTTCACCTAACCATAAATCACTTTTAAGAATATTTTTTTTTTAAGTCTGATTGATGTCTTTCATAGTATTTTTACATTGACAAGTCTACCATTCCTTTCAAATTAAATTCTTAAAATCTATATAGATGTTTAAGATTAGGATAATATCACAGTGAAGCAAAAATGATTTTACCAGGTTTCAAAAATGCATTTATCTTAAATTATATAATTAAATAATTCTGTGTTCATTAGTCACCAAAAGTTAATTTTATATTGTTCTGGCAATTAATTTAAGTATTTCGTGGTTCAATTAATTTATTAAAGTCATTCTCTTTCAATTTGCAATGTTCCTGAATTAATAATGACCCATGTTTAGCATGTGTTAATATTCTGGCTGGCTTCCAAAATAATGTAACATTTTAAAAGCAATTAAATCAGCAATCTGAATATTAATATTAATATACTAAATATTATGAAATTGTTGTAAAACAAGATTCGGATGAGGTCTGAGAATTTTACTTAGGTTAATTTGTACAGATGCAATTTATCAACATAAACTGAGAACATGTCATATCTGATAGGAAGATTTATTGAAATACTGTATGTGTCATTTTTTTAATTAAACTACAAAAGGTACAATGCAAAACTTTCAAAATCATCCAAACCTCATTAAACTCAAGATGAAATTCCCAGAGAGCACCCTGCCATATTCTGACCTATTACTCTACAATGTTCTACACAGTGATTATATGATTTGTGCAAGAGATAATTTATTCATGTCCCTAACGGACCACAAACAAAAGAGATAAGATAAATAGGGTCAAGATGCCTGGGCTATAAAACAATGTACTTTTTTTTCTAAAATGGGTTTGCAGTAAAATGTTTAATTGCTAAGAACTATTATGCATATTTTAAAGTGACTTTAATGTCCCTTTAAATTAAAAAAGAGCCATATGGGGCATAGTATGAAGTGCTAGGAATTATAGACCAAACCATATATTTTGCAGCTTTTAAATATTTTGCGTTTTGATATATTCATATGCATTTGTATTTTGTCTCACAACCTTGAACTCTCCCCAAAGATGCATTTGTGTAGTTTTATAGTTAGAATATGGAGTCTGTGTGCATATATATGTGTATTTTTATTTCATTCCATATTTAATAAAGTATAAAAAATGTGCTAATAATTTAAAGTATTTAAGGGTCATGAAACCCAGAAATTTTCTTTCATCGTTCATACAGAACATACAATTTGAAAAGAATGTTCCAATTTACTTCTATTATCACAATTGCTTCATTCTCTTGGTATCCTTTATTGAAGTAGCAGCAAATAATTACTGGGAGCTAACTAGACACATCTGGTGATCCAATAAAAGGAGGCATAAATGTGCAGCCATCAATCAGCAGCTAGCTCCCAGAAGTGCATTGCTGCTCCTGAGCCTACCTAGTTATGCTTTTCAACAAAGGATATAAACAGAATGAAGCAAATGAGATAATACAAGTACATTTGAAAGCTGTTAAAAATTCCATGTTCTATTCGAATCATGAAAGTTTAATTTTGACTTTACAATCCCTTTAAAAACAACCATCAATATGCTTACACACCTAACCAAATTATTCCAGTTAGTTGAAAGACTAAAAATGAAATCTCATCTCATTAAGATTTTGCTGTCTTTCAAATTATTTACATATACTAATTAGGGCTGACTTGTGTTTATGCTTCAGCTAATCTCATAGGAGGTATATCTCTAAACTATTTATAACATGGATATGAATATAGTGCCCCCAAAGTCAATGTATAAGCAATACATTTTAAGTTTTTTTATTATTATTTGAAGCTATAAACAGTTTTGTTTGAACAAATAGTATATTATAGTTTCCTTTTAATTTAATTAATTAACAAATTCCCAAATGTCAAATAGCATGTGTGCCTGTTGATATTTTTCACTCATCATCTCTGATTCTATTCCAACATCTAGGACTTTTCTTACTAGTATCCTGAGAATAAAAGATTCTCCAGCTTGAAGATAAATTGTACTTTAGACTTCACAGGGGCTAAACTGAATGCTCAAAAGAAAAATGGCAGAGCTCTCCAGCACTGCAAGATCTCTCTCATTTCTGTATCTGAAAGAGAGGCAAGCCAAGTACAATATAGCACTGCATGATATGAGAGTTTTGTTACACTTTGCGCATTGTATTTCATACTACTTTACACTTCAGATTGGGTCATTTTAATATTGTTGCATTATGGGCCCCATGCACTAAGAGGCGGGCGGACAGCTTCTCAACTTACAAAGCTGTCCGCCCACCTTTGCTAGATATGGGCAGCAAATCTGTTTATCTGCTGGCCTGTATGCATCATTACACACTCATCGCAGTATGTAATGCCTGCCCCCTTATTTGCGTGACCAATCGCTCGACTGAAGGGCTGTCAATCACGGAGAGCAAGCAAGCTCTCGTGATTTCCCCTCGCCACCTCAGAGGTGGAGTAGGGTGTAATAAGCAGTGGTCTAATAACTTCTTACATTGCGCATTTGCGGACCTGCCCCGCAAGGGCTCCGGAGCAGCTCTCGCTGCTTCGTACATGGAGCCATAAAGCTTTGCACATTTAGATTTAGTTCCAGCAGTGATTTTACACATTATGATTAAGTTTCAAAAGTTTCTGTGTTACTTTAACAAATTAGGATCATACTTTGCATATTTCTGTGTATCTTTTACAGATTACATTGCACTTTGTATCTGCTCTATTGTAAACTAAAACTGACAGTTTGAGAAAGTGGGTGGGAAAGGGCAGTTCCCTGGACTGAACAGAGGAGTTCCTAGGGTTTGTCTGAAGCTCTCTCACAAGTCTTGTGAAATGATGTAAGCATTTTAAACAAGATGGTCTCACTGATTTATCTCGCCAGTTGTATGCAAGTAAAGTTTGCTTAAAGTTCACAATACCCTTATTTTAACTAACAGAGAAGTAATATATATACTAAAATATAGACAAAAACAAATTAAATTAGAGTGGAAAATGTCAGTGTAATTTAAAATGTATGCAAACTGAGCCTTTATATCAGCACCAGGTTACATAATCTCTCCTATGTGACATTTTGTATCCCAAAGAGCTTCATTACTTTATATGGATGGCATCTTTAATCTCTCTGGGACTTCCAGGTTCTGCCCATTTTCTTAGAAGGTTCAGTGAGTTCAGCCCCTATGAAGTCTGCATAATAATTTCTCTCCAAATTAGAGAATGTCTGTCCCAAGGAAAAGTAAAGCTCTCTGGGAAGAAGAAGCTGACAGTTTTATTTTAAATAGAAAAAATGCAAAGTGCACTG